>NC_133775.1:70879726-71012837 GCF_003597395.2 Chelonoidis abingdonii | reverse complement strand
CAAGCCACGGCAGGCAGGAGTGGGCGCGTCGTGGCTTATGGCTGTGGGAGATCCGCTGGTCCCGCGGATTCGGCAGGCATCCCTGCGGAGGTCCGCCAAGCTGCGAACCAGCAGACCCTCCCACAGGCATGCCGCCGAGGCAACTCCTGCCGCCCGTTGTCAAGCAACCCGCGCAGAGTGCCCCCCCAATCGGCTTGCAGCCCCAGGCATGCATTGGCGGCTGGTGCATGGAGCCACCCCTGGCTGAGACTCAAAGAATGAGGACCACCTGGCCCATGTGTTTGGATGGCCCCATGTGTCCTTAATGTCAGCAGATGTGAACAGGTAAATGTTTCCTGGGTCTTTGAGGCAGGCTGCAAAAAAAATCCACGCTCCATCGGAGCAGATCTCTTTAGTTGATGTATAAGCTATCAAGAGGGGTAGCCATTTAGTCCTGGATCTGTAAAAGCTCTAGCGAAGAACCTGTGACACTTGATAGACTAACAAGACGAATTGGAAGCATGAGCTTTCGTGGGTGAATACCCATTCGTCGGATGCCATTCCACGCTTTGGCTGCTTTTAGTGATGTACGATTGTCATAGCGCATTGGAAGTCCTACAGAAGCAGATAATCTGTCACTGATGGGGATCTGCATCAGTATTGCTGGAAGCTGCCGTGACAGGTGATTGCCAGATTCACCAGGCTGCTATTACTACCATTGGCACATAGGATACAGTTTTGTATCCATTTCATGAAAGAAAAAATCCATAACATTGAATATTCTGGCACAATCGGAAAATCCACTTCTTCCCAACACTTGGCCCTTCAACCCCAGGCCACCTCTATTGAGGATGCCCAAGTGCAAATACTGTTCGAGTGTCCTGCACTACTACAGCAGAGAAATCGTTGATTGCGGCAAACAATCAATTTAAACAAACCATCCCACATAAACATGACACAAAAGATACAACTTCAGGATTTGATGGCAGATATGAGCTAAATACGCTCCACATGAAGAGAGGCTGTCTAGCTCCTCAGATTAATTTCTTCACTTGTCTCTAAAGCGGCGACCCAGAGTAATCAAATTTTGGCAGAGTTGCAGTGAATACAACACCAACCAGGCAGTAAATAAGGAAGAACTGGGCTACTGCTATTCTGTTCAGTCCAGATCCAAGATTTCCTGATCCAAGTGACATTAGGCATATTATTGAAAGAATAGAAGTTTTCCTTTGAATTTTGGAAATAAAATATATATTATGCAGTATCAGCTCAGAGTCACAATCCTCAAGTCTGACGTAGTGGCATTTTAATTCAGAGTAAATCAAAGGACATAACATGCCAACATTCAGTGAAACACCAAAGCTTATTAAAATGTACTCCAAATAATCAGAAAAGTCTGCAAGAAGATTTCCTCTGGACACCACAACACATCATCACTCGCACTCGTTCACCTTTTATTCAAATGTAAATGAATGGATGGGCTTCCAGGACTGGGGCTTCGCATTGTGCTCGTGCGACTTGTATAAAAACACAGTAGAGAACGCAAGACCCTGCCACAAAAGTCTCCTGATTTAAAGCCCTATCCTCAGCTGGCTCTGTCTGGGCAGCTGTGCCTGCAACTGGCTCTGTATGTTGAGACGCCTCTCCAGGTTCTGGCTCAATTTAAAGGCAGATGCACATAACAAAGAAATGGAAGGAGAACAGGGGAGGTAACTGTGAGCAGTGTATATCAGTGGGACATGGACTAACTATGTGCACAACTATCTGCTTTTCAGCCAAAGGGGTGTTTTTTTGTGTTTCAGTTTTAGGGCTATGAATAAACAAAGAAGGCATTAAATGATATTAGTAATCCCCAACTTGGCCACCTGCCTAGCTGTTTTATGCGGATTATTATTGATATCTCCCACCACATGCTTAAATGCTAACTGAATTTGCAAGCAAATGAGAACTGCAGCCAGTAGAACCTTGCTTCTAAATTATACAAGATCCAATACAAGCAGAATGTGCTTGAAATTGAAGTCTGTCTGAGAGGCGCGCTTCATTTAATTTCAAGAGCAGAATTAAAACCCCTTGTACGCACAAAGTGTGTCACTGGAAGAAAGTCATTGAAGCAAAATGCTGAAGTCCTATCCCGGCCATTATCTATCTTTTTCTCTAGACCTACAAGTCAAGTCCAATCTGACAGGATAGCCTCAGGCCCTGTTTACACTAGGTATGTGACACAGTTAAAACCATTAGTGATTAGACACTGGTGTAGCTACACAATGCAAACCTACATAGGCAGAGTGGCCTATAAGCTGCAATTGTACCTGTGCAGTTTATTTCAGTTTTAAGGCAGGGATTACGCTGGCCTCCAGTGCAAACCTTGTGTTTAAATCATTTTTTTGTCTCTGCTTGGGTCTTGCCCACATGTACAGCTAACATAGTCCATAGTATCTGATGGTGACAAATCCGCACCACCAGAAACAGACAAGGCCTCGAGTTGACTCATGGTTCACAGTTTTTCTGACAAAAGGTCTAGAGGGTTTCATATATTAAACACTTAAAGTCAGCCCAAATTTCTGGTTTGTATTAGAACAGTCAAGACTTGGTGCTGCAGATTCATTGATTGCAACCAATCCTGAGCACCTCATGGTTCCCCAAAAAAACCAAATTTTATTCTGGAACAACATCATAGGAAGTATGCCAATCTTCATTTTAAACAGTAAGTGCAACAGGAAGCAGTAAGAGAGTTAATTATCCTGCATCTCTTTCTCTTTTCCTAATTATTATGGACACTGGGTTCCCTTGTACACCAAAGCTGCTGACATAGTCATGTGAGCCAGCGCTGTTCCGTGGATAATCGTAGTTGGAACACATAATTGGATGATGGTGGTTGATTGTGCTGAACACTCGCAATGTACATTATTGTGCTGGGAGTGAGAAAGGCCAGAGGCATGGTGAAGAAACAGTTTTTTCCTCCCTTCCTCTTATATAGGGATTCGTTAGGAGGACTGGGCATAGTTGTTGGGGAAAGTGCTTCCTGAGGTCTCAGTTGTGAACAGATGTGGAAGCACTATATAACAAAAGCATCACTTTAGTCTTCTTGATAATTGGAATGCTTGACATTTGGAGAGACTTTATTCAAAATACCCTAATTGGTCGCTATCATTGAAGCAATCATGAGCTTTCAGCATAGTGATAATAGGGATGGGATTTAGAAGGGAGCCTGATAGTTGAAATCCCTAGAGGAATTGAGTCTTCCGTGATGCCAGTCATATCTTTCTGGGGCTTGAGGGAGAGGATTCTAGACAAATACTTTGTTAACACATGCATGCGGCAAAGTCTCCCCTAGATCCCCATACACGAGCCAGCTCTAGGTTTACATATGGATGGCAAAAAGGAATGCTGACCCTTACCCTCCACCTGATCACTCACTGCCCACAAATGTTCAGCATTTCCCATACCATTTGTGTCTCAACTTGCCCCAGGAGTGAAGGGCTGGGGAAATATTCCTTACACTCACTGTATACACCAGTTCCTTGTGTGCCTGCATAAGAGCCTACTAGATCTATACGTCGCTTGTGTGCAAGATCTCTGCCATTTTCTTTCAGCTTCTTAACTGTATAAAGACTCCTCCTCCTCCTCCCATTTTCCTGTGCGGCTTGGTTTATGTGCAATTTGGTGAATGTTGACTTGTCCCTCTTCAGAAAAATAAGGCAATATCCAATAAATGGATTTCTTCCTGGATAGCATTATTCCAGCGCATTTCAGTTGCTTTCTCCCTCCTGTTCAATCCTTTTTCTTTGGTTTGCATGCTTTTGAAATTCACTGGCGAAAAAGCGTGATTGCCGCTTGGTCACTGTTTCAGGAAAAGGAATATTTGGCTGCAACATTCACGTAAAATAAGATTGCTCTATAAAGCATCTGGGTGCCTCTTCTAATTCCAATCAGTGCCCTGCCCTAGATATACATGCATAGACAGAACTAATTACTGAAAGTAGTTATTATTACCTCTCTGCTGATCTAGGGTTTTTGAAAAGCCCAAAGCCGATCGATTTTGCGGATAGTCTGGCACCTACACTGAAACTGTGAGAAGTGAGGGCAGGTCTCCAAGTTAACTGACTATTTTGACTGCACATTTTTTGGCCTCGGGCTGTTACCGCACATCCCAGTTTGTTTTTTTTTTGGTTTCATTTTTTTTCTGTTTTATTTTTTTTTTTTTTCAGCATCTATTGACAAGCTCTTGTTTACTGTGTAGGCCCTGTGTGAGGTTAGGGTCCTTGAAAGTTCACATTTTGTGATGACCGCTTGAGAAGACAAGCCAGCTAGACCGCTCAGAAATAAATGAGGGGTTTACACCTTCTCCAGAAACTACATTCTAGACGTCTTGTAAGCAACCTACAAAGCACCCTCCAACACTCTTTAGCCCTTGCTAAAGAAAACCTAAAGGACGCTCAGGAAGAGCAAAAGGCCTGGTATAATAAACATTCCAGAGAACGGTCCTTCAAAGTAGGAGACCAAGTCATGGTCTTAAAGGCGCTCCAGGCCCATAAAGTGGAAGCGTCGTGGGAAGGACCATTCACAGTCCAGGAGCATCTAGGAGCTGTTACCTATCTCATAGCATTCCCCACCTCCAACATAAAGCCTAAGATATACCATGTTAATTCTCTTAAGCCCTTTTATTCCAGAGAATTAAAGGTTTCCCAGTTTACAGCCCAGGGAACAGATGACACGGAGTGGCCTGAAGGTGTCTACTATGACCGAAAAAGTGATGGTGGCATGGAAGAGGTGAACCTCTCCGCGACCCTTGGACATCTGCAGCGACAGCAGATCAAGGAACTACAGGTATAATCCGACCCTCTAACAGCGCATGGGCATCTCCCGTGGTTCTGGTTCCCAAACCAGATGGGGAAATACGCTTTTGCATGGTTTACCATAAGCTAAATGCTGTAACTCGTCCCGACAACTATCCAATGCCATGCACCGATGAGTTATTGGAGAAATTGAGATGTGCCCAGTTCATCTCTACATTAGACTTAACCAAGGGGTACTGGCAAGTACCGCTAGATGAACCCTCCAAGCAAAGGTCAGCCTTCATCACCCATGCAAGGGTGTATGAATTTAATGTGCTTCCTTTCGGGCTGCAAAATGCACCCGCCACCTTCCAAAGACTTGTAGATGGTCTCCTAGCAGGACTGGGAGAATCTGCAGTTACCTACCTTGATGATGTGGCCATTTTTTCCGATTCATGGGCAGAACATCTGGAGCACCTGGAAAAAGTCTTCGAGCACATCAGGCAGGCAGGACTAACTGTTAAGGCTAAAAAGTATCAAATAGGCCAAAACAGAGTGACTTACCTGGGGCACCAGGTGGGTCAAGGAACAATAAATCCCCTACAGACCAAGGTAGATGCTATCCAAAAGTGGCCTGTCCCAAAGTCAAAGAAACAGGTCCAATCCTTCTTAGGCTTGGCCGGATATTACAGGCGATTTGTACCACACTACAGCCAAATCGCTGCCCCACTGACAGACCTGACCAGAAAAACACAGCCAAATGCAGTTAGTGGACTGGATGAGTGTCAGAAGGCCTTTAACCAGCTTAAGGCAACACTCATGTCTGACCTGTGCTAAGGGCCCCAGACTTTGACAAACCATTCCTAGTAACCACAGATGCATCTGAGCGTGTGTGTAGGAGCAGTTTAATGCAGGAAGGACCAGATCAAGAATTCCATCCTGTCGTGTTTCTCAGCAAGAAATGTCTGAGAGGAAAGCCACTGGTCAATCAGTGAAAAAGAATGCTATGCCATTGTGTATGCCCTGGAAAAGCTACGCCCATACGTTTGGGGACGGCGTTTCCAGCTACAAACCGACCATGCTGCGCTAAAGTGGCTTCATACTTCTGCCAAGAAACAACAAAAAACTTCTTCGATGGAGTTTAGCTCTCCAAGATTTTGATTTTGAAATTCAACACATTTCAGGAGCTTCTAACAAAGTAGCTGATGCACTCTCCCGTGAAAGTTCCCAGAGTTGAACTGGTTAAATTGTCCTTAAATGTAAAAATCTTGTAGTTTTACATAATTAGTAGTATATGTAAAGGTGCATGTGTTTTATTAATCTGTTTATTCTAAAGTTCTAGGAAGAAAATCACCGCCAGTGTGGTTCCACACTGTCTGAGATTTGGGGGCATGTCATAAACAGATAGTTAAGGGTTAATGCCTCTTTTACCTGTAAAGGGTTAAGAAGTTCACCTAGCCTAGCTGACACCTGACCAGAGGAACCAATGGGGGACAAGATGTTTCAAAAGGAAGGAGGGAAGTTTTTGTCCTTTGTTTAGAGTTTTCAGTTTCAGCCGGAGTGAAAAAAGATCAAGGAACCAGCCTCTTATCAGAGTAGTAAGTTTTAGAAAGGAATAAATAGGTTTATGTTTATTTTCTTGTAACCTGTCTTGTGCAATTAGAGGAAGAATCAAATTGGGTATTTGGTTTTTTTTGGTGTGTAACTAGTTTTTGCCCAGGGGAACATCCTCTGTGTTTGAATCTGTTGTCTGTGAGAGTAGCTGGTATGCTAATCTCTCCCAGAGGGTTTTCTTTTACCTTTCTTTTCTTTAATTAAAAGCCTTTTTCTTAATACCTGATTGATTTTTCCTTGTTTTTAGATCCAAGGGGGTTGGATCTGTGTTCAGCAGGAAATTGGTGAAGTCTCTCAAGGCTACCCAGGGAAGGGGGTGCTTGGGGGTGGTGGCAGCCAGACCAGATCTAAGGTGTTAATTGAGCTTAGAGCTTCTCATACAGGTCCCCCACATCTGTACTCTAAAGTTCAGAGTGGGGAAGGAACCGTGACACCTGCTCTACATGCGAATCTCAACAACAAAGTCACAAAGATGCCTCCATAGTGAATTCCAAACTGCAGTGGGGAAGAGGCAGATGGAAGGTTTGGCGACGGCTGGATGGGGATAGAGAGGCTGAGGAGGAGGGAGATAAAGAGAAAGAAGAGAACCCTGCTGTTGCTATTTGGGAATAAGGAAAACAGACTGCAGTCATGCACTCACTGCCACGAGGTGCTTCTGGGATGTTTGGTGGGGGGAGGGTCAGAGTTCCTTCCCCACTCTGAACTCTGGGGTACAGATGTGGAGACCCACATGAAAGACCCTCTAAGCTTATTTTTACCAGCTTAGGTTAAAAACTTCCCCAAGGCACAAATTCCACCTTGTCCTTGAACAGTATGCTGCCACCACCAAGTGATTTAGACAAAGAATCAGGGGAAGGGCCACTTGGAGTCCTATTCCCCCAAGTCCTACACCCCCTTTCCTGAGGAAGGCTTGAGAAAAATATCCTAACCAATTGGTACAGGTAAACACAGACCCAAACCCTTGGATCTTAAGAACAATGAAAAATCAAGTAAGTTCTTAAAAGAAGAATTTATTTTAAAAAAGATAAAAGAATCACCTCTGTAAAATCAGGATGGAAGATAACTTTACAGGGTAACAAAAAGATTCAAAACACAGAGGATTTCCCCTCCAGGCAAAACTTTAAAGTTACAAAAACAGGCATAAACCTCCCTCTTAGCACAGGGAAAATTCACAAGCTACAGCAAAAGATAATCTAACACATTTCCTTACTATTACTTACTATTTCTGCAACATTAGATGCTTAGTTCAGATATGGCTTAGGGAGATGTATTTTCCCTGCTCTGGTTCCTTGCTGGCTCCGAGAGAACAAAGGAACACAAAAACAAAAACCTTCCCCCACAGATTTGAAAGTATCTTCTCCTCTTATTGGTCCTTTTGGTCAGGTGCCAACCAGGTTATCTGAGTTTCTTAATCCTTTACAGGCAAGGAGGGATTTTATGCTACCCTTAGCTGTATGTTTATGATGGAACGAGGCTGGTCTCTGCTGGTCCCACAGGTTCTTTCTGTGCTCTGTGCCACTGTCTGAGCTATGAGAAATGAGACCACCTCTGCTACAGGCCCTGGCAGATGAAGGCCCATTCCCTGCATCCTCAGTCCTTTGCCCTGTTGGTTTCACCTGCATCACCCCAGTGAGCTCCCAGCTGAGGCAGAACCCCAAAGCCAGAACAATAAACATAGCCTCTCCCTGTCTCTCTGTCACCCTCTCCGTTGCTCCATCCCCAGGTTTCAATGGTCTTCTATTGGCACTACTATAATGTATCGCTAAGGCTATTGTGGGCTAACACAATTACTGTAAATACTCTGAATGGCTAATAGGAGAGAATACATGGATGATGGAGGAATGGAACATCCGTCTCAAGCCCATGTCCCAGCTCTGTGACTGGCAGAGCAGGAAGCAGCAGACAGAACAGCCAGGCACTGCATGAAACAAAGTGCAGCCAGAGAAGCTGGTTGGACACAGTGCAGGCTTGGAGTATCAGTGAGTAGGATGCACAGGGCTTTGCTCTCTCCCATCTGTAGCTTAACACTTGGGGTTGGGCTGCTGGCAGACTTTGAAATTTTAATTCATATGATTCCAAACCAACATTCAGTTTATAGCTAATAAAACATGAATATGCTAATTAAATTATCAGGGGAGTGGTGTAAGGAGGCCCTTCCAAAGTTCAAGAGCTGTGTAAAAGGTAATTTTACTTGCCAGGTAATTAATTCATGGAACAATAAATGTGTAATTAGATTCTTATTAATATCTGAGCAGCTTTTCCTGCATTAGAAATGAGAGGAAAACTAACCACTTTCTCCTCCTGTGTAGGGAAGAAGAGCCAGCAGCTCCTGACTGCTGGGTTTCACTCTGCAGCATCCTCCCTCCTGCATTCCTTTCTGTGTTGGCTCCCAGAGCCATGCGGAAAATTCACTTCCAAGATGAAAATCCCAAGTTCCAGTGGTTTCCTATCAGCTCCAAATAGAGTGAAAGGAAATGGCCACATTGTGCACATCTGCCTGTGCATGGAGCTGCATGTCTGTCTCTATAGGCTCTGCTGAGATCATCCTATTGATACATTTTTATAGTCCAGTGTTTGACCAAACTTTGGGTCATTATAAAATATATTCAAGAGACCAGATAACCAATGTCTGCCAGGTTTCTTGCTAAAAGTCAATGATAATATAGTACATGAAGAAATTATACCAGTGTCCAGGAAGCCTTCTCATGTTATGTTGTTATGTAACACCCCTGAAACTATCCTTTTTATACCCATCCTGTTCACTTGTAAAAAGGTACTGTGTGTATCATTAGAAATTAGATTTAACCAGTCGGCTTTCTCCCTTGTTTTTCTGGAACCATAGCGTATCCCTTATCTCTTTGTTCTGAACACATGCATTCCAGGTATGAAGGGGTATGAATGCACCTCCTAGGGTTTGTACCAGGGGAGATCATTTACATATCTTCACCTTTTCCTTTGGACATTCCAATACTGGCCTGTGTGAATAATTCCTTACCTGTTACTGTGGTAAAACACTCATATGTCCTGAATCTGACAGTGTTCCTATCTGCTTAAGCCAAAGCTTACTTCAGCTAATGCAAGATATTATGGGATACTGGACATGGATGAACAGAATTGTGGGCAGAGTATAATACATTTAGTTAACATAACTTCCCAAAACTTATATAAATACTATGCTTAACAGATATATATTGACTAAAAACCCTGAGAACACTACGTTCATTTTTGAGGATACGTTTGTCCTAGTCCAGGGCAACTATACCAGAATTTCCCCCTTATGGCCCCTCGAGGGCACCAACTGTAGGCTCCTGGCTCCTCAGCCATCACTTCTCTTGGGCAGATATCTATATCTCTCTCACTCCTGACCATGGATTTTTCTGGTTTCACAGTTCCCTGCCTACACTGGGATATCCCAAGCAAGCCAGGCTGCCTAAACAAGCCAGTGTCTTCATTGTGCTTTCTCTCTGAAGGTTATGATCAGCTGTAATTGCCAGAAGTCACAAGTTACCACACATTCATTCTTTAAGCAAAAAGATAGGGGGGAGGAATAGCTCAGTGGTTTGAGCATTAGCCTGCTAAACCCAAGGCTGTGAGCTCAATCCTTGAGGGGCTGCTTAGGGATCTGGGGCAAAATCAGTACTTGGTCCAGGTAGTGAAGGCAGGGGGCTGGACTTGCTGACCCTTCAGGGTCCCTTCCAGTTCTAGGAGATAGGCATATCTCCATTATTAGAATTGGAAAACATATTAAAAACCTTTACAAAAAAATCCTTACAAACATGCCAAAAGGCTTCCCAGTTGGCATCCCAACTCCAGCCTCAGACTCAGGGAGGAGTCAGTCCTTCAAAACCTACAAATGGGTTTCCTTCAAGGTTACAAGTTCATAACTGTCTCCAATTCAGAACCAGAATGCATAGTTCAGTCCTTCCTTTATACAGCTTGGGCTGTTTATATTGGCCTCATTTAACAGGTGATCAGTAGACAATGACCATCTCCTCATGGAGTAGCTTCACAAGGTGGGCTTTTGCATAACCAGAGGTGAGGAATTTCCATTAACCTTTCCTTAAGTATTTCCCAGGAAATCCACTTCACACATATTCTTGCAAAAGTCAATGCTTGTCTGGCACATTGTTCAATATAGTCCTTTATCCTCCAGGACTTACATCACAACCCCCTGGAGAGTTTACATACAAACCTGGCCCATAATAATACATAACATTTGCATTTCATACAACAGACCCCTTAATTCAATAACATTTTTCAAGGATCTGTCATGAAATTCCAACATCTGTCACATGCAGTGTTGTTGTACCTGTTTTGATCCCAGGATATAACAGAGTCAAGGGCAGGGGAAGGTAATATCTTTTATTGGACCAACTTCTGTTGGTTAGAGAGACAAGCTTTTGAGCCACACAGAGGGTTTGGCTACACTTGCAGCTGTACAGCACTGTGAGTTAAAGCTGTCTTCATACAGCTGTGTAGGGAAAGCGCTGCAGTGTGACCACACTGACAGCTACCAGCACTGCAGTGTGGCCACATTTGCACCATTTGCAGTGCTATTGGGAGCGGTGCACTATGGGCAGCTATCCCAGTGTTCAAGTGGCTGCAACATGCTTTTCAGAAGAGGGGGGTAGGGTGGAGTGTGACAGGGAGCGTGGGGGAGACAGAGAGTGGATTTTTGGAGCTGACACTGTGTCAGCTCCCTGCCTTGCAAGTTCCGACCCCTTCCCCCATCCCTCTCTCATTCACTAAATGCAAACAGCTTTCTTTGTTTTTTTCCTCACAGACCAGATAAGCAGCTGCTTCGAAATGGACTCCCCTCCCCCGCCTGCTGTGCTGCTTCTCTCCTCAAGCAAACACTAAGGGCTTGGCTACACTGGAGAGTTGCAGCACTGGTGATGGGGTTACAGCACTGCAACTCACTCTGTGTACACACTTGGAAAGCCCAGCCAGCGCTGCAACTCCCTGTACACCTGGTCTGCTTGGGGTGTAGCGATTCCAGTGCTGGTGATGCAGCGCTGCTTATCAGATGTGGACACCAAAAGCGCTGTTATTGGCCTCCAGGGTATTAGGAGTACTCAGCATACCTTTTCGGCCACTCTGCTCATCATTTCACACATCCACTGCCTGGGCTCAGTGACCCGCCCTTTAAATGCCCAGGAATTTAAAAAATCCCCTTCCTGTTTCTCAGCCAGTGTGGAGTGCAATCAATCAATCAATCACTGACCATGCCTCCATGCCCAAACAAGCCTCAGCATGGAGCACTGCGAGCTGCAGGACCTCATCAGTGTTTGGGGGAGGAAACCTGTGCAGTCACAGCTGCGCTCCAGCCGTAGAAATTATGATACCTATGGCAGATATCAAAGTCCATGCTGCAAAGGGGCCATGAACGGGATGCGTTTCAGTGCAGGGTTAAAGTTAAAGGAGGTGCGGAGTGCCTACTGCAAAGCCCGTGAGGGAAACCGCCGCTCAGGTTGCTGCCCCCACGACCTGCTGTTTTTACAATGAGCTGGATGCGATACTTGGGTGTGACCCTACTGCCAATCCGAGGACCATGATGGACAGTTCAGAGCTGGGAGAGGAGGGGAGGGTGTAGAGGAAACCGAGAGTGAGGGTACTGGGGTGGTGGGAGACACCCCGGAGTCCAGGAGGCATGCAGCCAGGAGCTATCTCAAGCCAGGAGGAAGCTAGCCAGTCGCAGCAGCTGGAACTGTTGGTGAAGAAGAAGCAGAGGAGCGTGTTCCGGTAAGCAGCTTTTATTTTAAGGAGGAAAATGTTTGGGAGAGGAGGAGGGGGGTTATGGCTGCCTGCATGCATGCATTCCTAGATTGGAATAGCCATTGATTTGGTCTATCACGTCGTGCTATTGGCCTCTGTAATCTCTTCAAAGTTTCAGCCAGAGCATGGGCAAGTGTCTGCGCAAGTTTATAGGGAGAGCCACCGGTTTCCTTGTCCCAGTCAGGCTAACGTGTCCATGCCACTGTGCCGTGAGGGGTAGAGGGACCATTGCTGCACAAGGCAAGCTGCATATGGACCAGGGCGGAATCCACATGGCTGGAGAAGACCCTCCCGCTCTTCCCAGGTGACCCGGAGCAGCGATATATCTGGCAGGATAAATCCTGTGGAAAATGTAGGGATACTGTTCAGTGCATTTTCCCCAGCTGCTTTTCTGCTTTCCCCAATGCACAGAAACCCCAGTGAGCCCTAACTCAAGCATCTCCCCTTCCCAGGGAGTCGCGGCAGAAACATTGATTCCAGGAGTAACTGCTGTGGCAATTGTGGGGTGGTGTTCAGTGCACTTTCCCCCAGCTGTTCTCTGCTTTCCCAATGCACAGAAATCCCAGTGAGCCCTGACTCAAGCAGCTCCCATCGCAGGTGAGTCGTGGCAGAAACATGGATTCATTAATCACTCATTCCCATTACTCACCATGTCTTCGCTGCTGTGGCCTCTCTGTGCTACATTTGCTGAGTGTAAATATGCTACAAATAGTCTACAAAACTCCTTCACTGTGATTATAAACAATGCAGCTCTGTAATAAATGTTTCTATATTCTGTTTTTTTTAAGTGTCCTTGAATCCTCTGGCCTTATCACAGACTGATGAGAGACTACAGAACTGGAGGAGAAGACCAAGGAAAAGCAAAGAAGATTTGGTGAAAGCAGTTATGAATCAGTATGCCAACAGAATAAGAGGCGCAGGACTGGAGACAGAAAATGCATCAGTGGAGGGAAACACGAAGCAGGAGAAAGGAATTGGCTACCAAGAAAGCACAAAGCAGCTGATAAGCCTCCTGGCGCGCCAACGGACTGTATGCAGTCACGGTAGCCACGCAGGCAGATCAATACCGTGCTAACCCCCGCATCCCAAAGCTCTCTCCCTTGTGCCCCACTGTTTGCTCAAAACCCCGTTCTCCAGCATCCTGGTTCTTACACCACCAGCTGCCCCCAACACCGTACGTTCACCTACCAGCCTGAGAACTATGACCCTTATCCTATGCACTAACCCCAACCCCCATCACCATGCAGCATATTAATCCTGACGTGCAGCAGGCATTGCACAGCACTCTAGGCAGGACATATTCAAACCTCTGACTGTACAGTTTCAGCACCCTACCCCCTGCAGCTGGCGACATTCATCAGCAAAGTCCTCAGCAGCTCGGGCCTCCATTTCTAACAGAAATCGCACTGTAGACTCACAATGGCACCAAACTGCTGGATGTGTAGCGATGCACCACAGGCGTGGACAGGAAGCAGAATGACTCGCACCCTTCCGTCCCTTCCCACAACCCACAGCGCCAATGGGACAAGGTTGCTCTGTGGGATAGCTGCCATAATGCACCACTCCCAACAGCGTTGCAACTGCTGCAAATGTGGCCACACTGCAGCGCTGGTAGTGTCAGTGTGGCCACACTGCAGCGCTGTCCCTACACAGCTGTACAAACACAGCTGTAACTCCAGCGCTGCACATTACCAAGTGTAGCCATACCCTAGCTGTGGACATTCCAAAGGATCCCCCTGCTGCCTCTGCTCATCACTGCAAACATAGCTGTGTTTGTTTTCAGATAAGCGCTCCAGTAGCCCCAAGTTCACAACAAAACAAGAGAGGCATCTGTGGTATCTAGCCTCCCATCCCAGACCTGAACTTTAGCGTCCACAATCTGGTCCTGTCCCAAACCTGGACTTTGCGTCCAAAATCTGGGGCTTACTGAAACTCCCCCAAGCTCACTACCAGCTTGGATATTCTCGCTGCCACCAGATCAGGAATTGATGGGGCCTGATCCCCCTTTCCTCTCTCTGGTGTCCCCACCCCTCCTTGGGGGACACCCAGATTCCAAATGCCTTGGATGCTAAAAGCAGGGAGAAACTCCCTCCCCCCTCCTTCCCAGGCTTGCCAAGAAACCGGTTTCTCTGCTTCCCAGAGTAAGCGTTCTCTGCCCTCAGACAATGGAATGCAAATACCAAACAGCTTGGCTTTGCCTTTCCCGTGCCTGCCTTCCCGGGAGGAGACAGATACCTGATACAGAGGTGATTTCTTTTCTCTTCCCCGTAGCCTGCTCTTTCCCTGAAAGCAATAGGAAAATAGCCCACAGCCTGGCTTTTCCCTTCCCTTTGCCTCCCTAGGAAAAGAAACTTCCACGTTTTAAAAGAAAAGTTTATATAAAAAGAAAGAAAAATATAAAACAATAATCTGCATTAAGAAACTCAATACAGGCTCTTGCTTATAAGAAAATATGAAGAAACAGTCTGATTAAAAGATAGCCAATAAACCAGTCCAACAAATCCACATACATGTAAATACAACCCAAAGCTCCTCATAGTCGAATTGCTTGGGGGTTCCTTTGTACTCACAAATGTGTAGGAGACACTTGGAGATAAGATGCGTTAGAGGGAAGCTTGTTAACTCACAGCCGAGAAAACAACAAAAGACATAGCCTCCAATCTATGCGTACAACCAAAGCTCTCATAAGCGCGAATTGCTTTGGGGTTCCTTTGTACACAGACTTTTGGTATAATATTTTGAAATAAGAAGATTAGGAGGAAACCTTGTTTACTCACAGCCGAAAAACAAAAAGACCCCGAGTATCCAGAATTCCCCCCCTGACTTTAAACAATCCAGTTCTCTGATTGGTCCTCTGGTCAGGTGTTTGGTTACCCTTTCCAGGTAAAAGAAACTTAACCCTTACCTTACCTATCTACTTATGACAGCATCACAACAAAACAAAGAGTGTTATCTTTAGTTAAAAGCATTATGGGAAGGTTCCAGAGGTCAGTTACAGTGTAGTAAGATTAATCACTGTTTACACTGGCACCCCAGAGCTGCAAGAGCAGCACTGTTCTCTTTATTCCTCTCATCGAGGTGGAGTACATGCATGCAGTAGCCAGGGAGATACAGCACTGCATGTGCCTTGCCAGTGTGGACGGGGAGTAAGTTACAGTGCTGTAAAGCCACCACCAGCTCTGTAACTCTCAAGTGTAGCCAAGCCCAGAGCTCTTCTTCAGGTCTGGGAAGGTACCCCATGTGTCACAGCTAAATACAAGGTGGAGCAGATAGTTTAACATACGCGATTAACACATATTTCAAGGGGCCATTCAAGGTGAATTGGCCTATTAACACCTCTCCAGTCATGTGGGAGTTTGTGTGTGAAAACTGCAAAGGCAGGGGTGGAGGGGTTGGTGGGTTATGTGGTGTTTCAAGAACCAATGAATCCAGTGTCTCTATTCAGACCATGATTTTCAGTATCTAGCAAAGTTATGGATTTAAACTCTCAGGTTTGTCTTTTGAAGGTGTTGTGTTAGTTTCCTTTGAGGATGAGGATGAAGAGGTCACCTATAGAATGATTGCCTCGCAAAAAGTGTCCATTCATGGGTGATACGGTGTTTTTGTCTTTTATCTTTTTTCTGTGAGAGTTCCTTTGACAGCATAACAACAAGGAGTCCGATGGCACCTTAAAGACTAACAGATTTATTTGGGCATAAGCTTTTGTGGGTAAAACACAACTTCTTCAGATGCATGGAGTGAAAATTACAGATGCAGGCATTATATACTGACACATGAAGAGAAGGGAGTTACCTCACAAGAGGAAAACCAGTGTTGACAGGGCCAATTCGATCAGAGTGAATGTAGTCCACTGCCAATAATTGATGAGGAGGTGTCAATTCCAGAGGAGGCAAAACTGCTTTTGTAGTGAGCCAGCCACTCCCAGTCTCTATTCAAGCCCAAATTAATTATGTTAAATTTGCAAATGAATTTTAAGTTCTGCAGTTTCTCTTTGAAGTCTGTTTCTGAAGGTTTTTTATTCAAGTATGGCTGCTTTTAAATCTGTTATAGAATGTCCAGGGAGATTGGCTTTTTTATGTTACCATTCCTGATGTCCGATTTGTGTCCGTTTATTATTTTATGTGAAGACTGTCCAGTCTGGCCAATGTACATGGCAGAGGGGCATTGCTGGCACATGATGGCATATATAACATTAGTAGATGTGCAGGTGAATGAGCCTCTGATGGTGTGGCTGATGTGGTTGAGTCCTCATCAATGATCTACAACCTATCCCAGAAAACAATCCCTCACTCTCACAGAGGTAGGCCAGTCCTTGCTTATAGACAGCCCCCCAGCATGAAGCAAATACTCATCAGCAGCTACACACCACACTACAGAAACACTGTCCCAGGAACCAATCCCTGCAGCAAACCTCATTGCCTACTCTATCCCCATATCTACTCATGCAACACCATCAGAGGATTACAAAGCTTATAATCTACTGACTGTGTTCATCCTATGTGCTTGCATGCATTATTTGTATGTCTGGAGTTAGAAGAATAAGATATAAACTTGTATTACTAATGTAAACATATTAAGTGGAAGCCATTAAGGATGCTTCAGAATCAATGAACTGTAAATGGCTCTATTTACTTGCAAACTTTCCTGTGTACATGTGGGCCAGCCGAGGATGAATGGAGGCTGGGGTCTCACAGGACAAGTGACCATGTCACCGGATACTGGAATCCATCTTAAATCTGGTACTTTTCCATTTAGGAGGGATGGGGACCCAAAGAGACAAAAAATTCCAGCCTTGTTCCAAAGCTATAAAAGGGGGTGGAGCAGGACAAAAGAGGCTTCCAGTCATGTGAAGACCCCTAGTTAACACCTCAGATGTCTGCTGGAACTAACAAGGACTGTGCCAGGGGAAAGGATTGGGCCCAGACTAGGAAGAAGTCTAGTCTGTGAAAGAAGCTTCTTGGAACATCTCTGAGGGTGAGAGATTATCTGTAATCAGTTTCTTAATGTATTAGGCTTAGACTTGCATGTTTTTGCTTTATTTTGCTTGGTGACTTACTTTGTTCTGTCTGTTATTACTTGAAACCACTTAAATCCTACTTTTTATACTTAATAAATCACTTTTGTTTATTATTAAACCCAGAGTAAGTGCTTAATATCTGAGGGAGCAAACAGCTGGGCATATCTCTCTATCAGCATTACAGAGGGCTGACAATTTATGAGTTTACTCTGTGTAAGCTTTATACAGAGTCAAACAGATTTATTTGGGGTTTGGATTCCATTGGGAACTGGGTGTCTGGGTGCTGGAGAGGGAACCTGCTGAGCTGTTTTCAGTTAAGTCTGTAGCTTTAGGGGCATGGACCAGACCCGTGGTCTGTGTTGCAGCAAGCTAGCGTGTCTGTCTCAACAAGGCAGAGTTCTGGAGTCCCAAGCTGGCAGGGAAAATGGGCTCAGTGGTAATTCTAGCAGGTCAGGTGACAGTCTCAAGGGAGTCTCTGTGGCTGAACCTGCCACATGTCCATTATCTTGAAATATTTGAGGCAGGCAGTGATGCCATCATTGTGAGGGATGTTGGTGTATAATGAGATGACATTCATGGTGGCAAGGATGGTGTTCTGAGAGATTGTTAATATTACAGAGTTTTTGGAGGAACTCAGTAGTGTCTTGAAAGAATCTGGCCCTCAGTGTGGCGAGTGGTTTGAGGATGGTTTCTATGAGTCCTGATATTCCTTCAGTATGTGTGCCATGGCCAGATATGATGGGTCTGCCTGTGTTCCCTTCTTTGTGTATCTTGGTAAGCACATAGATGGTCCTTGCTGTGGGTGCATGTGGAACACGCTTGTAAAGTTTCTCTTGGAGTTGGGAAGAATTTTATATCCTTAAATTCCTGTGTAAATTGTCATATGGGGTCTTCTTTGAGTTCTTTATTGTAGGTAATGTCAGAGAGTTGTCAGTTGTTCTTGTTAACACAGTCATCACTGTTGAGGAGTAAGATGGTGTCCCTTTTGTTTACTGATTTGATCACTATCTGGTCATAGGATTTCAGGACTGTATTGCTATCCTCTCAGCAGGGGAGAGATTGTGATGAATGTGATGTTTGTTAAAGTTAAGGCCTAAGCTGGAGTTTTGTGTCCAATTTTAGATGTCAAGTTTAGGTTGGATATTAGGAAAAACTACCTGTCAGGGTAATTAAACACTGGAACAAATTGTCTAGGGAAGTTGTGGAATCTCTGTCATTGGAAGTTTTTAAGAACACATTAGACAAACACCTGTCGGGAATAGTCTAGTTATTACTTAGTCCTGCCTTGAATGCAGGAGACTGGACTAGATGACCATTGATGTCCCTTCCAATCCTACACTTTTATTATTCTATAATTTCACAGTCAATTTTTTTCCTGAAGCAATCAATGTAATGATCAAGAATGTGGTTTCATCTGCTGTTCAGGGTCCAGTCAGATGATTCTTTTATCTTATGTCTGTTGCTGAGGATATGGTAATTGTGGTTGGTTTCATCACTGTTGTGAAATAATTCTTTGAGGCAGCGTCAGCCGAAGAATTCTTCTAGTTTCTCCACACATCAGTATGGTAGATTCTGTAGTGGGACAGAAATTCAGTCCCTTGGAGAGTACAGATGATTCAGCTCTGGTTAGGGGTAGTCTTGATAAATTGATGATATTGGCATGTCATGTAATGTACCATGAATGAACCAAGTGGACAAGTGCTGAAGGAAACAAATAGGGCCCATGCACCTCTTGACCTGTTGCTTACAAACAGGGAAGAATTGGTAGGTGAAGTAGAAATGGATGGCAACCTAAGCAGCAGTGACCATGAGATGGTTGAGTTCAGTATCCTGAAAAAAGGAAGAAAGGAGAGTAGCAAAATACTTGCAGACTTAGAATCCCTTAGGGAACTGATGGGCAAGATCCCCTGGGAGGCTAATATGAGGGGGAAAGGAGTCCAGGGGAGCTGGCAGTATGTTAAAGGAGCCTTATTGAGGGCACAGGAACAAACCATCCCGCTGCGCAGAAAGAATAGCAAATATGGCAGGTAACCAGCTTGGCTTAACCATGAAATCTTTGATGGTCTTAAACTCAAAAAGGAAGCTTACAAGAAATAGAAATTAAGACAAATGACTAGGAAGGAGTATAAAAATATTGCTAGATCATGCAGGGGTGTAATCAGGAAGGCCAAGGCACAACTGGAGTTGCAGATATCAGGGGATGTTAAGAGTAACAGGAAGGGTTTCTTCAGGTATGTTAGCAACAAAAAGAAGGTCAGGGAACGTGTGGGACCCTTACTGAATGAGGGAGAAAACAGTGACTGATGATGTGGAAAAAGCTGCAGTACTCAATGCTTTTTTTGCCTCAGTCTTCACAACAGGGTCAGCTCCCAGATTGCTGCACTGGGCAACACAGTATGGGGAGGAGGTGAGCAGCCCTCAGTGGTGAAAGAACAGGTTAAGGACTATTTAGAAAAGCTGGACGTGCACAAGTCTATGGGTCCAGATCTAATGCAACCAAGTGTGCTGAGGGAGTTGGCTGATGTGATTGCAGAGCCATTGGCCATTATCTTTGAAAACTCGTGGCAATCAAGGGAGGTTCCGGACGTTTGGCAAAAGCCAGATATAGTGCCCATATTTAAAAGAGGGAAGAAAGAGAACCTAGGGAACTACAGACCGGTCAGCCTCAATTCAGTGCTCGGCAGAATCATAGAACAGGTCCTCAAGGAATCCATTTTGAAGCACTTGGAAGACAGGAAGGTGATCAGGAACACTCAACATGGATTCACCAAGGGCAAGTCATGCCTGACCAACCTGATTGTCTTCTATGATGAGATAACTGGCTCTGTGGATATGGGGAAAGTGGTGGATGTGATATATCTTGACAGTATTCTTGCCAGCTAGTTAAAAAAGTATAGATTGGATGAATGGACTTTAAATTGGATAGAAAGCTGGCTAGATTATTGGGCTCAGTGGGTAGTGATCAATGGCTCGATGTCTAGTTGGCAGCCGGTATCAAGCAGAGTGCCCCAGGGGTCAGTCCTGGAGCTGGTTTTGTTCAACATCTTTATTAATGATCTGGATTAATTGCACCCTCAGCAGTTTCACAGATGACACTAAGCTGGGGGGAGAGGTAGATATGCTGGAGGGTAGGGATAGGGTCCAGAGTGACCTAGACAAATTGGAAGACTGGGCCAAAAGAAATCTGATGAGGTTCAACAAGGACAAGTGCAGAGTCCTGCACTTAGAAAGGAAGAATACCATGCACCGTTACAGGCTGGGGACTGACTGGCTAAGCAGCAGTTATGCAGAAAAGGACCTGGGGATTAAAGTGGATAAGAAGCTGGATATAAGTCAGCAGTGTGCCCTTGTTGCCAAGAAGGCCAACGGTATATTGGGCAATATTAGTAGGAGCATTGCCAGCAGATCGAGGGAAGTGATTATTCCCCTGTATTTGACACTGGTGAGGCTACAGCTGGAGTGTTGCATCCAGTTTTTGTCCCCCTACTACTGAAGGGATGTGGACAAATTCGAGAGAGTCTAGCGGAGGGCAATGAAAATGATTAGGGGGCTGGGGCACATGACTTACAAGGAGAGGCTGAGGGAACTGGAGTTATTTAGTCTGCAGAAGAGAAGAGTGAGAGGGAATTTGATAGAAGCCTTCAACTACCTGAAGGGGGGTTCCAAAGATGATGGAGCTTGGATGTTCTCAGTGGTGGCAGATGACAGAACAAGAAGTAATGGCCTTAAGTTGCAGTCAGGGAGGTCTAGGCTGGATATTAGGAAACACTATTTCACTAGGAGGGTGGTGAAGCACTGGAATGGGTTACCTAGGGAGGTGGTGGAATCTCTATCCTTAGAGGTTTTTAAGGCCCAGCATGACAAAGCCCTGACTGGGATGATTTAATTGGTGTTGGTCCTGCTATGAGCAGGGGATTGGACTAGATGACCTCCTGAGGTCTCTTCCAACCCTAATATTCTATGATTTGATGATTCTGGTGCCACAAGATAGTATTCTTGAAGAAAAAATTCAGGACAAATGGACCACTAAATCACTTATATACCTGAGGTATAGCAATGATATATTCTGGACAGATGATCCAAATTCCCTCATAGATTTCCATCATAACTTCAGATACCACCACCCATCCATTAAACCCTCTCATGAACACTCTCGCACCAGCATCAACTTTCTGGACACCATGATTAGCTTTACCAATGGAACCTTACAGACAATTATATAGAAGAAATCCATGGATCGCCACACTTACCTTCACATATCCAGTAACCATGCCAAATACATAAAGAAATCTGTTATCTAGAACCAGGCACTGATATACCACAGAATATGCTCTGAGAAGAAAGTTTGGGATATACACATTAACACATTTAAAACTATCTTCTCTAAACATGGACAGACCACCAGAGAATTATCCAGCTGGCCAGGCAGGGGAGCAGCTTGGGGGCAGGCATCCGGGGAGGTAGCTAGGGGGGATGGGGGATCACCAGAGAACTATATTACATCATGGAATGGGCCACCCAAATACCTCGAGACAGCATGCTTCAAAACAGAAATAACCCCCCCTCCAACTGCACAGCCCTAATTGTCACCTACCACCCTATAGTGAAACTCATATGGGCATGTCATAAAACTGTTACAACCCATACTCACTGGGGACTGTGGCAGGGCAGAGGTTGTGGCGAACTGGAAATGTTCTTAATGTTTTCTCTGAATATTGTGTTGGTGCCTCAGTGTCCCTTATGAAGTTCTTAAGTATCTAGGTGGTGAGATCAGGGTATATGGTTGCTACAGAGCCAAGGGCCAGTGCACCTAAATGCCTGGCACTCTGTCTCCTAGCAACTGATGGCCCTCCTCTGCAAGGTGCCAACTGAAGGTGTTGGAGACAAAGGGATCAGGTGACCTCCTGGCCCGGGAAAGGAACTGAGCAGAGGAGGAGGGGCTGGAGGGGTTTTGGGGAGTCTGGAGCTGCCTGGGGACGAGAAGTGAAGTGCAGACATGGGGGTCTGGCTCACTGCCCCCCAGAATGGACCCGGCCGAGAGGTCCGGTTCATTGTACCAACAAGCTCTGTTTTAGACCGTGTTCCTGTCATTGAATAAACCTCTGTTTTACTGGCTGGCTGAGAGTCACGTCTGACTGCAAAGCGGGGGTGCAGGACCCTGTGGCTTCCCCAGGACCCCGCTGGGGTGGGCTCACTGTGGGAAATACACGGAGGGGCAGAGGATGCTGAATGCTCCAAGAAGAGACCCAGGAGGTGAAAACATGTGACCTTCTTGCCCTGGAGTCAGTCTGCTCCAAGGGAGAGGAGGCTCCTCAAAGTCCTGACTGGCTTTGTGGGGAGCAGTTCCAGAGCATTGCCCAGGGACTCCGTGACAGAGGTATAAACCCCTTGGATGCCCTACTAAAGTTGTGGCTCCTCCTTCCCCCATCCCCTCCACCCCACTTCCCCCAAAGCGGCTGGGTATATGGGCCCAGACTATCAGCAAGGAGCTCAGCAACAGGCCCTAATGAGGGGAGGCTCAGGGGAATCAGCTGAGTCAAGTGGAACTAGCTGGGCTGGTGACTGGGAGGACATATAAGCCCAGGGAAAGGCTTAGTGAGGAGGCTAGCCAGGGTAGAAGATAGGGGGACTGCAGCTCTGTCTCTACCGGCTACAGGAAGCCTCAAGGGTGAGAAGACCCAAGGAAGGGTCAGTGTGGGGATCACCAAATTGGCATTGCACAAAGCACTGTAAATAAAGAGACACGGCTGATGGAAGAGTATATAGAGAGGCAGAGAGGTCCAGGCGGGTGGTTTAGCCTGGTAAAGGAGCAGGACCTGTAAGGAGCCCACTGGACTCAACATCTAAGAGAGGGTTGGACTCGGGGCCCACCCGCAGCTGCAAATTGACCTGTTGACAGTGCGGGCACCTGGGCCATAAAAAGCAGGACTGTCTGCAAATGGGGTGTGGACTGGCTGATTTTTGTGGGTGGACTGCGGGGTGGAAGGGATCACGAAAACAGCCCCTGACCACCATACCAGTGATGCTGGGGAGGAAGCCCCAGAGGGGGTGGTGGAATCCACCTCCACCAGCTCACTGGTTCAGAAGGATCTAGCAAAAAAATGCTGGATGATTCCAGGGGCAACGGTGGCCCTTCACTGTGTCCATGGTGACACCTGGAAATACCGGATGGCCTGGGTACCTATGGAGGTCCAGGGATGCTTCTGGTGGCAGCAGGTAGTGGTAGTGGAGAACTTACCCTACCCGGTCCTGCTGGGAAGCGATTGGAGAACCCCTACTGGTGAGGCACGAAGTCAGAAGGGGGATCCCAGGGAAGGGGGAATGGAAAACCCAATTAAGGAAGTGAAAGGAGGGGAGAGAACAGTGGAACCCCCAAAGACAGCAAGAACCCCCTTCGCGATGCCATGGGAACGTGGGGGTAATGAAGTAGAAACTCCTAGACAACAAATAGACGGACTCAAGGAATGTTGGTTATGTGGCAACAAAGGATCCTCCAGGCAGGAATGCAAAGAGTGCGGTCCTTGGAGCCCAATGAAGACAAGGGCTGGGAAGCCGTAGAACTGAACCCAGACTTGGGGTACCTAGGCACCCCACCAGGTCAGAGGGATGGCCCAGAGAGGCAACCAGCTACGGCCAGAGCAGGGGTGTAGACTCTGCCAGGCAAATAGGCATACGGGGGGAACCTGCCTCTACTGTGGAGATGGGGGGACGGGACCCCAGAAGCGACCCACTACAACCCACAGCAGAGGATAAGGAACTTCCACCAAATGGCCAATATGTCCTTCCAAGAAGGGGCAAGGGCTGGTAGAGCCTGGTGGCTCATTGAAAGGGGGAGATGTGTGGCAGGGCAGAGATATAAACCCTTTGGATGCCATGCTAAAAGTGTGGCTCCCCCCTGCTTCCCAGCAAAGCGGCTGGGTGCAGGGGCCCAGACACTCAGCAAGAAGCTCAGCAACAGGCCCTAATGGGGGCAGGCTCAGGGGAATCAGCTGAGTCAAGTGGAACCAGCTGGGCTGGTGACTGGGAGGAGATATAAGCCCAGGGAAATGCTCAGTGAGGAGATTAGCCAGGGAAGAAGACAGGGGGACTGCAGCTCTGTCTCTACCGGCGAGGCGACTCAGGGAAGGGTCAGTGTGGGGATCGGTGTTGGGTGAGTTGGGATTGCACTAAGCACTGTAAATAAAAAGACATGGGTGAAACACCTGAAAGAGGCATGGGGACCCTTTTTTCTGACCAGCCTAAGCACAGAGCACAGGGATGAGAGAGAAGGAACCTGTACAGAGCCTGTGACAGGGACCCTATACTGAAAGAAATCTTTCCTGAATCTCCTTTTCTGGCCTTTAAACAGCCCTGCTCTCCAACCTTGCAAGGTCATCATCAGAAACAAACTCCCCACAGACCATGCCACACCAACTCAACGAGGCAGCAGAGCCATCCAGAACAACAATTCCAAAACCTTTAGACATATCTCCAGTGCACCGATGATCAACATCACTCAAAACACCTTTATTTCAAGATCCATGGGTCCTACGCATGCCTATCACAGCATCCGGTGTACCTCATCCAGTGCACTAACTGCCCCAATAACAACTATATGGGTGAAACCAGACAATCACTAGACTCTCAGATGAACTCACACAGGAAATGATGGAAGACAAGAACACCACATCACCTGTGTGATCACAAAGTGATCAGTCTATATCTAACTTCTCAGTCCTCGTCCTCAAAGGAAACCAGCACAACAAGTTCAAAAGACAAACCTGGGAGCTTAAATTCCTAACTTTGCTAGACACTAGAAATCATGGACTGAACAAAGACACTGGATTTATAGCTTTTTATAGCAATCTGTAATCCGCTAACCCTTTCCCCATCTTAACCCCCTACCTCCACCCCATGACTGGAGAGGTGTTAATGGGCCATTTCATCTTGAGTCATCCCATGAATTATGTGTTAACTACTTATGTGAAACAATCTGTTCCACCTTGTGTTTAGCCATGACACTTGGGTACCTTTCCCAGAACTGAAGAAGAGGGGCTTGTCAACGCAGTAAATAGTGCAGTGTAGGTACTCCACCTCCCCGAGAAGAGGTAGCTAGGTCGAGAGGAAAATTCTCCCTTCCACCTAGCACTATCTTCTACATCATGATCTAGGTCAGTTTAACTGCATTGTTCGAGGTGTGGATTTTTCACATCCCTGAGCGATGTAATTATACCAACCTAATTTCCTAGCATAGACCAGGCCAAGCTCTGTGTCATTTTGAAAGTGATCTCTCTCACCAGCAGAAGCTGGTCCAATAAAGATTTTACCTCCCCCACCTTGTCTCATCTCTGGCACATGCATGTCTGTCTCTATGGCCTCTACTGAGATCACCCCAAGAATACTACATTCATGTTGGAGGACACATTCCCGACACTATTGAGAAGTTGCAGGGAGTTTACACCAAAGCTCCAAAATGGTCAGGGCCCTGTCCAGGCTGACTTCTCAGGAAGTCGCAGGTAAGGGGGCTACCCTGGTATATATCTCCAAGTCTCTGGAGTTTGTAAGCACCAAGAAGAGAGAGAAATTGGTTAGGACAATACAAAGGCCTGGAATTAAGGATAGGGCAAGTAAGTTAAAAAATGGGGGTCAGGTTCTGTTACATTAAGGCCCCTTTACACAACTCTGGCAGTCCAAACAAAGTTTAAGCAGTCTGAATAAAAACCACAGATCCTGCAGTAAGTCAGGTGTCTGATGGCATGATCCATCTCATTCTCTAGTCATCCATAGGGTCTTCCAGGAAAACAAGGGGTTACAGATCCTGATTTCCAATGTGAAAAGCAGGCTATATAACCTCCCCAAAGTAGAAGCCAAACCCAGCACTGCCCTGTACTGGCTCTGTGCTTCCGTGAGGAGGAAGAAAAGATACAAGGCCACAACCTTCAGTTTTCCCCATCTGCAAGTCACCTCAAGTCCGCATAGGTACTGTGCATATGTGCCCAATGATTGCCTGTGTAGCAGAGTGACTAGCCCTCAGGACAGTTCTACCAACTAGATGAAAATTTGAACAATTCCAAATGTGATAGAAGGGCTCTTGCTGTAATATCTCTTCCAGTCTGGACCCACACAGCCAAAGTCTATTCCCACTGACTGGCTTTCACTAGACCTTAGGCACCACAAAGCTTCATTAAGGAGGCCTCATGCCCCCATGTCTTTTTACTCCTCTTTACCAGGTGATGTAACCTGGGTAGTATCACACAACAGATTTGTGGCTGTGCCAAGGCCAGAACCCACAACTCCCATCTGCTAGACCCACATAGGGAGCCCCTCCACCAACTCCAAGTGACTCTCCCTGCACAACCTAGCCTGGGCCCAAGAGAACAAGGTCCTGAGACTACTCTTGCACTCCCAAGTGGGTGTACGTGTGTCATGCTGACTAGAGTGGTTCACGACTGTGAGAGCAGAGCAGACTGTCAAAAAGCAGGGCAGAAACCCTGAACTGGTTATATAAGATTTCAGCAACCCAGGAACAAATATAAACTCCTGAAGCACTATAACAGTCTTACCAGGGAGTCACAGATAGTCCACTTGGGCTCTTTGGTCTATGTTGTCACCCAGACAAGGTGGACTATGTGACAGAGGGGCACTTTACACCAAAAATCACAACACTATTGAGTTACTCCCAGTCCCAAAGGATTGTAGTCCCCAAGTCAATTGTACTCAGATCTCAAACCAAAGACACCTGTAGCCAATCCTGTAATAAATGAACTAAAGATTTATTAACCAAGAAAAGAAATGAGAGTCATTTACAAGGTTAAAACAGGAAACCTACACACACAAATAAGTTACAATCTTATATTTAAAAAAACAATTGAAGCTTCTATAATAAACAGCTCTAGCCATATTTTAAGGCTGACCCATGCCAAGCAGCATGCAGATTTCTTTTTATGTTTAGGAATCTTTGACCTTCAGAGTCAAAACAGCATAAAGAGACCCAATTTCTTCTTGTCAAGGATTTTTATCCCCTCTCAACTTAGAATCCAAGTTGATGGGGTGAGTTCATGCACAGGCCTCCCCTTCCTGGAAGCAGTGAGGAATACAATCAACAAGGTTTGGGAATTGATCCTGCTTTGAGCAGGGGGTTGGACTAGAGGTCCCTTCCAACCCTGATATTCTATGATTCTAAGGTCTCTGTCCTTTGATGCTGCACAATGTGTCATTTGCCTTCAGTGGGTCATCTTGTGGGGAGGATGATCACTTTACCTTAATTAATGCTTCTTCTCCTGTTTAATGAATTGAACGATTGCAGAGTTTACAATGCAAACAGTCAATGTAACAGCATACAGACATTATAAGTAGGATTCATTCATGTAGCATCCTACAAGCATTGCGTAAAGTCTGAACACTAAACACATTCTTAGAACACTAATGTCTATTGTAACTATAGTAACCTGAAGATGAGCCAGACTGGTTTCCACCCCCGCTTTTGCCAGCATTCAGGAAGGCCCCAGGCCTAGCATGAGTCTGGTCTGTCAGCATCAGAGGCAGGCTCTGGTGTAACCTGGGAATGAGGGTTCAGAGACTACAATACCCATGTACTGCCCTTCTAAACTGCTGCAGGAGCTGAGGGAGGATACTGTCTGATCTGACCCTCTGTAGGTGCCTGGTTCGCCAGCTTGGCAACAGTGCCTCCTTTCACTGAAGTAACACTCACTTCTGCAAAGGACCAGCACGTGGTCTCCAAGGAGGGTTTGTGGGAGATTTAAGGGGTGCCTCACCCATTCTTTAACTCTCTGCACAGGGAAGAATTTCAGGTACATGTTGTGACAAAGTCAGGCCAGATGGCTGCAGGATCATCTGGGAAAACAGGTATGTTAGCCCTAGAATGCTAAAGGCCCTTTTTCCTTCAAGCTGAGAAGGAGTTACTTCAGGTCAATTAGGGACAACTGAGTCCAGTTAAGGGCTGCTTGAAACCTGTTAAAATCTCTTTCCTAGGGGGACGGGGGCAGACAAACTACTGCAAGGCTGGAGGCAGCAGGGAGATAGGCTTCTCCAGTGTGAGAGACTGTGCTCCTCCCCAGAGGGGAGATACCCGAAACCCAGTGCCTGTTCAGGGGAAGGACTGACATCCCAAGGCCAGTAACAGGACAACACCTGCCCCAGTGAGGGGGCCAGAGAACAGTATTCCCCTTTTGTTTTGGTGTATTATAGACTTTTTCCCTTTGTTTGGCAGAGGAGCACTCCTCAGGCCTGCCCTGAGGCCTACTGGGAAGACTCTGAGAAACAGACCCCAAAGAGGGAAGACAGACACACTCCAGAGTAGGGGGATGATTTACTCCAGACCCTGTCCCTTCCAGAGGAGGGAGCACTAAGTTTGGTGAAGCAGAAAGGGTGCCTTGCTGTGATGTGTAACCCTTCTGCCAGGTGGAGCCAGCAGCAACCAGGGCTGGGTTCAATATCTAGAGGTTCCTTTCCATTGATACAACAGTGAACTGGCTTGAGCCCCCACCCAGTAACCTGGTAAAATTACACACTAGAGACAATACTTCCCCACTTGCAGCCACAGACTCTGAGTATTGAAAAGAAACATTTTAATAAAAAGAGGGAAGTAACTTGGTGTTAATTTGAGAAAATACCACAAACAAGGTTCATAAACATAAACCATGAGCAAAAGATCCAACCCCAAGTAAGTTAGGCAGTGTTCTTTTCCCCTCAGGTTCTTAAGTCCAGCAACCCAAAAGTCCCTCTCACATGCCTGTCCTTTCTCTGTACCCTCCTCACAGTTTCTGTCCTTGGTCAGTGCAGAACCAGAGTTCAGAGGTGCATCTGCAGAGTTCATCTCCCACTCTGGGAGGCTTCTTACTTATGCCACCCCTTTCTGCCAGCCACCCTGCTGGCTGCATGCTGTGTCTCTCTTCCTCACCAACCACTTGCTCACCAGGCAACAATCAGTCACCTTCAGCTGCCACCTGCCACTCTGCTGTGATCTCTGTACATCTTAGTAATTTTCATCTCTTTATAGACTGGGTAGCAACACAACACCATTTCAAGTGATTTTAGGTCTATCACAGATAGCACAGAAACACTTTTTTACCACAGCTAGTATCAGCTCTAAGGGAGTGTAACCCTTCTGCCCCTCTGAGTTGGCAGCAACAAGGGCCAGGTTCAGTATCCAGGGGTTCTGTTTCAATAACACAATGCCAAACCAGCTCAAGCCCCCACCCAGTGACCTGGGAAAATCTTACACACACCCCTGGGCACCTCGAAGAGGTAATACTTCCCCTCTCACAAGCACAGAGTCTCGACGTGGCAGAAAAGATTTAATTACATGAGATAAACAACACGCATTAAATTGGGAAAACACCTCAACTAGAGTTCATAGACCAAACCGTGAGCAAAGACCCACCCCAGGAAATTGGGCAGTGTCCTTTTCCCTGGGCTGTTGAGTCCAGCAACCCCTAAATCACCCACAGTCCCAAAAGTCCCACAATCCAAAAGTCTCTGTCCTGGGTCAGAGCAGTCCCAGAGTTCGAGAGTCTATCTGCAGAGGTCCCCCCCTCAGCCTGGGTAGAAAAGGGCACCTTACGTGGTCCGGGGCCAACTGCTGTGCCTCTCCATGGGGTTCTGCCTCCGCCTTCTCCACGAACTGCTCTGCTCTACCAGCAACTCCACTCTGCTCCTCCAGCCGTCCTCACAAACTGCTCCGCTCTGCCAGCTGCTCTGCTCCACCAGCTGTCCCGTGATCCACTCCAGTTGTCCCCACAAACTGCTCCACTCCACTCTGCCAGCTGCTTTGTTCCACAGTATAGCCCCCACTAGTTAGCACAGTACTCAGTGCTCTCAGCTCAGTAATTCCAGCTCTTTAGTGATTTCAGCTCATAGTAGGGGAGCCCCAATGCTAGTACACCATTAGCCCAAAGTGAGTTCAGCTTAGTAACCTGTATCTAGATTCTTAAGGGAATAAAAAAATCAACTCTGATATTCCACTGTGGAGAAAGGAGTGGGTAGAACAGGTGCTTCTTGCTCACACAAGGATCCTACACGTCCAGGCACAGATACCTATTCCCAGCCTCTCTCAATTCACTGGTTTTTGGATCCCATGTCCCTTGTCTAGCAAGTGTCACTTAATTTATATTGAGACATCTCTGTCATAAAGCAGTCTCGTAGTTCCTCATTCACATAATCGGGGTGACAACACTTTATTCCTCCTGCCCCAGTAACAAAGAAATTGGGGATCCCAGAGCTGTCAAAATAACCATCCCAGGCTGCCATGGGCTATGCTAGGTGGGGTGGGTGTGCCAATGCAAATACCTAAAATTCCTTTCCACACTCCCCATAATTCATCACCAGATGTCAGGGTAGGGCTCATCCTGACTCTGTTTACAGGAGTAATTAAAATAACAGAGACTCCTAAAAAAACCTACTTAGCTGTATTCTTTGAAAAGAGAAAGTCACTCTGAAGCAGACACAGGGAACTGGTGGTAGGTCACCTGTGGGCACTAGGCCATTCAGCTGGCACAGGGCTGGGAAAGGAGCTGGCACAGCAGTGGCAGTTGTGTTGGGCTGGGAAAGTATACAGCAGAGGAAGGGGCACCTGAGAGAGCTGCTATGGAGATGTCTGGCCAGGGGCAGCAGGACCCAGCTGGAGCTTCCAGGCATCTGGGAGCAGGGCTCAGCACCCAACACTCCTTAACATTCATGATCACAGCAAAGTTCCCTGGTGGGACAGAGCAGGCTGGGCTGCTAGTACTCTTAGTCTGGTCAGAGAGCATAGAGCTGAGCAGGTAGGTGCTGTGGGCTGGGTATATTGTACTGTTGCTGGGGAGGTGTCTGCTTTTGGAACTGTCTCCCAATACCAACTGAGGGCTTGCCCTGCTTATAGAAAAGTTTGCTTTATTGTTAAGATTAACCCCTGCTGCTCCAAGGGGATTTGGCTGAGCAAGAGCAGATCTTTTAGTAAAGCACCTGGGGTAAATGCAAAGACTCCAAGAGGGAGAGAATTCACTATATCCTTAGGGCAGTTGTCTAAATGATTAACTCTCCACACTGTGAAAAATTTATGCGTTATTATTTCCAATCTGAATTTGTCTCGCTTAATTTCCGAGCCATTGGATTTCGCTATACCTTTGCCTGCTGCTCTCAGAAGTCTTTTTCCCATGTAGGGCCATATGAACTGTGATCAAGTCACCTATTAACTTTCATTTCAATAAACTAAATAGATTGAGCTTCTGCAGTCTCTCCCACTAAGGCAGGTTTGCCAGACCTCAGATAATTTTCATACCTCTTTTCTGAATTCTTTCCAATTTTACAGCATATTGGGGGGGAGGTAAGGGATATCTCAGTGGTTTGTGCATTAGCCTGCTAAACCCAGGGTTGTGAGTTCAGTCCTGACAGTGGCCATTTAGGGATCTAGGGCAAAAATCTGTCTGAGGATTTGTCCTGCTTTGAGCAGGGGGTTGGACTAGATGACCTCCTGAGGTCTGTTCACAACTATGATTCTATGATCTATGACCAGAAGTGGGCACAGTAACAATGTAATCAGTGCCATACACAGATCAAACACCATGCCTTTAACCCAACCACATATTCTCCTGCTCATACATCCAAGGATCACATTTACCTTTGTAGCTACAGCATCACACTGGGAGATCATTCCACTTGGTTTCACCAGGACCCCTAAGTCCTTTTCAGAATCACAGCTTCCCCCAATACCAGCCCCTAGATTGTAAAAGTGACCCAAATTATTTGTTTCAAAAGGTAGGACTTGGCATTTGACTGTATTAAAAAAATGCATGATGGGTTACCAAGTGACCCAGAGATGAAGTTCTAGCTGGGTAATACAATGGGGCATGAAACAGCCAACATGCAGAGTGCACAGGCCAAGAGATGGATAGAGCAGGTACACGTGCATGTGCATGTGAAACAAGATCCTCCCAGAGAAGGCCAGACCTTCCCAGCAAAGACCAGGCCATATCAGGTCCTCAGAGGAGTCAGTTACAGGCTAAAAACATGTTGGGGTCATGGTGAGAATGCAGCAGTTCCACGTGTGCCCTGGGTCATGTGGAATCCATGGGAGTTCCACACATGCTCTAGGAAGATGTGTTGGGGTGATGCCCCACATATGCCCTGGGAAGGCAAGTTTGGGTCATGGCAGGAATTCATAGTGGTTCCATGCATCCCTTGGGAAAATATATTTGGATCATGACTGGAATCTGTGATAGTTCAACGTGAGTCCTTCAGAATTGCTGCTCAAAACTTGATGTTCCAAAAGGAAAGGAGAGGACTGCAACAAAAAATTCCCTTATTTTGGAAATAAAACTTTTCTGTGGACATTTTTGTTCCTTTTAAAATGTTCTAGTTTTTTGATGAAAAATAAAAAACAAACTAAAAAAATGAAAAAAAAAAGTTTTCTTTTTCTTTTTGGTTGAAATAAGAAAATTTCCACACACAAAAAATTGACACTTCCCCTCCCACCCCAAGAAATGCAGCATTCTTTTGAAATTTTCATTGAAAAATTGCATTTTCTGGCCGGCTCTTGCCCAGAGCTCCAGAAGCAGAGAGAAAAAAGAGTGTCTAGCATAGTGGTTCTCGACCTGTTTACCATTGTGGGCCAAATCCAATAATATCTGTATGGCCCTGAGGGTGTCATATGGACCACAGCTGTGTGCTGATTGGGCCACAAGCAGCCCATGGGCCATGGGTTGAGAATCACTGATCTGACAGGTAGTACCAAGAAGCAGGGTTCCAGGCAGACAGCCAACATGGAAGCAGCACCTGAAGAGCAGCATCACAGTCAGGATTGGTCTCCTGAGTGAACTACATTCCACAGAGAATTCCAAGCAGTTGCTTCTTTCATCTGCTGGCAATTTCCTACTTCTTGGAGGTGGCTCACACAGGATCCTGGCCTGATCCTCCTGCTTGTTCCTGGAGTGTGGAAATGGAAACCCAAGCTGATGAGTGTTGCATATTTGGTTGTCATAGTAATAGAATCTTGTTGCTATGGCAACTGAGTTAGATTATTAGGAGGTAGCCCAGCCAGTTTTGTCTGGTTGTTGGTTAGTTCAGTGTGTGGCAATAAATGGCTGCTTTTCAAGATTTACAGCTCTCTGCATCTCAAGTGATCTCTTCCTAAAACTGCTGCTCCCAAGGATACAACAACGTGGCGACAAGGGTGGGATTCCTGTGCTTCCCCAGCAACAGAAGAAGGTAGAAGTTGGGGTTAAATAAATAAATAAATAAAACCTTTTGCTTTTGGAAGGAGGTGAGAACTGGCTTGTCTGCGCTGATGGCACAAACCGAAACTAAAACCATGGCTACACTTACGAGGCCGCTGGAACCTTTTGAGGAGACTACAGTGCAATGGCACGTATATACTAAATGTTTTAAACTTTTTGTTATTGTAAATGACATTGCAGAAGAGAAGCAGGTGCCAATATTCTTAAGTGTTTTAGGGGCTAAGACCTACTTTCTCTACACAGTTTACTACACCCTATTAAGCCAGAGACCAAATCTCTCAGTGACATTGTGGAAATCCTGGGGTCCCATTTTTCCTCAAAAACAGCTGGTAATTGCTGAAAGATATAGATTCCACAAAACAGACCAAAAAGAATATGAAACAGTTGCACAATTTGTAGCAACTTTGAAAAAGCTTGCTGAACATTGTGAATTTAAGGAGATGTTAAATGACGCCCTACATGACAGGTTAGTGTGTGGCCTGCACAGTGAAGCTATATGGAAGCACCTATTGACAGAGGCTCAGCTTACCTTACAGAAGGCCATTGATATTGCAGTATCCATGGAACTGGCTACAAAGGAGGTGCAATACAGTGGTGCATCCCCTAGGGTGCATAAGGTATCAGAAGAACCTACCCACAAAACTGTGGAGTTAGGAATGTTACCGCTGCGGTAAGCCAGATCACCATGCATCAGAATGCTGATGTAAGTACCTGGTGTGTTGACATTGTGGCAAAAAGGGACACATTGAGTGTGCCTGTAAACAAAAGAAAAAGAGGAATGTGGTCTGGCAGACCATAAAGGAAAATCTGTATACCCTAGAGCAGACCCAGGATGATCAAGATGACACTTCATCAGAAGAAGAAGTGCCACTCCACATTTTGTCTTTGCCACTGGGCTCCCTTGAATACTGGGTAACCCCGTTGTTGGACAGCAAATCTGTACGCATGGAGTTGGACACCAGTGCAGCTGTCTCGCTGGTCTCAGAGACTGTGTATAAAGAAAAGATAATCATCTTCCACTTAAGGAGATGAAAACCATTCTGAAGACATACATTGGAGAATCTGTTGGGCCTTACTGATGTTAAGGTGGAGCTCAATGGACAGGATGCTAAATTGCCACTGTTTGTGGTGAAAGGCAATTACCCAGCCTTAATGCGTAGGTCTTGACTGAGAAAGATTCAGCTGAACTGGGCAGAATTGCACCAAATGATTAAAGATGAAACCAGTCTGACTGCTGTACTAAGGAAACATGCTGCTGTTTTGGGAGTGGATCTGGGAAGTATGAAGGGAATCACTGTGACATTGAACATTAAACCTGGTAGTCAACCAAAATATCTGAAAGCTAGAGCTGTGCCATATGCCCTCAGGCCAAAAGTTGAAGCGGATCTGGAGCACCTGATCACAAATGGAGTCTTAATGCCAGTTACCCATAGCCCATGGGCAACTCCAATCATTCCAAGAGTGAAGAAAGATGGGTCCCTCCAGATATGTGGAGATTTTAAAGTCACTGTCAACCCGATGTTGTGTGTAGAGCAATACCCGCTTCCCTGCATCGAGGACCTCTTTGTGGGCCTGGCTGGGAGACAAAAGTTCAGTAAGATTGATCTGAGTCAAGCATATTTACAGATGCACGTTGATGAAAAGTCCCAAGAGCTGTTGACTATTATGATGCATAAAGGGCTTTTTGATACTGTCGCCTACACTTTGAAATAATGTCTGCTCCCGGCTATGGGGCTATGGACCAGATTTTGGTGTGACTTGTCAGGAGTTCAGTGCTATCTGGATGATATCCTGGTCACTGGAAGGAATGAGGAGGATCACCTAAAGAATTTAGAGACTACCCTACAAAGACTGGAAGAGTATAGCCTACAAGTCCGCAAAGACAACTGTGAATTTTTCCAGCCCTCTGCTGAATATTTGGGACACATCATTGATGCTACAGGTCTTCGTAAGGCCCCTTCAAAAGTTAAGGCTATTGTGGAGGTTCCACCTCCTCAAAATGTTAGCAGCTTTGCTCATTTCTGTGACTATTGAACTATTATGGAAATTTAATCTTGCAGTTAGCCACACTGTGAAAATCACTTCATGAATTCCTGGGGCAGAACAAGGCCTAGAAGTGGACTGAAGCCTGTGATGTTGCATTTAACAAAGCTAAGGATACATTGCTAAATTTGGAAGTTCTGATGCACTTTGATCCATCCTTACCTTTACAGTTGGCCTGCAATGACTCCCCTTATGGAGTGGGAGTGGTTGTGTCACACACTATGCGTTTGGGAGAAGAGAGACATATTGGTTTTGCTTTACGCATCCTAAGCAAAGCAGAAACTATGCTCAAATCAAACGTGAGGCATTGAGAATCGTTTTTGGACTTCAAAAGTTTCATCAGTACCTGTTCAGATGGAAGTTTACACTTCTCATAGACCATCAACCTTGACTTCAATTTTTGGACCACACACAGGTATTCCCCCATTAGCTGCTAGTCATATGAAATGATGGGCATTGTTGCTTTCTGAGAGAGAGAGAGGACTGACTGACTTAGCTAACAGACAGTTGGCTTTTAGCTTATGTAGAGAGTCATGCACTAAGCTTCAGAGGTCCCAGGTTTGATCCTGCCAACAACAAGGTGTGTCGGCATTACAAGTAGGGGCTTGTCCAGAATTACTGAATCTGTACCCCTCACAAGCACCTGTTGAGTGATCCACTACAATGGGAAACAATTGTGTTTATATTTTGAGGAAATTACTGTTTATATAATGGCTAATATGTCAAGTTTGTTGGGCCCTGGCTCAGCAGCCTCTAGCTCAGGGGCCACAGCCTCGGCCAATGATTGGGCAAAAGCACTGGGCAAACACTGGAAAGGGTTGTGCTGTCTCATGCTGTGTCAAACTCCTATCATAAGTTAAGGTTATTTGCTGGGGGTCTCATCCCAACACCTGGGGAAGAAGACTTTGAACCATGGTTAGAGTATACCACTGAAATGCTGCAGGAGTGTGCCATACCAGATGCAGAAAAGTGAAGATGTCTGATAGAAAGCCTTAGGGGCCCAGCATTAGATGTGATTCGCACCCTGAAGCTCATTGACCCTGAGGTCATTGTGAAGGACTGCTTAGGGGCCCTTGATCACACCGTTGGGAGCGTAGAGGCTCTGAAGGCAGTTACTGTGAGTTCCTTAATTCCCGACAGCAAAGGGCCGAGAAGGCTTCAACCTATATACAGAGGCTGGAGAGACTGCTTCAGAAAGCTGTCATGAGTGGACCAGTGACTGCTGAGCAGATGGATCAGACCAGACTGGCTCAAATTGTAAGAGGAACTCAGTATCAGAACCTGATTCTACTTCATCTCCAGTTAAGAGAATGACAAGAACATCCCTCAAGTTACTCCCAGCTGATAAAAGAGATCAGAGAGGAGGAAGAAAGGCAGGCTGCCAGTGTGTTTTGGGAAGCCCAAACATCACAGCCAGCCAGCACAGCACCATTGCAAATGGCCAGTGTACTGATGGTGAGCACCAGAAAGGAACTTGCCCAACAAATGCAGGTCCTGAAAGAACGGATAACTGAGCTGCAAAGCACTATTGACTGAGCTAAGACTTCCAGGAATAAGGAGCCTCAGGCTGTGGCGATGGAGAAGTCAGCATTTAGAGTCACCGTACCACTCAGGTAAAGGACAATTCTTCTCTTTCTGCTGTGGTCAGGATAGGCACAGTGCTGCCAAGTGCCATAATGAAGAAAATCCCTCCTTAGTGTATGGAAAACTGAGGATCAGTTGGGAGAGATACGGTAACTGCCGGAGAGTCTGGGGACGGGGGCCACCCAGGCCTGCAGGATTTGAAGGTTCCCCCAGAAAAGACTGTCCAGCTGGGATCTCCTCAGAACTGATAGGGCCTTGAGCAGAGGTCATGGTGAGGATTGAAGAGGCGGAGTGTAAAACCGTGCTTGACACTGGATCTCAAGTGACTATTATATTTCAGTCATTCTAGCAACAGGTGCTTAGGCACTTGCCTATAAAGCCACTGACTGGCCTTGGCCTGTGTGGCCTCAGCATGGATAAATACCCCTACCAAATGTATGTCATAGTGCACCTGGAATTCCCAGAGGAGGTTGCTGGGGTAAGAGAAGAGGTAAACACAGCTGCTTTAATTTTCCCTGACCCTACAGGGACCTCTGATGTGTCTGTGGCAATAGGGACCAACTCCAGTCTCTTCAAGATGCTTGTGGATTACTGTGGTCGACGGGCTGGGGACCAGTACCTGACTACCCTGATGTTCCATACGCTTTGTGCTGAAGCCTACAGGAAAATTGAGAGCGCTAAAAAGGAGACATATGAGTTACTGATTGGGGCACTGAAGTACGCAGGCACAACTCTCTTAGTAGTATCTGCAAGAATGGAGCAAGAAGGGCTTGTCATGAGTACCTGGCTGAAAGGCAATAAAGGGGTATTAGCAATGGCAGATCAGCCGGTTGAAGGAGAGCTCCCTGAAGGAGCGCTGGTCCCCAGCGGAGTCATAACCCTACCTGCTGGAGCCCAAGAAAAGGTGATTATACTGATTACTAATTAAACAAGTCATGATGTTGTTGTGAAGCAAGGACAAAAGGTAGAAGACCTCTTTGAGCCTGAATCAATTGTAAAACCCCAGTGTGAAACTCAAGTTACGATGACAGACCCAGCAAAGTTTGACTTTGGAGATCCACCATTGTCCAAGGACTGGAAAGATAGCCTGAGGAAGAAACTTTGTGAAAGATCCAATGTGTTCTCACTGCATGAGTGGAATGTGGGATGTGCAAAAGGGGTAGAACACAACATCAGACTACATGTCTCTCGACCTTTCAGGGAGAGATCTAGAAAGATTGCTCTCTCAGAGACAGAACACATGCAACATCATTTTCAGGAGCTGGCTTCAAATGGCATTGTTACAGAGTAACACTACCCATACGCCTCACCCATTGTGAGAACAGGAAAATCTGGATATGTATCACCTACTGCACCCTAAACAGCTGTATTGTGGTTGACCAGTACACTATGCCTCGAGTACAAGATGCCTTAGACTGTTTGCTGGGAAGCCAGTGGTTCTCTGTGTTGGATCTTCAGAGTGGATACTACCAGATCACTCTAGGAGAAGAAAGCCTTCATCAGCCCATTAGGGTTTTATCAGTTCAAATGCATGCCCCAAGGGATTTCTGGAGCACCTGCCACATTTCAATGGCCCCTACTTGTACGCTGACAGACCCTTGTCTTTAGCAGGTGGGATTGAACCTAGGACTGCTGGAGTTTAGTGCATGAGCCTCTACAGCATGAGCTCAAAGCCAACTGGCTGTTAGCTAAGGCTGTAGAGCAGACTCATTTTATCTCTCTCTCTCTAAGTGGTCTTGGTGCCACTAGACAGGACAGAACACCACACCCAGGAGGTTTTTGGGTTACACAGGTAAAGAAGGCAACTCGTCTTGACCTAGTATTTTCCCAAGTTATGGACCTGGTGACGCATGGAACATCTAGATCAACCTCTTCAGTCTGACCTAACCTTGTTATCTACATATCCAGGAGAATGGAGTTATCCGTCCATTCTGGTTGTTTGTTGTGGGGAAGACATGTCATTATCCCACCACCACTGAGATCACGGATGTTAGAACAGTTACATTCCGGTCACTGTGGAATAGTGCGCGTGAAGGAAATTGCATGAAGCTATTTTTGGTGGCCGGGATTGGACAGTGCTATTGAAGAGAAGGCAAGAGCTTGTATATCATGTCAGAGTGTGAGAAGTACACCCCAGTGGGCACCCCTACTTGGGACTGGCCTGAAAACCCGTGTCAGCTTATTCACATTGACTTCACTGGCCCACTAGAAGGAAGCATGTTCTTGGTGGTAGTAGATGCTCATTCTAAATGGCCAGAAATCTCTATAATGTAGTCCACTACTGCAGAGAGTACTATCCAAAAACTATGGGAACTCTTTAGTCGTTTCGGTCTGCCAGAACAACTTGTTAGTGACAATGGACAGTAGTTCGTCTCTCAGGAGTTTGGAAATTTTATGAAGGTGAATGGGATATATCACATCACTTCAACACCTTATCATCCATCCACCGATGGATTAGCTGAAAGATTTGTGCAGACAATGAAAAAAGCTTTGAAATTGACAAGGGAGCAATTATCCATTCAAAAGCATCTGGACATCTTAGAATCACAGAATCATAGAATATCAGGGTTGGAAGGGACCTCAGGAGGTCATCTAGTCCAACCCTCTACTCAAAGCAGGACCAACCCCCAACTAAATCATCCCAGCCAGAGTTTTGTCAAGCCTGACCTTAAAAACCTCTAAGAAAGGAGATTCCACCATCTTCCTAGGTAGCCCATTCCAGTGCTTCACCACCCTCCTAGTGAAAAAGTTTTTCCTAATATCCAACCTAAACTTCCCCCACTGCAACTTGAGACCATTGCTCCTTGTTCTGTCATCAAGTATCACTGAGAACAGTCTAGATCCATCCTCTTCGGAACCCCCTTTCAGGTAGTTAAAAGCAGCTATCAAATCCCCTCTAAAGGAGCCACCTGCCACACAAGCATGATCAGGTTGGCTCCAAGGAGTCTGGGTATTTTAAGCCTGAAGCTTGGGCTGCTAAGCCACCCAACCACTATTGCTCAGTTGAGATAGCTCCAGTATGACTGGGCAGCATTGTGCTATAACAGTCAATGCAAGCTAGACCTCCAGTGTTTTCCCACAAGCCCCCAGAAAACTCCCTGGGTGGTGAAGCATGTTGCCTACTTGGTCCTCATTTGTAAACAGTATCACCTACCAAGTCACATCAACCTGTGCAGTATGCAGGTCCCTAGTCACCAGATGCTTCCCATTTCCACAGCACTCTCAGTTTCTAATCCAGGGACCCACTGTCTGATAATGGCTGCTGAGCAGCAAATTGCTCAGTCTACTGACTGCAAATCCACTGGATCCGAAGGGAAATTGTACCCAGTACAGCACTTTCAAGAGAATTCACCTGCACAAGCAAGAAAGTTTTTTCCAGGCCAGAGAGCCCAGTTCAGAGCCACTTCCTGGAAACTCCATCCACACCAATTTCAGCAAGTATACTAGGGCAGAGTTTCTACCCTGCACTGCTCCCTTTGATCCAAGCAGGTGGCACAGAGGGCCTGGAGACAGACCCTAAACCCCTACCTGGGATTCCTCCTTGGGGAAAATGTTTTGGAGCTGGGCTTGCCCTGCCCTGCACCTGCAAAGTCATTTCGCATGTGAGGTGTGAGTGAAAAGCAGGAGTTACACTGTCCCAAGCCAGAATGGAAGCATGTACCCAGTGTAAATGACTCACAACTAATGAGGCAGTGGCAGGGGAGATCCGAACCCTGGCTCTGGCACACTTGTGTGTGCAGCTGACCTGGCATCTCACACAACTGCTGTTACATTTATAATTCAACTCTAGATTGAACAGTCGAGTCAGCATAGTTGGAGAACCATCTTAGGCTGCTGCCTGGGAATCGACCCTGACTTCTGCAGTGAACGACACACCAACTGTTGAAGGAATTTTATGTTTGGGCTGAGGGTGAGTTAGAGGAAACAATCCATCTCCTCCTGAAAGAAGCCTCTAGTGTAGACAGAAGCTTAAACGCTTACTCCAAACATGATGGTCAGGTAACAGTGTTGAGCCTGAGAGTTTTAGGAAAGATCATTGAATGCAGCATGTCTGTGCACAGCAAAAGGAAAAGAGCAACAGCAGCTGTCCCTGCAGTGCAGCTGGATTATGGGGATCAGGCACTGATGAAGCTACAGGCAGTTTCAGATTTTATGAGGAACAATTAAGGGAATTTCAAGACCAGGCTAATGCAGAACCAGGCAGGGAAAGAGCTGCTTGTCTCACAGTAATTGAACCATACATATTTGCTCTGTTAAGAGACCTCATGACTCCAGTCAGAACAGGTGAAACAGAGTTTAATGTTCTCAGCCAATATGCAGTAACAAGCTCTCTGAAGGGAAAGCCAGTCCAAGGGTGGAGCTTCCACGTTTCAGCGTGGGGCCACATGGAGAATCAGCACACTGCAAAGAGCAGGGAGCTGTGTGTCAAATTAGTGAGTGCAGCCCCCAACAACTGACTGTTCTAGGTGAGAGCCCTGGGCTTTGGGAACCATCCTGAAAGGAGGGAAAAGGGCATGCTGCAGACCTACAGTACCAGTAAGCAGCCTGTTTCAGGTTGTCACATGCCTTGGCATAGCCAGCCAGACTCATCAGTAGACAGATCCATAGTTTGATCCTATTGGGAGATCAGGCTTTCACTGCAAGCTATCTCTGCTGCAGGCTGGAGTTCCATTGCAGTGAGTGGAGCAGACCTGCTGTAGCGCTAGTGAAGCCTGTGGAGTTACACCAGGAATGAATTTAGTCCATTGTTCCTAGTCTGTCTGGTCCTGGCTGGGATTTCTTACAAACTGCTGAAACCACCAGGATTTGGTTTGACCTTGCAGTAAGGTCAGTTTACACTGCCTCAGCACATGGCTCTGAAAGGCAAATCCTAGGTGTACAGTAAATCCCTTTGTATATCTGGCTGATTCCTTCTCAAGAATTCATTTCAGAGGGATTCAATGGCATTGACAGAGATGGCACCTGGTAATTTCATTCCTCATCATCAGGATGTAGCACTTCATCTTTTGCCCAGGGAAGGTTTGTGAGGGAGGGATAGCTCAGTGGTTTGAGCATTGGCCTGCTAATCCGTGAGTTCAATCCTTGAGGGGGTTATTTAGGGATTGGTCCTGCTTTGAGCAGGTGGTTAGACTAGATGATCTCCTGGGTCCCTCCCAACCCTAATGATTCCATGACTTACTTTCTGCTGTGATCTGGAAAGCAGTGAACTTAAACTGATGCTGGACACTAGGATCTAGTTGGCTGAGCAATTATATCAGGGTTCCTGTAGCCATATGCACAAGGCTAGTTCAATGCTACTGTGGGCTGCAAATGACCAAAGTCCTCATAGGTCTTGAGGAGGCTGTTAGTGATGTTTGCCATAAAATTCAATGAAGACAGAGGTTTCTTCCCCTGAGAGATAGCAGGGGAAGAAACATTTAGCAGGCTCCCAGTGTATCATTCCACCCACAGAAAACATCCAGCAAGGGAAAAAATAAAGAGCAAATACATCTTCAAAGACCAGTTGATGTAAATGTGCATTGCTCTCCCATGGCCTGGTGCACAGCTTGTGTAATGACTGCATGTTCCACCATGGCCTGCTGTATAGCTAATGTAATGACTGTTTGTGTTCCACCATTGCCTGGTGTATATCTCAGGTAATGACTGTGCCTGTTCCACCATTGCCTGGTGTACGGCTCATGTAATTATTGTGCGTATTCCACCATGGCCTGGAGCATAGCTCGTGTAATCCAGCTATATGGAGTGCAGGGGTTGCACTGACTAAAGTTCTGCTTCCTTTCAGTTACTGTGTTTCAACAGAGCTCACCTATGTGCTTATGAAGTCCAAATTCTGTCCAACTGCTCAGTGCATATGGCCCAAGTGATAGACTTCATGAGACAGGCCCCAGGCCAGTGCAGCCTCTATGTTGGGCAGAATTTCTCTCCAAATTCACAAAACTTTACATGGGACCCCAAAGGACTAGAACAAGGGTCATGGCAGGTAAGAAAATGAACTCCGGCCTGGGGCTTGGCTAAAGGGGTGCAGGAGCCTTCCTAGTGCTGGAACACCGCCAACGCGAGTGCTTAGCAGAGATGGCAGCAGCACCTGAGTGTAGTAGGAAGAGAGCCTAAGATATAAGCCCTTGTATCAGAGGTCTGGCATGAGGCCTGAGCTAAAGTAGTGGGCAAGCTTTGCTGATATAAAGCAAAGTTAGCAAAAGTCAGGCTGTGAGCAAACATCAGGCTCTGCCTGCTTGCAAGTTCACAGAATCCAGCAAGAACGGGGCTGATATTGCAGAAATACACATTCCTAAGAAGTGCTAGGCCCCACCTAGAGAAGTCTCTGTATCTAGCATGGATGTGTTATTGTAAACATCCTCTTCCCAGAGAGTATGCAGCAGTGTAGGAGATGGACCAAGAACCACATGGAGCTGAGCAAGACTGGGCCCTGTGGGAGCTTTAACCAGCTGCTGTCAACAGCAGAGCAGAGTGCACTTCTTCCTGGACCTCCATGACAAGGGGAGAGGGAGTTCAATGTGGCAGCCCCTGTGTGCAGGTCCATCTGGCTGTTGTGCGTGTGTGCGCACGCATGCCTCTCGCTTTCTCACTGGGTTTTTATCTTCACTAATCTCCTCCTCACTCTGTTAGCCCCTTTTCTTAGCAATCTTGTAATCTCTCTGGCTAAATATATCTGCCCCCTCCTTCCCCCTCTCTGTCTACAACTCGTTTAGCTGGTTTCTGTGGGGCTGGTACAATGTTTATCTGCTGATCACACAATCTGCTTCTCTCCTGCTCATACACTGTACAGTACTCTCCTGCTCGTACACTGTACAGTACCTCCTGTGTTTCCTGTGAGAGACCGAGGGCCGGAGCTCTCTCATCTACAAATGAGGGAAGTCTCACTCCCTGCTTTTGTTTCAACGTCCCTTTGGGCAGGTCATGACCTGGAAGGTATGGCTTGAAATGCCTTGTGGGATCCCATTTATTTTGATAGCAGGCCCTTGAGCTATTCGTGTTCTGAACTGCTATGGAGCAGAGCCTGGATCAGGGCAGGCTTCTGAGGAGCAGTACAGGCGCTCATAGGTGGGCTGACTGCAGTGAACACATTGTTTTATGATAAGCTCACTGCTCTGTTCCAAGGGGACTGCAGATGAAAGAAACAGATTTCACAGTTACAGGAGTAAAAGAGTGAGCTGAGAGTTCCTGAAACAGACGGGTGCTTCTGGCTGTAATAAGCTTGCAGGCAGCACACCTCATTCATTTAGGCTGCTGTAGCATAAGCTGAAAGTCCACCTCTCCTCAAACTACACACACACCTTTGTCTTGAGGCTTCAGTCCCGCCAGCTTGAACTGCCGCCATTGAATCAGGAACAGGATCAATTCACCACTATCAGGATCGTCCTTTCTCTGCCATTTGCATCCTGTGACAACAAGGTCCCTGAGTGAAGTGGAACTGGCTCATCAGGATCTTCCAATGGGCCAACTGGAGCCTGGAGCAGGGAAACTGATGTGCTCAAAGGCTCTTTGGCTCACCATGGTGCCTGTGTTCTCTGAGGATGATAAATGTGATGTGTTGGAGAGTACAACACTCCTCTGGGGATATCATCTTCCACTGATAAACTGGAAAGAACATAAAAATGGCCATACTGGTCCAGACTAATGATCCTTTTAGCCCAGTGTCCTGTCTTCCAACTTTGGCCAGTGCCAGGGGCTTCAGAATAGGGAGGTCATCAAATGACCCATCCCCTGTTGTCCAGTCCCAGCTTCTAGAAGTTGGAAGTTTAGGGACACTCAGAACAGGGGGTTGCGTCCCTGACCATCTTGGCTAATAGCCATTGATGGACCTATCGTCCAGGAGCTTATCTAATTTTTTTGTGAACCCAGTTTTAATTTTGCCCTTCACAACATCACCTGTCAAGGAGTTCCAGATTGACTGTGCATTGTGTGAAGTACTTCCTTGTGTTTGTTTTAAACCTTCTGCCTATTAATTTCATGAGGTAACCCTGAGTTCTTGTGTTATGTGAAGAGGTGAATAACACTTCCTTATACACTTTTTCCACATAACTCATGATTTTATTAAACTATCTGAATATGAATATGAATTATGAATATCGTGTAACCCCTTAGTCATTTCTTTTCTAAGCTAAACAGTCCCAGTCTTTTTGATCTCTCCTCATATGGAAGCTGTTCCATCCCCCTAATCATTTTTGTTGCCCTTCTCTGCACCTTTTCCAATTCTAATGCATCTTTTTTGAGGTGGGGTGAGCAGAACTGCACACAATGTTCAAGGTGTGAACATATCATGGATTTATATAGCGGCATTTTGAGATTTACTGTCTGATTATCTATCCCTTTCCTAATATTCTATTAGCTTTTTTTGACTGCCACTGCACATTGAGTAGATTTTTTCGGAGAACTATCCACAAAGACTCCCAGATCTCTTTCTTGGGTGGTGATGGCTAATTCAGACTCCATCATTTTGTAGGTATAGTTGGGATTATGTTTTCCAATGTGCATTACTTTGTATTTGTCAACAGTGAATTTCATTGGCCATTTTGTTTTCCCATCACCCAGTTTTGAGAGGTCCTTTTGTAACTCTTCGTAGTCTTCTTTGTACTTAAGTATCTTAACTCGTGTCACCCACAAATTTTGCCGCCTCACTGTTTAGCCCCTTTTCCAGATAATTTATGAATATATTGAACAGCACAGGTCCCAGTACAGATCCTCTCCACTGTGAAAACTGAGCATTTATTCCTACCCTTTGTTTCTGTCTTTTAACCAGTTACTGATCCATGAAAGGACCTTCCCCCTTATCCTGTGACTGCTTACTTTGCTTAAGAGCCTTTGGAGAGGGACCTTGTCAAAGGCTTTCTGAAAGTTCAAGTACAAAACTATATCCATTGGATCACGCTTGTCTATGTCTGTTGATCCCTTCAAAGAATTTTAATAGATTGGTGAGATATGATTTCTCTTTACAAAGGCTGTGCTCTTTACAAAAGCTACTACCTGGACTCTTACCCAACAAATCATGTTCTGATAATTCTGTTCTTTACTGTAGTTTCTACCAGTTTGCTCAGTGCTAAAGTTAAGCTGATCACCCTGTAATTGCCAGGATCGCCTCTGCAACCTTTTTAAAAAAATGTATTTTACATTAGCTATCCTCAATCATCTGGTACAGAGGCTGATTTAGATGAAAGGTTACATATCACAGTTAGTAGTTCTACAATTTCATATCTGAGTCCCTTTGACACGGGTGAATACCATCTGAGCCTGGTGACTTATTGTTATTTAATTTATCAATTTGTTCCAAAACCTCCTCTATTGACACCTCAGTCTGAGACAGTGCCTCAGATTTGTCACCTAAAAAGAATGTCACCTAAAAAGATATCCCCCCACAGTCTCTGCAGTGAAGACCAATGCAAAGAATTCATTTAGCTTCTCTGTGATGACCCTGTCTTCCTTGATCACTTAGCACCTTGACTGACTGTTTGGCAGGCTTCCAGGTTCTGACGTACTTCAAAAAAATTGCTGTTAGTTTTTGTGTTTTTAGCTAACTGCTCTTCAATTTTTTTCTTGGTATGACTTCTTATACTTTTACACTTGTCAGAATTATGCTCCTTTCTATATTCCTCAGTATGATTTGACTTCCAATTTTTAAAGGATGCATTTTTGCTTTTAATAACCATTTTCACTCTGCTTTTTAGCCATGGTGGCATTTTTAGTCCTCTTACTCTTTTTTATATGGGGTCTATATTTAGTTTGAGCTTCTATTCTGGTATTTTTAAATAGTCTTCATGTAGTTTGCAGGCTTTTCACCCTTGTAACTGATGCTTTTAATTTCTTTTTTATTAGGTTCCTAATTTTTGTGTAATTTGCCTTTCTGAAGTTAATGTTGGTGTCGTGGGTTTCTTTGGTGTTTCCCCCTCTGCAAAGATATTAAATTCAATTACATTATGCTCACTGTTACTGAGTGGTTCAGCTATATTTACCTCCTGGACCAGACCATGTGCGCCACTTAGGACCAAATCAAGAATTGTTTCTCTCCTTATGGGTTCCAGGACAAGGTGCTCCAAGAAACAGTCATTAATGGTGGCTTGAAATTTTATCTCTGTACCCCTTCCTGAAGTAATATGTTCCCAGTCAATATGAAGATAGTTGAAAGCCCCCATTATTATGGAGTTTTCTGCCTTTGTAGAAATCTGTAATCCCTCTAGCATTTCATAATAACTATCATCATCCTGGTCAGGTGACTGGTAGTATATTCCTAACTGCTCTACTCTTATCATTCAAGAATGGAATTTCTATCCATAGAGATTCTATGGTACTGTTTGATTCACTTAAGATTTTTACTTTATTTAACTTGATGTTTTCTTTCATACATAGTGCCACTCCCCACCAGCGCAATCCACTGTGTCACTGATATATTTTCATGTTGGCAGTACTGTGTCCCATTGATTATCCACATTCTACTAAGTTTCTGTGGTGCCTATTATATCAATATGTTCACTTAATGCTAGGCACTCTAATCCACCCATTTTAATATTTAGACTGCTAGCATTTGTATATAAGCTCTTGTATATTTTGCCAATATTTAGTTGATCGCCTTTGTGTGTTATATTTAAATAGGACTCTTTTATGTATTGCTGTTCTCACTAGCTACTACCTGGACTTCACCAACTTCTTTCCTATTCTCTTTATTAGGATATAGAGTCTCCCTTTAATAAATTCACCCCTAATGGATGTCTGCACCTGAACTGTGTGCTCCTTCATACCCATCAGCTTTCCTCCAGCCTTTAGTTTAAAAACTCCTCTGTGACTTTTTTAATTGTATATGCCAGCAATCTGGTGCCATTTCAGTTTAGTTTTAACCCAACTTTCCTGTATAGACTCTTCCTTTCCCCAAAGGTTCCTAAACCTAAAACTAAATTAAAACCCTCATCTGAACACCATGCATGCACTGGGACCCTACAGTTCTGCCTGTCTAACTAGCCCTGTGTGTGAAACTAGAAGCATTTCAGAGAATGCTACCAAGGAGGTCCTGAACTTTAAACTCTGATCTAGCAGCCTAAATTTGGCTTCCAGTACATCTTTCCTACCTTTCCCTGTATCCTCGATTCCTACATGTACTATGACCACTGGCTCCTCCCCAGCACTGCACATATAAGTCTGTTTAGCCATGTCATGAGATCTGCAACCTTTGCAGCCGAAAACAATTCTTCATGCAATTCACCCAGTCATCACAAACCCAATTCCCTATATTTCTAATAATTGAATCCCCCATTGCTATCACCTGTCTCTTTCTAGTAACTGGGGTCCCTCCCCCAGAGGGGTATCAGTGCAAGAGGCTACCATGACCTCATCTGGAAGGAGGATCCCAATAATGGGATAGTTTCCCTTCAGTCCAGCTTGATGTTCTCCTTCCCTGAGACTTTCATCGTCCTCAACAGTCCAGAGGCTGTCAGACCAGGGGTGGGACCATTCTACTGTGTCCTTGACACAACATTCAGGGTGATAGCTGTGATGGGTTCCCCTCAGAGTACAATCTGGAACTGGGGTACCACTGAGGCCCCTGATCCACCAGCCTGGGCTCCCCCTTACACTGTACTGCTGTGACAAATTGAAAAGCCCTCCTGGCTCTAGCCTGCATTTTCACCAGCATACATACAGGTAGGGACACACCTCACTGCAGTTACATGCAGGCACTCTGACCTGCCCCTGCATAGGAAGGCTACAGCTAAGGCAGCAACCAGCTCCTCAGGCATTCACACCATATGGACTATAAATCCCAAATTATATAGTCTTGTGCTGCACAGGGAACGGTACAGCATAAGCTCATAAAATTCGCCCCCTCCCTCAATGTGGCAAGGAATATGTAACAGCCTTTGTCCCTGAGTTATGATTCCCACACACTGGTTTAGATAAAGCAAAAATAAGTTTATTAACTACAAAAGAAAGATTTTAAATGATTATAAGTGATAGCAAACAGATCAAGGCAGATTACCTAGCAAACCCCCCCCCCCACAAACTAAGCTTAATATACTATATAGATCAGATATGAATAGCAGATTCTTACCCTAAGAGATGATACAAGCAGGCTGCAGATTCTTACAGCTTTGAATCCCTAGGTGTTCCATTCACAGGCTAAAAATGCCTTTAGCCTGGGTCCAGCACTTCCCCCAGTTCAGTCTTTGTTCCTCAGGTATTTCCAGGTATGTTGTTGTAGGGCAAGTGGGGTACCATCATTTTGTCATTTCCCCCTTTTATATCTTCTTCCCACTTGCTGGAAAGCTCTTTTGCTGTGATCTATGTCAAACAGTTCCCGTTGTGTGGTGCTATCTCTGAGAGGGTTATTTTGTACACAGTTGCTGGAGTAATCCTTTTGCTTGTGGGCATTTCCTCAGTAAGCCATTAACATTATTTGGCCTTTTTACCTGAAAGGCTGCTTGTGGGTGTTTTCAACCTCACAACATGTTTCAGTAACACATACACAGCCAAACTTCATAACTGCACATACAATGATAGCGCATACAAGCCAACAAGATATTACTGTCTAGCAGATCAAGACTTTTAGAATGATATCTCACAAGGCATACTTTGTACAAAACATATCCTAATTACATGACAGTGGTGAATATTGGGGTGCCAGGGTGTCACAGTAACATTCAGCCAAGAACTGGGTCTTGCTGAAAGTTTGAGCCACTTGGGAGACTGAATTTTATCAGGATACATTTGAGGTGGGCCAGTTCTAGAGACCAGAGCCTCTCATCTGCCTGCAATCACACAAGCTCTGCTGAGGGCCAGTCAGCTGCAGGTAGGGGCTCAGCATTGGCAGCAGGGAAACAGAGAGCAATGGCAATTATCAAGAAAATGGCAGCCACAGCTTCTCAAGAGAAACCTACAAGCCTAGCAAATAGAATGCTTGGTTTGCCCAGCCCATTGGCTTTCGCTCGTGGGCATCAGGAAAATCAGAGGGTTCCTTGCAAAGGAATACTGTAACACACTGTACCTCAGGGGAACACCCTGCACCTCCATGTTCATCCTTGTAATATGATTGTGTGGTATCCAATGCAAAGTTTGTCATGTCAGGTGTCTTTGGAAGGCTCATGATGCACTGAGCACTGTTGTTTTAGTAATGTTAAAGGTTGTAATTTCATGTATATAGTTATGAGGCTGAAAATGTGTCCTCATGGCTTAAAAGAAGCCCAGGGAAAACTCTCCAAGACCAGAGAGGCAGTTGACACCAAATCAGGGCATGTATGAGACAAACCCAGCCCAGCCCACAGGAGGAAAGGATACTGGCCTAGGCAGCAACAAAGCATCTGTTGGACTCTCCAGTGAGTCACCCCCCTTCCCTTGATCAGTTTGGGACTATGATGAGGTAATGCTCACCTGACTCTGAGGGGACAGGGCAAAACCAAGAGGGAAGAAAGAACATGATAAAAGGAAGAGATGTTTACCATGCTCTCTCTCTTCCACCTCCTTCTACAGACACCACTACCAAGCAACTGAAGCACTCATCAGAGGGGAGAGCCTGGCCGAAGGGCAACCAGCCAGCCTGTGGTGAGAAGCATATAAGTTTGTAAGGGCACTGAAAGTATTAAGATCAGCTTAGAATGCATTTTGCTTTTATTTCATTTGACCAAATCTGACATGTTGTGCTTTGACTTATAGTCACTTAAAAACTATCTTTTGTAGCTAATAAATTTATTTGTTTATTCTCCCTGAAGCAGTGTGTTTGGTTTGAAGCGTGTCGGAGACTCCCCTTCAGATAACAAGCCTGGTACATATCAATTTCTTATTAAATTGATGAACTCATACAAGCTTGTAGCATCCAGCGGGCATAACTGGACACTGCAAGACTGAGGTTCCTAGGGTTGTGTCTGAGACCGGAGATATTGGCTAGTATCATTCGGCTGCACAATCCAAGCAGCGGCTGGCCAAAAGTGCTCACTTATGTAGCTGGGAGCAGCTTACATGCTAGATGCTGTATGTGAACAGCTCGGAACTGGGGATTTTTACTGCAGAGCAGGGTAAGACTGGCTCCCAGAGTCAATGAATGGAGTGACCTAACAGATCACCAGTCCAGATAACACCAGGGGAATGTAACAAACATGTCTGAGACTGGGGTGAGATGGGCCAAACTCATGGCCCAGGGATCAGTCTGTCCAGAACTCAAGTTGTCTTGCTCCAGAAGGGGAGGAATGAAAGTGGTTGCCTCTGGATTTCTCATACTGGGTTCCCAGCTCGGAGGAAATCTGTCAGGGTGGAAGGGTTGCTGTTCAAGATAGACACCAGGAGTCAGATGCACTGAAGGGTGCTACCAGCACAGCTGAGCACTGGTGAGGGCCATTTCTGCAGGGAAACTAACAGGAGCTTTTTGGTCATAATCTTTTGGGTGATGTTTCACCCCGCCCCCGTTTTCCATTTTAGTTGTCTGTGCACATCCTGCTCTGGGCAACAAAGCCTGTGAAAAGGCAACACTTCCTTTCCCTCAGAATTTCCCCCTTGGCCCCTGGACTTGACACAGAAGTGACCACTCCTGAGAACTCAGGATGTCTGGTGTGGGTTACATGCACAAACCCACCATTACGTGTGACATGCGCCACATTTCCCCGGTGTTCGAGACCATGAGCTCAAGGGAGTGGGAGGAGCCCACCTCCATCATGTTCCTCATCTTGTATAATGAATGGCACCACATCCTGCTAGGCTGTGCTCTACCCCCAGGGAATGCAATAAAGAAACAGCTGAGGATCCTGTCCCAGATATCCCTGGGGGAGTAAAGCAGTGCATCTCACCTCCCTAACCTTTGGCATATGGAGCAGAAAGGGGGTGTGGCTGAGGTACTGCTGCAAGCTCCAGCCAGTTATGTCCAGCACATTGAGAGGGGGGAAGAAAGGGGAGAAGTAGGGAGAAGGGAGGGTCCAGGGCCTGCACATATCAGCCCAGGGAAGCAGGGAGATATGACACCCTCCCTGCTCTCCTCAGCCCTCACCTAATATGGATCTTGCAACAGGAGAGTCGGGCCAGTGTGTGATCTTTAGCAACTGCACATTCTGAGTGTACCAGGATATGGGTGCAGTACTGCTGGCCCTGCTGCAGTCTGGCCCTGCTTCTCCTCACACAGTTCCCTACCCACACTGGGTGCTCGTGCATGCAACAGAGTCAGATGTGCCTATTGTGAGAGGGGCTGGCATTCCCACCATCCTTCCTGAGCCAACAAAGGGGAACGCCAGTGACTCAGATGCCAGCTCTACTGTCAGCATGGCAGTGTGCCCCAGGCCACGGGTGGCTGACATGAACATGGGCAAGGCAGGGAGGGCAGAGTGTACCACAGCAAACACCAGCAGTCAAGAGCAGGCTGGATCTCTCCTTGACTCCACGTGCTGCCCAAAAGGCCCAGCAGCAGCTGAGGCCTGCCCCCGATCTTGTGCCCCAGCAGGATCCCACTGCTGTCCCTGTGAGCACCAAGCGAATAGCCTAAGGATGAGTACCTCTCCCATCCAAGCTGCTGCTGCTCCCAAGGGGAGAACAAGAGATGCACAAACACCAGCTGCAGCCCTTCAGTCAGTAGTCAGTACAGGGGCTGCTACTCGCACCCCCAGGTGCATTACGTGTCACCCAAGCTGCCTCTGGGCCCTGACACTAGGTCCCCTGTCCTCGCTGATGTAAGCCCACCCACCTCATCCCACACTGTCCTGGCACCGACATAGGCTCTGCCTCCATGGTCTGCAGCTTGCTGGCTGCATTTGGTGTCAGATATCTGCAGTTCAGGGCAGCCATACAGACAGTTTCATGCCAAGGCAGCTGGGTCTCTTTATGGCACTTCAGCAAGGTGTCAGAGCATGTGATGTGCACCCATGGGTCTGCCCCGGCATCATCCAGCAGGCAGGGCCTCAGTGGGACTGTTCTGCCTGTTTGAAGGTGGGGAGCTGAGGCCTGGAGGGATTGCCTTTCCCTGGCCCAGCACCTGCTGAGGTTGCTTCCCCTGGGCCAAGCTGGCTGTATAACTAAGTAACAAGCCTCACCCCCCTACTCCTCCGGGGATATTAGGATCTGATCCATTAGGTGCGAAGTCATGTTATTATTAGACCTTAACTCACTTCCCAGAGTGACACAGGGGGAATAAAATGGTAATTCCTAAACCAAAGAAAAAATACCCCCAATACCCTCTCCTTAGGTGTAAGCACTTTGGGGCAGGGACCATCCTTTGAGAGTGTGAGTGTGCGTGTGCATGTGTGCGCATATGAGTGCATGCATGTGTGTCTGTACAACACCTTTCACAACATGAAACAACCTTCACCAAAGTGTTTCACATGCTAGAAGAGAGTAATTAAATATGGGGATAAATAAAATATCTGGAACACAACTGCCCATGTCTACTGTGCTTTGAGGTCTTCTCCTCCCTTTTCTTCCCTTGTATCTCTCTTAGTTGTTCCCCAGACTCTAACTTGCTGTTTTCTTTTAACCAGCTCCATCATTTTTATCTAACCCCCTTGTGTTGAGCACAGTGCAAACCCACAGTCAATAACAGACCTGCTCACACATCTGCCTGTCCTTCTCATCTCTCTGCTAGGCCCATGACATCACCCCTGCCATTTAATCATTGCAATTGCTCTTCTCTCAGCTCCCTCCAGCTGCTCGACATCTTTCTATTATTCTGGCGCTCAAAACTGACTGCAGTATCCCAAGTGCACGCTCTACTCCTGGGGGAATTATGTGCCACTGCACATGCACAGAATTTATATCCTCACAAATTTCTTTGCTTCCCTGCAGAAAAATGACTTTCTGATGGGGAAGCAAAGGAAAGCCACAAGAGTAGTCACGCGACCCTACCTAACGGTATGTTTTGGGTGTCCATGGCAGCCAGAAGTGAAGTAAATCACGTAGGGCAGGGGGGCGGGACTGGGGAAGACCTGGCTGGTGGCTCCTATCCTGCACCGGGTTCAACTGCTAGTCCCGGCTGGGCTGGGGAGGACAGGATTTCCTTTTCCCCTGCACAGCACCTGGGGTTGAGTTAGACTCACCCTCAGATTTCTCCCCCAGCTGCAGGAATCTCTGCAAATTTCCTACCCCCCACCCACTGTTTCCTGCACCCATCACTCCTCAGCTGCAGGGGGAGGGATCACTGTACCAGGAGCTGCACCCCCCATCCACTCAACCATCGTGCATCCAGACCCCCTCATACCCAAGCCTCTTGCTGAGCCTCACACCCGCTGCACCCAGAACCCCCATAAGGAGCCCCACTCCCCCTGCACCTGGACCACCCCATGAGCCACCCGCACCTAGACCCCCAACCCACCAAGCTCCAACCAGCTGCATCTGGATACCCACCCACTGAGCCCCACTCCCCAGAATCTGGACCCCTCCACTGAGACCCCCACACCCAGACTCCCTACTAAGCTCTATCTTCCCCATACCCCTTCCTGCTGAGCCCTAACTACCTTCACCTGCACCCCCCTGCAGCATCCCATTACCGTTGCACCCAGAACTCCCTAACAAGACCCTGTGCATCCAGATCCCCCCACACCTAGACCCCCCACTGAGCCACCCACACCCAAATAGCCCCACACAGAACCCTCTCAATCCACACCTGGATCCCCCCACACTAAGCCCCTTCACACTTGGATCCTGCTGAGCTGAGCCTGTCTGCCCACACCTGGGTGCACCTGGCATGGAGGGGTAGGGGACTGAGGTGTTTCTGGGGCAGGTCTTGTCCTTGGGTGCAGCCTCATGGCTAAGTCTGTCCCCTAGGGAGAGCTGCAGAGTGATCTTCCACTTCTGTGGCCTGTGCTCTCCACTGCCATGCTGGAGACTCCACATTTATTTGACAAAAAAAAAACATTTGCAGGATTTGAAAACGTATGCAGAATTTTTAATTTTTTGGCACAGAATGCGCTCAGGAATGCGCAGAAAGAGCCATATAACAGCGCCTGTTACCTTCCTGTTTTGTAAAGAGATGTCTCTGTATATGCAGCCCACAGTAGCACTGACTGCAAACTCAGAGCTCCTGTGCTGAGCTCCATCACCCTGAGGATATTGCTCCCCAGGTGTCTCACTCCTCTTGAATTCTGGGCTACGAGTTCTTTTTCTATGATGCAGGAACACATCCCCCCAGGCTGAGTTTTGTTTTATTATTTTCTACCCAAAGTTCTAATCCATCAAGATATCTTTCTATTTTAATCCTCTGTCCTCAATGGAGTAAACTCCTTCCAGTTTGGCATCAGCTACAAATGTAACAGAGATTCTGTTAACCTTCCTTTTCCAGTTCATTACAGTTCCATCATGCCAGAGGAAGCACCCGTCATACACCTCGGAGGGTTGCTGGATCTGTCGACCCGCCTGAGACCTTTCTACGGATGAGACGGGTGGCCACTCAATCTCAATCCAAGCCCACTTCCTTCTAGTCTTGAGGTTTGGGAAACTTCCTTTATCAAAAAGTGTCTCCTGGTTGCTTGGCTGCAGATTGTGGGTATCTCTACATAGCAACTGGGCAATACATTTGCAGCCTGTGTAGATATACCGTGTGTGTTAGTCACACCTGGAACGCGCTGAGTCACCACTAACCAGCCAACCTCACTGCAAGCAAATTCAGCGAAGTGCCCTTGCATGTATACCATGCTGATCTATGGCTCATCGTTCCCAGGTACCATCCTCCCCCTACAGCCCAGCATTCCTTGGTTCCCATCTCTCCCAACAGCTCAGCATTCCTGGGCACCCTCCCCCACTTACAGCCCAGTGTTCCCAAGCAACCTCTCCCCCTACAGCACAGCATTCCCGGGCAACCGCCTCCCCCTACAATCCAGAGTTCCTGGGCACCCTTCTCCCCCTACAGCCCAACATTCCCAGGAATCCTCTTCCCCTTATAGCGCAGCGTTGCAGGTGTCAGAGTTAGACTCAGGACTCACAGTTTGTCAGACCACTCTGTTTTATTAGCACAGCGCTCTGCTAATACACCCAGATAATGTGAGCACCATACAAGACACAAACTATCTTATTTATACAGATAAAAGGGGGGAGCATTTAGCAAGATAACAAAGGAAGCAGAATCTGATAAGTTTACCTGGGCTAGCCATGCATATCTTATTTCCTTACTAACTATTACCGATCTTCTGTTAATGTTTCGCCATTAGCACCCTTGTTTTTGCCTAATGTTTCTTTTCCTGGCACCTGTATTTCAACATTTCTTATTTCTGCTTAAAGGTACATACAACATTTCTTTAATCCATTCTTATTTTTACAATATAATTCATTCTACTTTCACACAGGGCACTCTCCTCACCCTACAGCCAGCCCTGAGTTCCTGGGCATCTTCCCCTTCCTACTGCCCAGAGTTCCCTGGCACCCTCCTCCCCCTACAGCCAAGTGTCCCCTGGCACCTACCTCACTGTACAGCCCAGTATTCCCAGGAACCCTTCTCCCCCTACAGCTCAGCATTCCTGGGCACTCTTTTCAAACTACAGCCAGTGTTCCTGGGCACCCTTCTCCCCCTACAGCCCAGGGTTCCAAAGAATCCTCCTCCCCCTACAGCTCAGCATTCCCAGGCACCCTCCTCACCCTACCACCCAGCTTTCCTGGGCACCCTCCTCGCCCTACAGAACTGCATACAGTAGTCTAGGTGAGGTCTCACCAATGCCTTGTGTAATGGTACTAACACTTTCCTGTCTCTACTGAAAATACCTTGCCTGATGCGTCCTAGGACTGCAGTAGACTTTTTCATGGCCACATCACATTGGTGACTCATAGTGATCCTGTGATCAGTCAATATACCCAATACACACTCCTGGGGGCTGTGAGTCTAGGTGGGCTTGTTCCTCTCCGAGGAAGAGATGGCCATTGGAAAATGGCAGTGCTGATGATTAAGCATGCAAGTTTGTCATGGAGCTCATGGAAGTCACATGACTTTCAGGGATTTCTGCAGCAGCTGATGCGGGTGCCCCAGGGGCTGCCTGAGTTTGTGTGCAGGCGGGGGCTCTGGGCAGAGGCAGGGGGTTGGGGCATGGGAGGGGTGAGGGCTCTGAGTGGTGCTTATCTCGGGGAGGCTCCCTGGAAGTGCTGACATCCCTCGCCTCCTAGGTGGAGGCATGGCCAGGAGGGTCTGCACGTTGCCTCCACCTGCAGGCATCACCCCGACAGCTCCCATTGGCTGAGGTTCCTGACCACTGGGGGGAGTTGTGGAGTTGGCACTCAGGGTGTAGGCAGCAGGCAGAGCTGCCTGGCTGTGCCTTCATCTAGGAGCTGAGGGAGGGGTATGTCGCAGCTTCTGGGGAGGTGCAGAGCCAGGTAGGGAGCCTACCAGACCCTCCGATTCCCGCTCCCAGCACCAGCAGGGGTACCAGGCCACCAATTTTTGTTTACTGCCTGTGATCTGTCCATGACTTTTACTAAAAATACCTGTGACTAAAATGTAGCCTTACTGATGATGCATGAATCAGACCACCTGCCCCTCCTGGAACCATGCTGGCTCTGCAGGGCCAAAGGAGTAACAGGGAGTACAGCAAGGGTCAGCAACCTTTCAGAAGTGGTATGCCAAGTCTTCATTTAGTCACTCTAATGTAAGGTTTTGCGTGCCAGTAATACATTTTAACATTTTTAGAAGGTCTTTTTCTATAAGTCTATAATATATAACTAAACTAATGTTGTATGTAAAGTAAATAAGGTTTTTAAAATATTTAAGAAGCTTCATTTAAAATTAAATTAAAATGCAGAGACCCCGGACCGGTGGCCAGGACCCAGGAAGTGTGAGTGCCACTGAAAATCAGCTCACGTGCTGCCTTCAGTGCCCATGCCGTAGGTTGCCTACCCCTGGAGTATAGCCTGACATAGAGTCTTCACCACTGTGAGCCTGGTACCTGGCATGAGGAGCAGTTGCTCTTTTTGCTATCGTCCCTCTGATGCTGACTGCATTTGCAAGCATACTGACATTTGCTTCCTGAGCTGTTTTCCCTTCCCAGAGGCACCAGCTGGATGTGCTGCTGAGGCTCTGCCAGAGCCAGAGCCACAGGCTTGCTGGGGAAGTGTGCAGGTCCCTCCTCCCTACCTGAAATTCCATGTCTGCTTGAAAGGTGTTTGGAGAAGGAACAGGCTGTGCAAGGTGAAACTCTGCAGTGAGAAGATTAGAGCTTGTGTTTGTTTCTCTCCTTCAAAGGAATGATTTCATGTTTTTAGAAATCATAGTTCCTTGTAAAATCCCTGGTACAAACTCTTGCAAGGCTCCAGCCTCCCTTATCAGACTCTGCATTACAGTGTCTGCCAGGGATGCAGGTGTTAACTCTTTGCTGTCTCGCCACTTCGGTTATGACTACACAGCAATTAATAACCTGCGGAGGGCCCATGCCAGATGGCTAAGGGGCTGTTTAATTGCAGTGATTCAGGTTCAGACTGGAGCCTGAGCTCTAGGATCCTGCAATGCGGGCGGGTCCTAGAGCTTGGGCTGCATCTACACAGCCATTAAAGAGCCCCTTAGCCCAAGCCCTGTGAGTCAGAGTCAGCTGGCAGAGGCCAGCCATGAGTTTTTATAACTGTAGTGTAGGAATATCTTTTAGCACCATTTGTGCTTTCTCTGCTGGTGCAGGCTCCTGTGCTCAGAGAAGCCAGGACTGAAGGCTGTGACTAACATCTGAGCCCCCAGAAGTTGTCAGAGGTTAGCTACAAATACAGAGCTATACCAGGGTGAATGAGAGGGTGCCCGCAAAGGCTGGGCTGCAGGGTGATAAGCATGCCCAGGAATGCTGGGCTGCAGGGTGAGGAGAATGCCCAAGAATGCTGGGCTGTAGAGGGAGGAAGGTGCCAGGTAATGCTTGGCTGTAGTTCGAGGACGGTGCCTGGAAACTCTGGGCTGTAGGGTGAGAAGCATGCCCAGAAATGTTGGTCTGTAAAGTTCAGAGGGTGCCTGGGAATGCTGGGTTATATTGCGAGGAAGTTGCCTGGTAATTCTGGGCTGGAGGGCGAGGAGGGTGCCCAGTAATGCTGGGCTGGCAGGTGAGGAGAGTGTCCAGGAATGCTGAGCTCTAGGGCAAGGAGGTTGCCTGGTAACACTGGGCTGTAAGGCAAGGAAGGTGCCTGGTAACACTGGGTAATAGGGTGAGTAGTGTGCCCAGAAAGGGCTGGGCTCGTAAAGCGAGGAGGGTGCCTGGTAATGCTGGGCTGCAGGGCGAGGAGGGTGCCCTGGACTGCTGGGCTGTATTGTGAGGAATTTGCCCAGTAACACTGGGCTGTAGGGGGAGGACAGTGCCTAGGAACACTGGGCTGTAGTGGAAGGAGGTTTTCAAGGAACTTTGGAGTGTAGGATGAGAAGTGTGCCTTGGATCTCTGAGTTGTAGGGGTAGAAGGGTGCCCAGGATCACTGGGCTATACAGTGATGAATTCAAAGTGGGACAGGTGTAGAGAAGGGCTAATAAGATGATCCGAGGAATGGAAAACCTACTTTATGTGAGGAGACTCAAAGAGGTGTAGCCTAACCAAATGAAGGCTGAGGGGAGATATGTAAATATATCAGATGGATAAACACCAGGGAGGAAGAGGAGTTATTTAAGTTAAGATTCAATGTGGACACAAGAATAAAGAGATATAAACTGGCCAGCAACAAATTTAGGCTTGAAATTAGACAAAGGTTTCCAACCATCAGAAGAATGAAATTCTGGAACAGCCTTCCAAGGGGAGCAATGGGGGCAAAAAATTGCCTACAAAGGCCATGTAGCCAATCTGTGACTGCTAGAAGCAAATATCTCCAACCACTATTGATGGGACACTAGATGGGGAGGGCTCTGAGTTACTACAGAGAATTCTTTCCCAAGTGTCTGGATGGTGGGTCTTGCCCACATGCCCAAGGTCTAACTGATCACCATATTTGGGGTCACAAAGGAATTTTCCCCCAGATCAAATTGGCAGAAACACTGGAGGGGACGAGGGTTCGCCTCTTTCTGCAGCATGAGGCATGGGTCACCTGCAGGTTTTAACTAGAGTAAATGGTGGATGCCCTGGATCTTGAAGTCCTTAAATCATGATTTAAGGATTTCAGTAACTCAGCCAGAGATTAGGGGTCTATTACAGGAGTGGGTGGGTGAGGTTCTATGGCCTGTGATGTGCTGCAGGCCAGACTGATGCTCATGATGATTTTTTCTGGCCTTAAAGTCTGCATGGCTGGCAGTAAGTAGAACCCATCTCTTTACTGAGCACATTTGATAAGGCCTCAGACAGGGAAAATAACTGTGGAATCCAACAATGCATTTTCTACAGCACTTTTCTAGAAGACCAGCACGTGACATGGTACTGGTGGAGAGCAACAGAAATACATAATCTATCCTTGTAGCGAGGGGGCCCCCCTCCCCCACGCTCCTGAACGGAATAGGCCAGAGAAGCTGCGGCCCCGGACGGAGGCCCTGCCGCCTATCCCCGCCCCCCGGAAGTCAAGGGGCGGGACCGGAAGTCCAAGGCCCCCTCCGCCTGTCCCTGCCCCCAGGAAATCAAGGGGCGGGACAGGAAGTACAAAAGCCCGGCCCCAGCCCTCAGTTAGGAGGAGGCTGCCAGAGAAGGCAGAGACTCTCCGAGCTCCCCTGTGCCTGGCTACCCCGCACCTTTAGTCCGGCAGATGGTACTGGCCTGACCGCCCCTGGGCCAAGGCAGTTTACCCAGAGCAGCCGCGCGCTACCCTCTGATATCTACTCATCAGGCCTGGCTGAAGCGCCCTGGACCGGACGCCGGAACCCGCCGGTTACCCTGAGGACTGGACCGGACCGCTACCCGGTACTCTGAAGGAACGTGGCCGGACCCCGGACCCGCGGTACCTGAGGAACTGCGACTCGGACCGCCGGAACCCTGCCCTCCTCACCTGCCGACTAACATGGACCCGGTCTCGCCCCGCCCAACGCCGCGAACCACCTCACACACCGACGACGCCCACTATGGCGTCGGAACCCCTCGAGCACCGGACCTGGAACATGTCCGCACGCCCCACACACAATAACGAACACGACACCACCGCGTAGACACCCCTGACGACGACTGACCGGATCCACCCGAACCCAGTGCCGTGAGCAGTGAACCTGGACCCACCACTCCCGCCGCCGAACCTGCTGAGGAACCCCGGATCTGACCCCAGACGACGCTGGCCGCGAAGGACAGTACCGTGAGAGGTATCCGGTTGGAAGTTGACCCCTGGGGGGCAGACGACTCCCTGTCTGACTGCAGACTCGCCTGTGCCCATGTCAGTGTCGTTGCCGGTCAGGATCCCCTGACCTTGTAGTAAGATGAAGGCTCCTGGACATCTGCTACCCCAACGCCCACCAGTCTAGGCCTGAACTAAATAATGGTTAGACTTTCTAACCAAAAGCAAAGTAGCTGTGACCAGAGGCAGGCCCTGCTCACAGAGCTGCAAGGAAAGGCTGATGCTGCAAAACTACGTACCTAAAAATGGAACCTGAACACGACCGAGAACTTCAGAACATTCACATATGTGCACATTCCACATGTCGGTGGTCACCGTGTTGTCCAAGAAGTTGTTGTCAGATGCCCTACCGGTGTGGTACTCTGCTTCCTCTCCTTGTTGGTAAGTCACTTTCGGCTGCTGTGCATGTGTTCCTCTGTGCTGCCTGCCCCATGCTCTGAGCCGCAGATAGCCTGACACAGGCCCCCAAAAGGGGCAAGGGGGACCCCCGAAGCGAAACCCGCTGAACCACAGAGTCTAGGCCAAGGGATGAAAAGGCAGCGTCCGGCCCAGGTTTATATTGCCCGTATTGGATACAAATAATATCGTTCCCTGTAGGTTTTACTTAGAGCCTAGACTTCAGGGCATACTACGAATACATTTATCGGTCTGAACATGTAAACCACCCACGGTCCAATGGGACTCTCAGACTTAGTACCAAGTGGACGGCTACCTTTACCTTCCACTGCCCCCCTCGGCCGGAAGCAGAAGACACCGCCACCCAGGGATACATTCCCTTATACACAGGTACAAACAAGTTTACACATCACTTCCTTGTACCGTGTTTGAAGTTGCCAACCCCTCTACATAGCGAGCACAACCCCTCTCCAGTAAGTGCCGCCCTCTACACCTGTTAATCAGTGTTGGGTTGATTAAACCAATCTATTCATTAATTTAACCTTTTTTGCCCCTTGTCATTGGGAACGGGTCAGTTCTGTTCGCTTGTTATCTGTGTGGAATGTGCAAGTATGTGAATGTTCTGATCTCTAGTGTTCAGTCCCTTTTAGGTATGTATCTTCTTGCAGCATCAGCCTTTTCCTTGCCAGCTTCTGTGAGCAGGGCCTGCCTCTGGCTCACAGCTTAACTTTGCTTTTTGTTAGCAAAGTCTTAACCATTATTTTAGTCCAGGCCTCAGGCCTCATACAAGGTCTTTAGCAGGGCCTTCACTTACTACAACCATCAGCGGCGTTGACCGCTGCTAGGGCCCCAGGCTGGAACGCAGTGGAGTGGGAGGGCCTGCGTTCCCCCTGCCACCCCTTTAAGGATGGCAGACTGCCCCTCCCTTTTGCCTGAGGAGACCATCTACAGTGGTTGCCTTATCGCTCAGCCCTGCTGCAAGGCCTGAGCCTAACTGTGGGTGTTGCCCCGCCCTGCCCAGGGGCTTGGGCTTATATATATACTGTTGCCTTACCGCTCAGCCCTGCTGCAAGGCTTGAGCCTACCTGTGTGTGCTGCGCCGCCCTGTCCAAGGGCCTGGGCTTATATAGACTCCTGGCTTCGTGCCCAGCCTGACTGACAGGGCCGGAGCCTCCTACTAACTGTTGTCGGCCCCCTCAGCACCCCAGCAAGGGACGGGCCCCAGGCCGACGGGCTGCAGTGAGCCGGTGCAGCTCCCCTCCACCCCCCGTATAGGAGGGTTGAACCCCGGTCGCGCCCTACTACAATCCTGCATGGGACTGCTTACCTCCTCAAGTCTTCAACACAGTTCTCCCAAGCCCATCCCATGGCCTGCTAGGAACTGACATATGATCATACAGCTCCACAGTTTCTTTTTCCCTTGAATTTATAACCACTAACAGGGATTGAATCAGTCACAGGACGAAAACATAGGAAGACCAATTGGGTGAAGTAATAAAAGGTATTCTGTCCCCTAACTTGTCTCTCTTATATCCTGGGACCAACATAAATGCATAAAACAAATGAATGTGTTCTAGGACAGTATCTATTGGGTTTCTGGGAAGAGGGTGGGTGGAAGCCCGCCCAATGCTAAAGGATCCCCCACCCAGCCTGAGGGGAGGATCTACAGAACCTCAGAACCCCACTGATTTCGGGGGACAACTAATAAAAGAACAGGGACGGGAGTGCGGTCAAAGGGTCATACTGACGGGGACACCTAGCAGAGAACCTGGACAGCGCCCACTGCTCCTCAAAGGCGTCAAGGGAGCCAGTGGATGCCGCCCAGAGAACTCCGCCCAGACACATGAACGGACTAAGGATCGGAAACAAGCCTCACAGTCACCGGAGCCTCCATCCGCCAACCTCCTCTCCCTGGTTGCATAGATGGCCATTTTAGCCAGGGCGAGGAGGAGGTTGACCAGGAGGTCCTGCGACTTTGCGGGGCCACGAATAGGGAGTGCGTAGAGAAGGAGGTGAGGGAAAAGTGCAGCCAGAAACGTAAGAGGATATTGGTGAGGAGCTGGTATAGGGGCTGCAACCTGGTGCATTCTAAATAAATGTGCGCCAGGGTCTCCCTCATGCCACAGAAGGGGCAGGTGTCTGGGAGAGGGGTAAAACCGCGCTAAATACACGCCCGTGCTCACGGCCCCATGGAGGAGCCACCAACTGATATCCCCGGCAGGCCTCGGGACCAGGGTAGAGTATAGGCTGGCCCACCTGGGCTCCTCACCCTCCAGAGGTGGCAGGAGGTCCCGCCACTTTGTGTTGGCGCGGGACACGAAGGTGAGGAAATGAAGGGCATGGAGCACGAGCATGTAGAGTTGTTTCCTTGGCACGGTTTGAAAACGGACCAGCTACAGATCGTGCAGCCGGCTTGCGGAGAAGGGACAGGGGGGCCGGTCGGATCTACGGGGCAGGGCCCGGATGAAAAGGTCTGGAGGGCCCGGGGTGGGGGGTGGGCGGGGCGTGTCCTCCCGCAGGACCCAGTCGAGGTAGGCCCAAGCAGCGGGCAGCAAAGCGGCCTCCACCTCCCGTAGTACGCGCCGGGGAGTACGAGGTCTGGAGAGCCCCATGCGTTGAGCGAGTGTCAGAGGATCCAGCCAGTCTCCCCTGTCGTAGTCCAGGAGGTCTCCAACCCTGGTAGCTTCCGCCAGGACCAACCTCTGGCGCACTGCGGGGGACTCCGCCACCTGCACACGGAGCTGGGGATTGTGTAGCAGGGGCTCCGCAAGGAGATCTGCCCCCTCGGTGGCCGCCACGGACCTGGTCGTAGAGAACAGCTTCCAGGTCCGGAGGAGGTCCTGGTAGAAGACCGGCAGCCCGGAGAGGTCTCGCAGAAGACCCCTCGGTTCGAGATAAAGGAGCTGCCGGTCATATCAGAGCCCTTGGAAGCGGCGCAGGAAAGCGTGCGCCAGGACTCTCCACGCCAGACTACCCACACCATAAAGAAGCCTCTGCAGTGCCTGGAGGTGGAAGACGTTGACCTGAGTGCGCAGGCACTTCAGGCCCTGCCCTCCCTCCTCCAGGGGCAGGTGGGGTACCCCTGCAGGGACCCAGTGCAGTCCTGGCCAAAAGAACTCCAGAACCACCTTCCGGAGGTCAGCCAGGAAGCCCGGGGCCAGGACCAGGGTGTTGAGCCAGTATCAGAGCATGGACAGGACCAGTTGATTGAGCACCAGTGCCTTCCCTCAAAGGGAAAGGCACCGAAGGAGTCCTGTCCATTTCCGGAGCCGCTCTGCCACCCTGCCCTGCAAACCATGCCAGTTCTCCAGTGGAGATGGATGCGTGGCAGAAAGGTAAACGCCAAGATAGAGCAGCGGACCCGCGTTCCACCGGATGGCCTGAAGCGCGGGGGGGGAGGGAGCCCTCCTGCCACCTGTCCCTGACCCCCAGGCCAGAGCTCTTGACCCAGTTGACCCGGGCAGCAGAGGCCGCCGAGTACACCGCCTGGCAGGCCTCCACCCGCGCCAAGTCACCCGGGTCCTGGACCACGAGGAGCACATCGTCGGCGTACGCCAACAGGACCAGCCGCAGCTCCAGCTCCTGAAGCACCAACCCTGTCAACCTCCTGCGGAGGAGACAGAGGAAGGGCTCGATGGCCAGAGTGTACAGCTGGCCTGAGAGGGGGCACCCCTGCTGCACTCGTCGCCCGAAGCTGACCGGCTCGGTCAGGGTCCAGTTGAGCCTGACCAGACACTCTGTGGAAGCGTACAGCACCTGGAGAAAACCCACAAACTGGGGCCTGAAGCCGAACGCTCGCAGAGTGTCCAGGAGATACCCGTGGTCCACCCTGTCGAACGCCTTCTCCTGATCCAGGGACAGGAGGGCGAACGACAGACCATCCCTGCACCCAAGCTCCAAGAGATCCCGGACCAGATAGAGGTTATCAAAGATGCTACGGCCCGGGATGGTGTAGGTCTGGTCCGGGTGGATCATGTCCTCCAGCACGGCCCCCAGCCGCAGCGAGATGGCCTTGGCTACAATTTTGTAGTCCGTGCTGGGGAGCGAGACGGGATGCCAATTCCGTAAATCACTTTGGTCCCCCCTCTTCGGCAATAAGGCGAGCACAGCTCACCTGCACAAGAGAGGGAGGACCCCGCCCTGCAAGGACTCGGCCCAGACGCTGGCCAGGTCCGGGCCGAGGATGTCCCAGAACACGCAGTAGAACTCCACGGTCAGGCCGTCCATGCCCGGAGACTTGTTGGTGGGCAGGCGACGAAGGGCGTCCGAGAACTCGGCCAGAGAGAGAGGCAGCTCTAGCCGGTCCCGGTCGCCCGCGCTGAGCATCGGGAGCCCATCCCAAAGCACTCTGCAAGCGGCAGGATCGGTCGGCTCCGGGGAGAAAAGGTGCGTGTAGAAAGTCCGAGCCCTCTCGCACATCTCCGCCAGATCCATGAGGGGGGTGCTGTCCTCTGCCAGAAGGCAGGTGACGTGCTTCTTGGCCCCCCTCCTTTTCTCCAGGGCGTAGAAGAAGCGGGAGCCGCGATCCATCTCCCGAAGGAGGCGGATGCGGGAGCGAACAAAGGCGCCCCGAGCCCAATGGTCCTCGAGGACCCGGAGCTCCTCCCGCTTCTCCCGGCACGCTCCGCAAAGGGATGGATCCTCGGGGCTGGCGGCCAGATGCCTCTCCAGCTCTAAGACCTCCCGTTCCAGCTGCCCTGTCGCCGCATCCCTCCGTCGGCTGGCACCCTGGGTGTAGTCACAGCAGAAGAGCCGGGCGCGCACCTTCCCCACATCCCACCACCACTGCGCCGAGGGAAAGGCACGCCGCTATCCTCAGCAGGCCAGCCAGAACTCCCAGAAGGATGCCACAAAGCCCGCATCCTCCAGCAAGCTGTTGTTGACGTGCCAATAGGCCGGCCCTGGCCTCTCCGCACTGAGAGAGGCCATCACGGTGACGAGGTGGTGATCCGAAAAAGGGGCCGGCTGGACGCTGGAGGACTGGGCCTGTGAAAGGTGGAAGCGCAACATGTAGATGCGGTCCAACCAGGAGTGGCACGACCGATGGGCCCCCACTCGGACATAGGTGAACGTGGAGACATCGTCCGGGTGGTGGTCGCGCCAGACATCCACCAGGGAGTGACGGTTGACGATCTCCCAGAGGACATCTGTGGCGGCTGGGCTCCGCTCGGTCCCCGAGCGGTCTTGTTCCTCTAGGATGATGTTGAAGTCGCTGCCCAGGACCAGGCACTCACAAGGATCCAAGGAGCCGAGGAAGGCAGACGCCTGCTGATAGAACGGCAGCCACTCCGGGGCCGATGTCGGGGCATAGACTTTCACTAGGTTGACCACGAGCCCCTCCATGCAGACCCGGAGGTGCAGCAGGCGGCCCGGCACAGCCTCCACAACCCCTAGCACCTCTGGCCGTAGCTCGGGGAAGAACAGGGTAGCCACTCCAGCCCTACGGGTTGTGAGATGGCTGAAGTAGACCCCGTCCCCCCACTCCAGCTGCCAGCTGGCTTCGGCAGCCGGATCCGTGTGGGTCTCCTGCAGGAAAACCACAGAGTACTCCCCCTCCTGAAGGAAGGAGAGCACCTGGCTCCTGCGGAAACCCACCCTACAGCTCCGGGTGTTCAATGTGACAGGTGCCATGAGGAGGGCTGGGGGGGATCCTCGCCAGCAGGGACGCCCACAGCCCCCATTGGGCCACGCAGCAAACCGTGACCCACCCCGAATGCGAGTGTAACCCTTCTGCCCCTCTGAGTTGGCAGCAACAAGGGCCAGGTTCAGTATCCAGGGGTTCCGTTTCAATAACACAAGGCATAACCGGCTCAAGCCCCCACCCAGTGACCTGGGACACTTACATACCACACCCTCCCGGGTGCCTCTAGGAGGCAATACTTCCCCTCTCGTAAGCACTAAGTCTGAGTGTAGCGAAATCTTCTCCTTTAATAAAGATGGAATCACATGTCGGCTTCATCCCTTTGGCGAGAGACATCCACAAACAGAGTTATAACACAACCATAGCCACGACCCCTCAATGTCCATCCTGTTGTTACAATGGTCCTTTCCCCCCTTGGGGTCAGTCTAAGTCAATCATCACAAGGTCGAGCGGACCAAAAGTCTCTGGTCTCGCATATTGCCACCCAGGAATTCAAGGTGGCTATCTGTAGAGGCTCCGGCCTCCCAGCCTGGGTGAAATGGGCAACCGTTACGGTGGGTCCTCAGGGCAACTGCCCTGGCCTCTCCGTTGGGTTTCTGCTTCCGCCTTCATCCACGGAACTGCTTCGCCTATACCAGGCCGCTATCACTCTGCTCCTAGGCGGCCGTCTTCACAGAGCTGCTGCCGCTCCATACAGCTTGCGCTCGTGAGCTGCTTCCAGTTGTCCCAAGCAAACTTTCGGCTCGGCTCGCTCGTGTAGGGTCCCTGCTTCCTACACTCGCCCGCACAGCTTTACTCCCGCTTCTGTCGACGCTACGCACTCACGCAGCTGTACCTGTGTCGTCCGCCTTCCAGACCGTGCCATAATCAAGATGCTCCATCTCCGCCATGACTGCTCGTCTGTTCACAGTATAGCTTCAGGCTCCCACGAAGTTAGCACAGTATCTCCAGTGCCCCCCAGCTCATTAATTTCAGGCTACTTTTGTGATTTCGAAGCTCTTTAGGTGATTTCAGCACACATGTTAGGGCGTCGTGGCCTGTGTGCACATTAGCCAAAGTGAGTTCAGCCTCAGCCGCCTATCTGAATCTTTAGGGAATAAAAAAAATCACTCGACATTTCCACCGTGGAGAACGAGGTGGGGGTCGCAACTGGTGCTTCTAGCGTCCTGCAAGGAAGCCTGGTTCACTCTACCAAGTGCAGCAACATACCTTGCGCCACACTCGTCTCTATTCACACGCGGGATTTTGGACCCTGTCCGTTGTCTAGCAAGTACCACCCAACTGAGGTTGAGTCATTTCTGTCACAAAGCAGTCCCACAGCTCGGCAGTCTGGGATGGGGTAGGCGTGCCTATGCAAATATTTGAGATTTCGCATTCCAGACATTCTTTCCACACTTCCCATACTTCACCACCAGATGTCAGGGTACAGCTCATCCTGACTCTGCTTACACGAGCAAGGCGTCACGGAATTTGCGGACCCTGTGGTAAGCCGCGGCACCCTGCTTCCTGGTCCTTTGGCCCTCCCCAGTGAGGGCCCTCGCGGCCCGGAGGATTTGGTGGAAATCCCCCCCATCGCTGGAGAGCAAGCCTTACCTTGTTGCGGAAGCCCCTGGTGTCGTCCAGGAACTCCCGCAGCTCCTCTCGCAGCGCATAGGGGGGTGGGGTCACTGGCCTCCGGTGACCCACCAGTGGGGCTTCTGGCACAGCTCTGTGGCCTACGGAGACAGGAAGGCAAGGGGCGGACCCCCGACGTGGAGCCCGATGGGCCGGTGCCACACGGTCCTCCTCAGACCCTGGCTCAACGGGGGGCGGCGGAAGGAAGAGTGCAGCCCCTAGGGGGTCGGGACTGTGAAACGTAAAGGCCATCCCCTGGGGGTCACCCTCCGGGAAAGGGAAGGGGACAGCCCCGGGGCGGCAATAACATCGAGGGCGGTGGAGGGGACAGGGACGGTGTCAAGAGTAAGGGCAGGGCTGGGGTCAGAGATAGGGACGGAGATGGGGTCCCGGGCTACAGGAGCCGGACTTTCAGGAGGCGGCTCCTCACGGCCAGGCGCAGGGGTTTGAGGGGTAGGGAGGGGGTCCCTAGTGACGCCGGGCTCAGGCTCAACGGTAGGCGTGATAGCCACGGCATCAAGAGATGTAACACCTTCGGAGGGGCCCCTGCCCAGGAAGGAATTCGGGTGCCCCGCACCACCGAGGGATACCCCTAGTGGCTCGTCTCCCGGCTGCGAAGCACCGGCCGTCGCCTCAACAGGCACGGCGGCCATCAGCAAGGTGCCATCCACTGTCGAGCAGTTCAGGGAGTCCAGGGGACCCTCGGAGGCGGGAGTGGATGCAGCAATCAGGAAGAGGGAACACGGGGAAAGGGGAGCTGGAGTGAGGATGGCTAGGTCGAGGCCCGCTGGTGGAGGGTCATCCTCCCCCTGGGTAACCGGGGTCAGACCCAGGGCCTCGATCTCCTCAAAGATGGAGCGGGACTCGCCTCCCACCAACCCGGGGTCCTCCCCACTAGCGCCCGAGGCAACGATCACCTCGAGTGTTGCAGGGAGCGCAGGTGGCAAGGGAGCAGGGGGGACCAAATCCGAGGCCTCCATGGAAAGGGATTGTGGAGGAGGGATGGTGGTACCCTCTGGTGCTGCCACGGCGTCCCTGGCCGGCACTAGCGGACGGACTGACCCCAAGGGCACGGCGGAAGGCTCAGCGTCTGCGGCCCCCTTTCTAGTCTTACAGGAGGCTCCCGCATCAGATGGTAGGAGCAGAGCTCAAGCCTTCCGCTTGCCCCGCCTACCCTGTACTTGGGTCCAGCCCTCCATGGCGTCGCTCACGGGCTGGTTGACAGGGGTCGGGTCGGAGGGCAGGGATGGTGGCGTGTGGGCTTGGAGGGGCACTGGTGGGACAGCCAAAGGAAGGGAAGATTCCCCCTGAGGAGGGCCCTTTCCCATGCCCAACAGTACCCCTGCCGCACCCTCCTCCACAGGCCCCGCCAGAGTGCAGGCAGCGGAGGCAGGGCTCTCCTGCTTGTCTGGGCACGCCGAGGCAGGTACCCCTGCAACCCGAGCGGGAGCAGTGATGGATGGAGGAGGAGGAGGGGCAGCCCTGGGCACCGGGTGGCCAGGGGCGCTGGCGATGACGGGGCTGGCACCGTGCCGGGGCTCAGGGGTCCCGGGCACTCCTCCAAGCCGGGCCAAGGGGCAGTCCCTCCGGACGTGCCCCGCCGCCTGGCAGAGGTAACACCGGGCCACCTCCGTAGAATAATGCACCCAGTAATGAGCCCCCTGATAGGGGACCAGGAAGGACCCCTCGAGCGCCGCTCCACCACGCGTCGCTGGTGGCAGTCGAAGCTGCACCTGCCGGCGGAACGACAAGACATGACGGAGGGCGGGGTCCTTGCAGCCCAAGGGGAGAGGGGTCACAACAGAGATGGGCTTCCCCAGAGTCGAGAGGGCGGGTAACAGGGCGGCATTGGGAAGGAAGGGAGGGACGGACGTCAGGACAACACGGACGCCCAGGTCCTCCAACGGCTCCAGGGGGACGAACATGCCCCCCACCGCCAGGCCCTTCTCCACCGCCTCCTGGGCGGCGGCCTCCGAGGCAAGGAAGAAGACCACCTTGCCGTACATCCTGGAGGCTGCCACGATGGCCGTGGGCGCCACCACCCTCGCCAACGCCCGCACATAGGCCTCCACGTGGGGTGAGGCGGGCACCAGGAGGCAACAGATGCTGTGCTTCCTGATCAAGGTGGGAAAGGGGCCCCGGCCGCTGTAGATGGTAGCGGAGGCAGCTGTTGGGGGAGACGAAGTAGCGGCAGGCGGGGGGGCCGCCACCACCTGGGCGTACGCCCTGCGGGGTGGGGTAGGGGCATCCACAGAGCTGGTGGAGGGAACAGCGGGGAGGGGCGCTGCGGCCGGTGGCGGGGCCATGGCAGAGGTTGCAGGCCCTGCCATGGAGGGCTTAGTCTTCCGAGTGGGGCCCTTTCCCTTCTTATTGCCCTGGCCCTTTCTGCCAGCGGGGGGGGGGGGGGGCTCCCTCAGAATCGGAGGGAGCGAGGGACGTGGCAGCAGCGAAGGTCACCCCTGTGCCCGCCGCTGCCGGTGCCCCAGCGAGAGCGGTGGCAGGTGGTTCGCCAGCGGCGGCAGCGGTAGAGACTAGGGGGGTTGTCAAGGGAGCAGGCAGGGCAGGGGGGGGACAGGGGTTGTCCCAGGAGTCCCACCCGCTGCGTCTCCCACCATGGTGAGTAGGGAGGGAGGGGAAACACCAGAGAAAGGGAGGAGAGGGGAAGCAGGTCAACCACTCCTCCTTGCTAGGCTGTAGGCAGGGGAGAAGGGTGCCAAAATGGGGGAGGGGGGGAAGAGAAGGGGACCATCAAGGACTTGGCGGGGGGGTCAGTCACCGACACAGGATTGAGATCCGGCTCCTCTAGCTGCCCTAGGGGCGGGGAGGGGTACAAGAACAAATGGGGGGTGCAGTGCAAGAGGGGCAACCTCAAACATGGGGGGGGCAAAGCACAAGTGCACTAAAGAGGCATGGGTGCACAAGGGGAGGGGCTAATCAGAGCAAAGGAGCCATAGGGGAAGGGGAGCAACCAGGCTGGGAGCAGGGCAGAGGGACCAACAGGCTAGCTTCAGGGCTGGGACAGGACAAACAAAGCCGCAAAGGGAGACAGGCGAGGCAGGCAAACAAACTAAAGCTGGGAGGGGGGCAAAAGGCTATGAAGGGCAAATGGGGCAGGCAACGAGGGGCAAAGCTAGGGGCCTGTTGCAGAGGGGAAGGGGTCAGTCTGGGGGAGGGTGCGTGCACCCACGAGCACTTGTGCAAAGGCAAAATGCTTGGCTGGCTGCTGCTGGAGGCCCAAGCCTTGGCAATAGGGCTTGGCAGGCCAGGCAAGCAGCTGAGTCCCAGAGGCAGGAACCAAGGCAGATGGTAAGCGGCCTGTGGGGGTGGTGGAGGGGGCAGCGGTGGTGGTGGGGGTTTGGGGGGGACACCGATGGACCAGGGGGCAGGCTCCATGCCACACCGCCGGTGCCCCCACAAACACAGTCTACACCCCCACCACTAGAGCACAAAGAGTTACTTAGGTCTTAAAGGCCCCCTCCACGGTGGTCTTCGGAGTCCTCCTGTGCGCTCCCCCAGCAGCTGGTGGTCCTCAATCCTCTTCTTCCTCCTCCAGGCTCCAGCAGCTCCCCAGGCAAACACAGCACCAGCAGCAACCCTAGTGGCCAGGCAGGAAGGACCCCTCACAGGTGGTAACAGCAGTGGCAGTGGGGTCCTGGCTTCTCCCTCCAGAGATGGGGGAGTGGGGGCTGGCCAGGAAGGCCCCCCCACCCCTCACTCAGCAGCAGCAATCCGGGAGGGGTGCACTCCAGCCAGCAGCAGCCTGGGAACGGAGAAGGAGCTCCAGCCAGCAAGGCAGCCAGAGAACGGGGGGGAAGCACTCCAGCCAGCAGGGCAGCCCAAGGACACAGAGCACTCCCAATAGCAGAGTGCTTACCCAGCTCCTGCCCAGAGGGGTTAAAAGCAGCCCTGGGGAGGGCTGTGGCTGGGGAAAGGCTGATTGGAGAAGCAGTCTCAGCTGTGGCCATGCCCTAGTCAGGGCCTAGCTGGCCCTTATATGAGGGCAGTGGGCCAGAAGCAGAGAGTCTCTCTCTAGCTTGCTGAGGTAGAAGGGCCTGGCTGCTGGAGAGCTGAACAGACTACCTAAAGTGGAGCAGGGCTGAGGGAAGGCTAGAGGAGCTGGAGAATCTCCAGCCCGGAAACCCCCCAAGCTGCAGGCCTTGTTAAAGGCCAGAAAGGGTACTGGAGTTGCAGAGGGGCAGCCCAAGGGTAGGCAGAGGTAGTAGGTCCAAACCCCACTTGCTGGTGATTAGTGGCACTTACACTGCAGTCTGCCCTAGGGAATGGGGGCTAGGTGATGACTGGCAGTGGCTATAGACTGAGGCAAGGTGAGGGTAGAGGGTGGGGGTTCCCTGGGCAGGGGAGAACCAGATCTGTGGGGGTATTGCCAGGGGGCAGCGCGCTGACCTGAAAGGGGTACTGGGGTCCAGGAGGGACTCAGGCCCAGCAGCAAGTGGGACATCAGCTTGCAGAGGGCACTGCAGAGGATGGAAAGCTAATTCCCTGGATGACCATCAGGAGGTGCTGTGGCAGTGAGTCTCACACTGTTACAAGGATCATCTACCTAACCCTAGGGGTAACTGCCTTCTCTTCTCTCCTCGCCCCCCAGCTTTCCCAGCCGCTCTGCCATGCTATGGAATCTCAGCCCTACATAAACAGGAGGCATTTTCTGAAGAAAATGTCTGTAAATTGCAGACAGAAGTTCAGCTTTCTGCAAAACTTGAGTCCTAGGTTTACCTCCCTTGGTTACCAGGGCAAGTACTCTATCTGGAACTCTAGTTTTACAGAGACATCTGGTGGCTGAATAATATACTGCAAGTATATATTGCAGCTCCCATATAGCTTTCCCTTTCACCCTCTCTTGTCCTGTGACCCTAACCTCCTGGGGTCTTCCTTGCTGTTCTTTCAACACAACTTCTCCTCCTCCCTCAGCCTCTGACATTGCCATTGCTACCACCACCACCACTTCCACACTGTAGGGGGACAAAGCTGAAATTGGTAGAAGCGATGGGTCAGCAAGCCTAGCTGAGCACTGCTTGGTGAGTTAGGCCATGACATGTTTAAAAAAAAGGGACCACCTTCCCAGACAAAAGCACTGAATGGAACACCTAGCTGCTGCTGAAGGTTAGAAGGCCCTGTGATGTAAGGCTCTGGGAGGGTTCCTTCCTGCATGCAGATCAGGAAGGCTGTGTGTGAAAGTACACCCATGAAGGCTTCTGTTGTGGAAGAGTTACTGAGACAAACCAGGGCAGACTGAAGAAGATAGCTAATGGAATGACTGGGGCACAGCAGAGGGGACTGAGACCAGGGGTGGGAAGAGCAGGGCAACTTTTGAGAAGAGAAATTCATGCAGAGCTATTCGGCCGGATGCAGATGAGACGGAGACTAGTCATTGCTCAAACAGTGCCTGTTTAGGCAGGAACTGAAAGAGTCAGCAGAGAGGAAGATGGAGTGAACGATATGGCTTTGAGACTCAGTAATTATGGCCTGAGTCACAGGAAGAGCTAATTGCTAGGAGCTGTGATAGGAGAGGTGACCAGGGTGATGAAGAGTGCCCTGAAGCTACCACTCCTGCTTGGCCTTCATACTGCCTTTATAACTGCTTGAACGTAATGTCAATCAGAAGTCATCCCCTTCCTGTGTGACAGTGGTGTGTGAGGTTGCCATTAGTGTGACCAGATAGCAAGAGTGAAAAAGGTGCCTATATAAGATAAAGCCCCAAATCTCAGGACTGTCCATATAAAATTGGGACATCTAGTCACCCTAGTTTCACTCTAGAGATAGCTGCATTTCAGTGATTTCAGCAGAGAAGCTAGCTGTGAATCAGTTTGTAAAGTTGTTGGGCTGAAATGTGCTGTATAAATGTACGCAATGGCTGTACAATTGGAACATCTTATCCTGACTAAATGGCTGTTCTGGAGAAGGAAAGAGGCAATCATTTAACAACAACAAAATCCAATCTGCAAAGACTTAAAATGGAAAAAAAAAACATGCTGCTGGATAACTACACAAATAACATCTGCTGTGTGCTTAGATGTGAGTAAGTGAGGTCTTCTGGGAAGTAGTCTTTATCTGCTCATTAATATTTACACAAGACTACAGGTGTGGAGGGATAGCTCAGTGGTTTGAGCATTGGCCTGCTAAACCCAGCATTGTGAGCTCAATCCTTGAGGGGGCCACTTAGGGCTCTGGGGCAAAAATCTGTCTAGGAATTGGGCCTGCCTTGATCAGGGAGTGGGACTAGATGATCTCCTGAGGTCCCTTCCAACCATGATACTCTGTGAGGCATTATCAGAGTGGATTGGAGCAGTGTCCCATCTAGTCTAGTCTGCTGTCACTGAGAGTGGCCAGTACCACCAGAGAAAGGTGCAGCCCACAGGGGGCTCCAGCAGTTTTGGGGCCAGGTCTCTCCCTTGGCCCACCTACCACCCCCAAGTGTTCCCCACAACCCAGGCAATTTACAGTGGCCCCCAGGGCCCCAGCAGCACAGCAGAGCTGAGCAGCATCTGTCTACCCAGTAAACATGGCTGTCAGCGGCAGGGCAGAGCTGTGCCTCCACATGCTGCCCCCACTCCAAGCCAATGAGAAGCTGCATGGGCAGTGCCTGTGTGCTGCTGCCCCCAGAGGCCCCCCAGCCCACCCCACATAAGCATCTGACCCCCTCCTGCCCCCAAACTCCCTTCCAGAGCCTGCAACCCCACCCCAACCCCTGCTCCTCAGACCTCCTCCCAGAGCCTTAGGCAGGTCAGGGGTAGCTTGTTTTGGGGGGGGGTAGAGTTTTGGGGGACAGGTTCTTGGCAGCAGCATGCATGACATTATTGGACAACTGGGAGGATTTGAGGACTGGCACTAGCCCTAAAGTAAATTGAGTTTGAGACCCCTGCCCATAGATACTCTGCCCATAGATGCAGCTAATTAAAACATGCATTTTATCTTTCAGAAAAAGCCTTTATTCACAATACATTTGGTTTAGTTACTCCATAATAGCTTAGACCACAAGCCTGGTGATCAATGGTTCAACATCTCCAGTGTCTATTTCTGTCTATCCCCAATGCTATTTCCCAGCAGTTCACTTCAGAGCTTACTGACTATTGACAGATTTGGACTGAATTTGGTGAAATCTCTGAATTAGGGGCTGGGCAAAATATTTCTAGTGAATAATCAGTTCATCAAAACATGCGGGGGGGGGGGGGGGCGCACCAAAACTGTTCACAAATTTGATTCTAATTTGGCACTGTAAGGGAGCAAGACTCACCCCTATGGTGCCTCCTGCTGGCATCCTGGGAATTAGATCTTTTTCCAGCCTTGGAGCACCTTGTACAGGCCAACATCTCGCTGCAGCTGGGCCCCTGTGTCCCTCCCAGACCCCAGTGCCCTGTTATCTGGGGTGCTGCCCCTTGGCAGTAACCCCTCACTCTCAGAGTCTCCCCTCCCCAGGGACCCTAACCCCCTAATTCCACCTTGCCTCAGCTGGAGGCTACTGCCAGTCAGCAATGAGCCCCTGCTCCCTGGGGCAGACTGCAGTAGAAGAGTCAGTCATCACAGGTAAGGGTGTAGGACCTGCTGTCTTCCTCTACCACTCAGTACCTCAGGGATGGGCCTAGGACCAGTCCCTGCAGCCTGGGGAGGCACCAGCCTGGAGCTCCCCTGGCCTTTCTCCAGCCCTGCTTCACACCCAGTACCTTTTCTATCAACACCCAGGCCCTGTTCACTCCAAGATTGGAGAAAGAGACTATCTAGCACCAAGTTAGCAGCCCTTTAAGGACCTGCTATGCTCTGTTTGGGGCATGGCCCCAGCTGTGCCTGCTTTTCTAATCACACTGGGCTTTTCCTTACAGCCCCAGTCCTCTCCCAGGGCTGGCCTTAACTCTATCAGGGCCAGAGCGGGTAACCACCCTGCTACAGGCACATAATTTTTGCAAGATAAATAAATAAATAAAGGAAGTTTTTTGGAAAAAGTTAATACTGTTCATTTCAACAATTTCAAAACAAAACATTTCTACTTATTTTTCAAAATGGTGTTCTGATTAGAAATTTAGTTATTAAAAAAAAATAAACAAAAAGGGTAAAAAACACCTGAAAGTGGTCCCAAGCAAAACAATAATGCAATAAAAGTTTGTTTTCAGTTGAAGGTGACATTTTGTTTGATCCAAAATAAATTTATTTTTTGGGAGGGAGGTGGCAGTTCTGATTCAAACCAAACTCATTATTTTTCCTGTTTGGCAACTGAAATGAAAAATTGATGATTCACTAAGCCCTGCTCTGAAGCTTGTTTACGTTGTGGAGAGGTTACCTCAGCTGCTGCTTTCATTTGATCAGAATTGACAAATAAAAGTCTTTCCCAAGTTGTGCAAGTACACATAACTTTTGGCAGATGTGTTTTGTCTTTGTTCCAGTACCATGATAGGTGTTCATCTTTGCTCTCTGCAAAAATTCCTTAAGTCATCCCTAACTCAAGATCCTTTATCCCTCAATGACCTGTGAATTTACTCTCTCTCTAAGCTTAGGAGCAGAACTTGCATTGTGAATTTACTCTCTCTCTCTAAGGCTCAGGAGCAGAACTTGCACCAGATGGCATTCACTTACATTTTTAATGTCGATGGTGTAATAAACTTCACTAGCTTAGAGTTTGGCTCATCTACCTTTACTTCCCAAATGCATGTCCTGCATCTACTACCAAGGCTATTTTTCCTTCCAAGAGCTTAGCTGTCGCTACTTCAACAATGTTCATTGGCTAATGTTCCCATTTAAAGGCATTATGTGGATGAATGCATTTCTGGATTTTATTTGGTTTTTAATTTACAACCACAGAATCACCCTACTCTGCAAGTGACTTTGCCTTTTCAATGACTCCCAGTATTTGCATATTATTGGTTTGCTTTTTAATTTATCTTGGTATATGGATCACTGAGGAGACTGATCTTTCTGGACTCATGTAGAGTTCTGTTGTATTAATTTAAATGGAATATATGGGCCCAAAGAGTCAAAAGTGTTAACATGGCCCAGTTACTGTCCATCACTAAATAGTTTTAAACAAGGTTCAGGAGCTGGTGTTCACAGCCTTCAGCCTGATTCATACCATGGGGGAAACATGATTAAACATCCTTTTAACCTGTTATTAAAGATGCAGAAAAGAAAAATCAGTTCAAGCATTTGAAATGTAAAATATTAAGCAAGACTTTCATTTTAACAAAATACCTTGTTCCCTTCTCCTTTAGCTATAGAGAGTTTTAAAAGGACCCCCTCCCCCCCGTTTGTTTCTTAAATGTTACTAACTCTACTTTTGGGGAAAAGATGAGTTAAGATGCATTGGAGGTGTCGTTGTTGCTGCTGTTGCTGTTAAAGTTCAATTCCAATTCCTAGGAGACAAAAACAAAAAAACACATGCCCAACCAGCATTGGGCTGTTTAAGCCCTCTGTGGTGGGCTGTTCTCAGACTGTGATACCCTCTTTCTGGTCATAGGCTTACAGTGGCGCTGTGAAATGTGCAATCTTGGCTACCTAAGCCAAAGTCTTATTAAGCAGAAGTTAGAAGGAGAGGGATAGGAAACAGAAGAAACAAGGAGGGGAAGAAAAAAGACACTTAGGTTGGGGGGGGGGTAGAGAAAGGAGTGACAAAGTCTCACATCCCTGGTGGTGGGTGGGATTTAGCTGAAGCCAGGGGAGGTGGCAATATCATCTGGCTCCCTCCCTCTCTGGCCTGGTGAAGATATGTCTCTGGATTAGGACAAAGAAGGTCCAGGATCCCAGGAAACAGTGGGGGCATTAGCCATCATGGCGAAGCTCATTCCTTTCTCATTTGTTGTTTATAGGTTATTGTGACATCTTATTTGCTTTCACTCACTTTTTACAGTTGAACTCACAATTAGGCTAAATTGGTAGGCCCAATTCTCACAACTGTTCTCCTCCATGGATGTTGTTGGAGAATTATCCTGATGCGCTGTCTGTGATCCTTGTGCAGTTCTGTAGGATTTTCCACACACATCATCATCAGTGGCTAGGCAGGGGATTCTTTTAACAAGGACCTATACCTTTCAAATAACATGCATTTTGAGGGATGTCACTCATTCTAACCCCCAGCTTCACTACATTGCACAACAAATTTAGTGTCCCTTCTACTGTGCAAGAATATTTACAGCAGAATTTTTTTTAAAAAAATCACAAGTCTGAGGAAAGAGGTGAAATTTTTCATTCAAGAACTTTTATCCAATAAAAAGTGAGCTTATTTCACAATAAAATTGTCCATATTTCTTTCTAAATGTTCCAGTTTTTCAGTGAAAAATTGAAAGTGTTCTGATGAACAGCTCCTACCCCAGCCAGCTCCTTTGGTAGCCATTTTGCACAGAGAAGGGTCTAGATGGTGCTTAATAGAGAAGGCCTTCATCCATCAGGGGTCTGAGAATGACTGATCAGAGAAGAAAATGACAGTTACCAAAGCAATCATTGGATTTCCCTGGGTTGTGTCAGGAGCTGATGTTTGGGCTGGGGCTGGACACTGAGTGGAGTAGAGACAGCACCTTCATCCTGGACTGAGCACCACTTCTGGGGGTATGAGGCTGGGCTAGGAAGGACTAGTCCTGAGGAGCGGCCCTGGGAGGCTGATGGATCTGGCATATTGGCAGGCAGCTGTCAGGGAGAATGCTACCCAGCTCTATGCATGGCCAGTCTGCTGCTGTTGTGCCTAGTCAACAGATTCACAGGGTCAGATTCTCCAGTCCCTGTGTCCTGCTCAGGTGACACAAAGGAATTGAAACCACCTACAAGTGCCCCCTGGAGATAAGCCAGTCAGAGGGAATCTCTAGGAGGAGTAGAGCATTCTGAGCCAGATCCTTTGTCTTCCTACCAACCACCTCAGCACAGAAGGTGTATTGAGCATGGCCAGGGCAAGTGGCTGAAGCTCCATCCCTGGCTGGCATATGGGATCCAAGGGACCGTAGCCAGGCAGTTCCGTTTAGTGCATACTACAGTGATTCCTGGAATGGAGGGAATTATTTGTGCTTACTGTGCACATGAACGCTGTTGGGCCCCGTAGCTTGTGGCTGCTGTTGCCTGATGTTTAGATTATGTATTAATTATATTGATTACTTAATAAATCCCCAGCTATCATTTTGAGGGTGACAGGTTCTTGTCCCAAGATCAAACCTAGTAGTATTCAAATTATTTTATAGCTGGGAACCTCGATGTGCACAGTTGCAACACTCACACTATAGGAACTTTTATATTTACAAATATAGTTTATTAATACATTTAGCAACTAACAGTGTAGGGGCTCAGGTCCTCAAGTAGGACAGAGCAACAAGGAGTCTAGGGGGCCTGTCACCCTCAGGTGGGGAAGAGCACCACATAGCCTATCATCCTAGCTCTGCCAAATGGCAGACAAATGGAGACCTCTTGGCCTACCATTAGGAGGCAGCCACTCCAAGGATGGGGTTGGTAGCAGAGGGCTGAGGGACCCGGGCCCACCCTACTCCACTGTGTCCCAGCCCAGGGCCCTAACAGAGACAGAGGGCTCTGCCACTGGGTCAGCAGAGAGCCCACTGCAACATGCTGACTCGGGTTCTGAGAGCAAAACTAGACCAACGTCTGTTTTCCCTGGACTGCTTCCTATCAGTGTCCAGGCGAGGGGTTCTGTACTCCATGGGTCCTCTATCTCATCAGGGTATTTGACCAGCAGCAATCCTGGCTGGTCCTTTCTGATCTTGGCTTCCTCTGAGGTCAGGGTGCTCCTTGGCTTAGTAGCAGAGCCTGAGGCCTACAGCAGGCTTGCAATGCCTGTCTTCTTCACTGCCTCAGGCTCAACTGGACTAAAGGCCCAACCTCTTATACTTCCTGTCCCGCCCCTTAGCTTCCAGCATGAGGGGCGGGCCCAGCCTGACCCGGATCTCCAGGGAGCAGAGAGTGGTTCCTCTCCCTCTGGCTCAGTAGAAGTAGGGTGACCAGATGTCCCGATTTTATAGGGATAGTCCTTATTTTTAGGTCTTTTTCTTATATAGGCTCCTATTACCCTGTCGTCCCAACTTTTCATATTTGCTGTCTGATCACCCTAAGTGGTAGACCACTCTGTTTCACTACATGGGGTTACATACAGCAGTATTCCAAACACCAAAGTGATGCTGCATATTGTGTGTGTGTGTGTGTGTGTGTGTGTGACTGTGGTGTTATTATTCTGTATTATTATCTGTACACAGCACAAGTATGCTAAGCACATGCTGTAGGATATGATGGTATTTTCTGTTAGCAAGAGGCTGTTATCCCAGTGCTGATTTCTTTGCACCTGAAGGCTCATCCCACTGAACTAAAGCTGGTGAAATAACAAAAAAGCAGATTTGCAAATATACTTGCAAATAAACAGACCAGCTTTGCTTTGCTGCTGTTTGTTGGGTCACATTGCTTATAATTGTCAAATACACTATTCAGACAAAGATAGGGTATGCATGAAAAAATTGTAAATACCCAAAGTTTCATGAATTTAAACATAAAAGATTATTGGTTCAAAACTGTAGATCAGAAACTGCATTAATTGCTATCTGCATCATTCATTCATTCGTCTCCTGTTTAAAATGTTTCATTCATCCAGTAAGAAAGCAAAAACAATATCATCTGATTATGGTGACCAGTAAATAGTGCATAACTGAAGTGAACAGTTTGCAAAAACTCAGGAGTCTGAAAAATAGTTAGCAAATACATTCAGATAACAAGTATGTTAGCAGAAATTAGGATTTGTGAAGAGAACAGAGAGCTACATTCACAATAAATATTATTTGCAACAAATCATTGGACCAATTGTGCCCAGATCTACCTTTCTTCTCTCATTGACTGAGACAAAACACTGGACTGCTGGTGATTCAGAGCTAATCCCACAAATCTGTGCTATCCTGGCAGTCAAATGCTGGACTGTGGGTAATCCACAGTGATGGTGCAGGATTGCTTCCTGTTGCACATTTTCTAGTGTTATCCAGTCTCATTGTAAATGTCCTGTGTGATGGAGCTTCCCCACTTCCACAGCCTTTTAGATCGCTTTGAGATCTTAACTGGACTTTTTAAGACTAATGGTTAACCCAGTAGAGCACAGGGCTGGGAACTCAGGAGACCTGGGCCCTATTCTTGGCTGTGGTTAAATGTGGATAGATGTTTGTCTCTGTGTGTGTGTGTGTGTGTGTGTGCGTGTGTGCGCCGCCCCAGCCTCATGCAGACAGCTGGCATGGCAGACCTCAAGCTAACCATGCAATGACGACAAGGTTCGTTAAGGGATGAAGGCACCCAGCCAGGTTTATTGTTGACAAAGCATGGTACTAGTATCTTGCAGACTCTACTGGACCACTAATACATATATGCCCATAACAATGGACCAGCTCAGTGAACTGCGGGACTTTCCATTCCTCCCTAAGGCCAGAAAACGATACTCCCTCTGAGATATATCTTTATACTCCAATACAAACAAGTTAGTCCTGCCCCTTTGATATAGTTACGTCACTAGTTATCACCCATCATCTTGTACATGTTGGTTCGATTAAAACATCTCTATTACGTACTGTAATCCTGACCTTGTCTTTTATCAGCTCTGTTGTTGCCGGATTCTATGAGCAGGTCGTGCCTCATATCAAGCCTCTAATACAAGGGATTATGTCTCAGGCTGTCTTCCTACTGCCACTGGCCTGTGGAGTAACCTTGTGTGAGGTACTTCAACTCTCTGGGCCTCAGTTTCCCCCACTATGGAAGAGGGACAATGATACTGACCTCTTACGTAAAGTGCTGTGCCATTTAGGGATGACAAGCGCTACATAAGAGCTAAGTGTTGTTATTATTTATACATCCAGATGCTACATCTGCGGATAGAGTGACCAGGTGTCCGGTTTTTGACCAGAAAAGGAACCCTGATGTCTCCGGTCAGCACCGCCAACCGGGTCATTAAAAGTCTGGTTGGCTGTACTGTGGAGCTAAGGCAGGCTAGTCCCTACCTGTCCTGGCTCCATGCTGCACCCCAGAATCAGCCATCAGGTCTGGCTCCTAGGCAATGGGGCCACAGGGCTCCATGTGCTGCCCTCTCCCAGAACACTGGCTCTGCAGTCCCACTGGCCAGGAACTGTAGCCAATGGGAGTTGCAGGGGCAGTGCCTGTGGGCGAGAGCAGCATGCAGAGCCACCTGCCGCGCCTCTGCTTAGGAGCCAGATGTGCTGACCACTTCCGGGGTGCAGCACAGAGTCTCATAGACTCATAGACTCATAGGTCAGAAGGGACCAATATGATCATCTAGTCTGACCTCCTGCACAAAGCAGGCCACAGAACCCTACCCATCCACTTCTATAACAAACCCCTAACCTATATCCGAGTTACTGAAGTCTTCAAATTGTGGTTTGAAGACCTCAAGCTGCAGAGAATCCCACCAGCAAGTGACCCATGCCCATGCTGCAGAGGAAGGCGAAAACCTCCAGGGCCTCTGCCAATCTGCCCGGAGGAAAATCCTTCCGACCACAAATATGGCGATCAGCTAAACCCTGAGCATGTGGGCAAGACTCACCAGCCAGCATTCAGGAAGAATTCTCTGCAGTAAACTCAGATCCCATCCCCCAACATCCCATCACAGACCATTGGGCAGACTTATCCTGCTGATAATCAAAGATCAATTGCCAAAAATTAAAATATTCCTATATATACCATCCCTTCCATAAACTTATCAAGCTTAGTCTTAAGCCAGATATGTTCTTTTGCCCCACTACTCCCCTTGGAAGGCTGTTCCAGAACTTCACTCTCTTAATGGTTTGAAACCATTCGTCTAATTTCAAGTCTAAACTTACTATGTCAGATTTGTACCATTTGTTCTTGTGTCTACATTGGTACTAAGCTTATAATTAATATGCCTCTCCCTCCCTATATTAATCCCCTGATATATTTTATAAAGAGCAAGCATATCCCCGCTCAGCTTCTTTTGGCTAGGCTAAACAGCAAGCTCTTTGAGTCTCCTTTCATAAGGTCAGGTTTTCCATTCCTCAGATCATCCTAGTAGCGTCTCTGGAACTGTTCCAGTTTGAATTCATCCTTCTTAAACATGGAGGACAGAACTGCACACAGTATTCCAGATGAGGTTCACCAGTGCCTTATATAACGGTAACAAACACTCCTTATCTTGTGCTGGAATAACCTCACCTGATGGCATCCTAAAACCGGCATTTGCTTTTTACGGCCATATCGCATTGGCAGCTCATAGTCATCCTGTGATCAACCAATACTCCAAGGTCCTTCCTCTCTCTGTTGCTCCAACTGATGTGTCCCAATGTATATCCTAAATTCTTATTATTAATCCTAAGTGCATGACCTTGCACTTTCACTATTAAATTCATCCTATTACTATTACTTCCAGTTTACAAGGTCATCCAGATCTTCCTGTATGATATCCCGGTCCTTCTCTGTGTTAGCAATACCCCCAGCTTTGTGTCATCCGCAACTTTATTAAGCACATTCCTGCTCTTTGTGCCAAGGTCAGTAATAAAAGGTTAAATAAGATTGGTCCCAAAACGATCCTTGAGGAACTCACTAGTAACCTCCTTCCAGCTGACAGTTCACTTCCTTCAGTACGACCCGTTGGAGTCTCCCCCTTTAACAAGTTCCTTATCACCTTACAATTTTCATATTGATCCCATCTTTTCCAATTTAACTAATAATCCCCATGTGGAACCGTATCAACTGCCTTACTGAAATCGAGGTAAATTAGATCTACTGCATTTTCTTTTGTCTAAATAATCTGTCACCTTCTCGAAGAAGGAGATCAGGTTTTGGTTTGGCACGATCATACCTTTAGTAAACCATGTTGTAATTTGTCCCAGATTACCATTGACCTCAATGTCTTAATACTTTCTCCTTCAAAATTTTTCTCAAGACCTTTACATACTACAAGATGTCAAAACTAACAGGCTATAGTTACTACCGCGATCACTTTTTTTCCCTTTCTTGAAGATAGGAACTATGTTTAGCAATTTCTCCAGTCGTACATGTACAACCCCTGAGTTTACAGATTCATATTAAAAATTTTTGCTAACTGGGCTTGCAATTTCAGGCTGAATGCACCAGTTCCGTTTAATATTCTTGGCATGAAAATATTATCTGGGCCCTCCGATTTTGTCCATCAAGCTGATTCAAGTTTGGTTTTTATCCTTAAGATGAGTGGTAATATCCACCTCCATATCCTCATTCCCGTTTGTCATCCTTCCATCATCCCTAAGCTCCTCATTAGCCTTATTAAAGACTGAGGCAAAGTACTTATTTAAATATTGGGCCATGCCTAGGTTATTCTTAACCTCCATTCCATCCTCAGTGTTTAGCGGTTCCACTTCTTCTTTCTTTGTTTTCAGAACAGACAGGGAGCCTGCCTCAGCCCCATCCACTGTGCCACTGACTGGATACTTCCCGAGGTAAGCCCATGCCCCGACCTCAAGCCCCAACCCTCTGCCTCAGCCCTGAGACCTCCAAACCCGGAGACCCATCCTGCACCACAAACCCCTCAGCCCTGACCCCATCCCAGAGCCTGCACCCCCAGACAAAGTCCTCACCTCCTCTGAACTCCAACCCACTGCCTCAGCCCAGAGCCTCCTCCCACACCCTGAACCCTCTACCCCACTCCCCCAGCCTGGAGTCCCCCTCTACATCCCCAACTCCTCATCCCTGGCACCAACCCATAGCCTGACCCCCCCAGACAGAGCCCTCACCCCCTCCCACACTCCAACCCCCTGTCCTGGCCCAGAGCCCCCTCCCTCATCATGAACCCCTCATTTCTGGCCCCACTCCGAAGCTCACACCCCCAGTTAGAGCCCTCATCCCCTCCCACACCCCCTGCTTCAGCCCAGTGAAAGTGAGTGAGGGTGGGGGAGAGTGGACCACCAAAGGAGGGAAGGTAGTGAGCAGGGGGAATGGCCTCGGGAAAGGGGCAGGGCTAGGGTGTTTGGGTTTGTGTGATTAGAAAGTTGGCAATCCTATCTCCAGAACCATTTTTCCCATGACTGCCGGATAACTCCCTTGAACCCCTTTCCACCCCCGAAACTCTTGACTGGATGCTGGATGACCAATGACTGAGGGCAGAGGCTCAAAACCAATTTCCACTCCCAAGATGGCTTCCTTAATGTCTGATTGTCTATGATGAAGGATCAGTCTCTCAGAAATCTCCTGTGGTGCTCGATCCTGCTGCTGCTGTCATCATAGGGATGTCTGGGTGGTATCTAAAGTTGCAAAGGGGTTCCCCATGGGTTGGTGGCAGCTCCTGGTCTCTAGGAACATCTGCCCAGTGCTGATACCTTCTTTTAGAAAAAATTTGTGTTTTATTATTCACATGATTTAATTTTCTCTGGCTATCAAGATTTCCCGAGAGCCCAGCTGTACAATCCTGAGGAATGAACACTGCCATGAGTCCAGGAAGGAGACTAACATGTCTCCACGTGAGGATGGGGGTTCAGCCTGATTTGGGGGTGCATACGTGTTTTCCAGATGGCAAAGAAGAGAGAGCCCAGCTTGCATGCTCCTGGGCCTTTGCAAAGGTTCTTTCCCCTCAGTGCCACTCTCAGATATGTGACTGACAGATTTTCTATTTTCAGTTTTGGAGGCTGAATGCAACAGTGATTTTGTTTTAGGTTCACTAAAATAAAAAACCTAAGTGGAATTAGCACAAAATCAGTCACCCTCCAAATACTGTGCATTCCAACTGTCAGCACAGAGCAAACACAGAGAATGCTGTGCTTGACCCATTGCATTGATAAAGCCTCTCCGTTCTCTCACACAGAGGCAGAATCACAAAAGAGAAGAATAAATGAACAAAATGCTCTAGCAAGCTGGTTTCCATGCAGCAGCCAGTGTGTGAAGGAAGCAGGGTTTATGGGAGTCTGAACTGTGTACCTGTGCTCAACATAGACAAAAGATCCACTTAGAGACCTTCCTGATGGGAGACCAATGACAAACGAGACAGGTCTCCTGGCACTACACGTGAGTGTGTTCCGGCCTCTGCGCTGAAGGTTGAGACAGGGCTGGCCTTGCTGTGTGCGATGGTGAGCCAGGCCCTAAATGAATGTACAGGAAGATGAGATGTGGAGTGGAGCTGGGCACTGCCAGGTTCTCGGTGGGGGTAGTTGGACCCTGCCTGGCTTGTATGGAGGGGAGCTGGGCCCTACCTAGCTGTGGGGGTGGGGGGGGAGCTGGGCCCTGCCTGGCTGTGGGTGAGGGGAACTGGCTGTGCCTGGCTGTCTGTGTGGGAGCTGGGTCCTTCCTGGCTGTGGGTGGAGGGGACTGGGCCCTGCCTGATTGTGTGTCGGGGAGCTGGGCCCTCCCTGGCTGTGGATGTTGGATTTGGACCCTGCCTGACTGTATGTGTGTGAGCGGAGGGAAATGGCCATGCCTGTGGGTGGAAGGACTGGGCCCTCTTTGGCTGTGGGTGGAGAGGACTCATTCTTGCCTAGCTGGGGGGGATGGAGGAGACCTGAGCCCTGCCTGGCTTTTGGTAGGGGGGAGCTGGGCCCTGCCTGGCTGGGGGGAGGGTGGGGGCAGGGCTCTTTCTGGCTGTGGCTGGGGGATCTGGGCCCTGTCTGACTGTGTATGGGGGAGCTGTGCCATGCCTGGCTTGGTGTGGGGGATCTGGGCCCTGTCTGGCTGTGTATGGGGGAGCTGTGCCATGCCTGGCGTGGTGTGGGGGATCTGGGCCTTGTCTGACTGTGTATGGGGGAGCTGTGCCATGCCTGGCTTGGTGTGGGGGGTCTGGGCCCTGTCTGGCTGCATGTGGGGGAGATGGGCCCTGCCTGGCTGTGTGTGGAGGAGCTAGGCCGTCTCTGACTGTGTGTGTGGGGTCAGTGGGGGGAAATTGTGCCCTCTCTGACTGTGTATGCTGTGGGGTGGGGGGCATGTAGCTGGGCCCTACCAGGCTATGTGAGTAGAAGGTGGAGCTGTGCCTTCTCTGGCTTTATATACGGGGGAGCTGGGCCCTGCCTGGCTGTATGGAGGGAGCTGCGCCGTCCTTGGCTGTGTATGGCTCCATTTCAGGGTTTTTTTTGGGTGGGGGCAACTTTAACCATTATTCCAGAAGCTACTTGGGTACCTGAAAACTCTTGTGTTTTTTTTGCAGTTAATAACTTAGACCCAGTGCTCTTGTCAGACAATAATTTATAATTCCTATACAAAAAAGAAAATGAAATAAATATTAGACACGCTCTTCTCTAATACGAACATATTATGACATCTTGTGTCAAGTCACTTTACGGACACTGGTTAAGTTTAAAATTCTAATGTATATTCTTACTTTGTTTACTAACTCTTGAATTCAACAATTGAAACAATTGTAGAAAAATCTAGATTACTTTCTATCATTTTTTTTGCAGTTCATCAAGTTTGGAATAGATCATTTAACTTTTGGAAATATCCTATTAGGGCAATGCCCCGTGAGTTTATACTGCACCTGCCTGGGGCTCTAGGGATGTGACCCCTCTACAAATAATAGGCTAGAAAAAGACTTTAAACAGTAGTGAAACTGACACTGTCAAGTCACTTTCATAGTATTGCCATCCCCAAATGTTCAAAAATCAACAATCACGCTAACCAAAAATCATTATATAACAAGATTATGAAAAAATAATAAAGTATGTGTTTTTAATTTACAGTCTGCTTTTTGAGCCTTTATAGTGCACTGGGGTCACATTTTGAAGTTTTCTCCACAGCCACAAGAGCTTAAAACTTCATTTTTCTTTAAGAATGAAGGCTGAATAATCATATATCACTTGACTCCAGGAACTGGGGCTTTAATGAAAACAATAATTATCATGAGATTCATGACAAAATCATGAGAGTTGGCAACACTGCTTTCACTTCTGTTTAAAGGCTAGTTACTTTCCAGAAGGGTTTTAAACACAACACTACAGTGATTGAGTTGCGGTTTTCACAGGAGAATATTTTAAATCAAACACCAAGAAAAAATTGAGACTTCTGAGGTGTACCAGGACCACTGCATACATGAAATGAAAAATAAACAGGCACAGGAGCTCTGGACAGCTCTTCCACTTGAAAGAAAGTTGGCGGGTCAAATCTTCTAGTTTTAATCAAGTAAAACTTCTATTGCCATCAGTGCCTCCACTCATAGATACAACATGAGTGGTCAATAACTATACACTTCATACTTAAATATTCGAGCCATATTATCCAGAGTTACACATGTTATGTGCATTGGCTCAGGGACTACATCTTCTGGCATATTCTGAATAGTGCTGAGCACACAGAAGCTGAGCCTAGTGAAAAACACAAATCATGACAAGAATTGTTGACTTTATGGATTCTGTGGATGCAATTTCTGTTCTTTGCTCTGGAATTGGCCTGAATACAGCTGAAACCCTAAGAATTTGATGTATAATCACATCGGATACTCATATGACACTTTCTCATTCCTTCCTTTTCTCAAACTAAGGACAAAAAATGACAAAACAAAATGGTTTTCAGTTAAAATCTAAAATTGCACACCAGGCATTGCTCTACAACTCAGCCTGGGGCAGAACTTGCCACCCATTGCTGGTTAAGTATTCTCCGCTCATCTGACTCTCATTCTCTTTCTTTCTTGATCCTTCCTGACCTCTGTCCTGCTTTTCATATTGTCAGCCATGATATCCTTCCCAATCACTTGGGACCAACTGCTGGAGTCTCAGAGAACTGGCATTCGTGGTTTTGCTCCCATACCTCAGAGGCCTCTTTTTTACAGCATGCAGCAGAGAGAAAGGCTGGTCCAGGGGATAGAGAGCTAGCCCCGAGAGACCTGCATTCTACTCCCCCTCTCTCCATGAACTTCTTGTGTGACTTCAGGCCAGTGCCTTAGGGACAGAGTTTCAAAAGCTTTTAGGCATCCAAAGATGCAGCTAGGCATCTAGTGGGGTTTACACATCTAGGCACGTTTGAAAATCCCACTAGGTGCCTAAATACCTTTGAAAATCTGGCTATTAGTCCCTCTGTGCCTCAGTGTCCCATCTGTGCAATGTGGATAACAGCACCGCTCTACCTCACTGAGGGGCTGTGATGTGAGACACTCAGATACTGCTATGGTGATGGGGCCACATAAGTACCACAGGTAGAGTGGGAACTTCTCTATACCACTGCTATCCCTTCCCTGGGTTTTGGCACCTTCTTTTCACTTATGCCCCTCACATCTTTCTCTTCTCTGAATGTAACCTTTGCTCAGAAGGCTTTGCTGTATTTCTTCTGAGTCCCCTATGTTCTCTCTTCAAACCCACCCCCCACCACGCGCAGAGGGATTTCTGTTTTACAGGTTCATCTAATGACTTCCAGATCCTTAATTTAATTATCAGCCTTTTCTACTGACTCCCTGCCCCAGGGACACAACCTAGGAGAAGCACCATCTCTGGAGAACTCACATTCCACATTAATGCGGTGCAGATGAGAGCTCTGCCTGGGAGCACACCTCCTGTATGAAACTCGGGGGAGCGGGGGCAGCAGATTCCCCCACACACACACCTAATTCGTCCCCTTGGTATGGGAGGGAGCTGGGCCCTGCCTGGCTGTTTGGGGAGATCTGGGTGCCACCTGGCTGCATGGTGAGGAGTTGGACCCTGCCTGGCTGCATGTGGGGGTGCTGGACCCAGTCTGTCTGTGAGAGGGGAAACTGGGCCCTGCCACCCTGTGCTAGTTTCTCTATTTTCATGTTAGTATGTGTGAGAACAAGCAAGTGCCAAGAACCAGACGGTTGCAACCTCAGTGTTACCACAGCAGAAGAGAGCAGTAATCTCCCATCTTTTGGTAAGATATAGGCATCTACTTAGTCCCAGTCCACTGATCATGAGGTGTTAACAGGACCATTACTATGGACTCTGTTAGAAAGTGGTAGTACAGATGAGTTATTGCAAGGGTTGGCCTGTGGCAAGGGCTGTCAATGCAGAATAGTAAAGAGGTCACAGAGAATCAATGAAGTAGGCTTGGCCTATCCTCTGTGTGTGAAGTCTGTAAATAAGGGGCATGCTGCACTTTGTGTCATAAATTGACTTTGAGACATTAATGCCCAGAAGGGATCATTATGATCATCCTGACTGACCGGCCACAGAACCCAGGCCAGGGAATATCTTCCAGGGGTTCCTAGCTCCAGCTTGACATACCTTTGGTTATATCAGGTAGGAGCAGGGTCAGCAACGTGTCTGTACATGGACATGGAAAATTTTAAGGGCCATGGTAATTTTTCAAAAAATTAATGAATGATGTGAGTGCCTCCCCCCAATGTCCGTCACTGTGGCAATTTTGGCAAGTGTCCATCATGCAACTCCATGGTGCTCACCCCTGGGTAGAAGGAGAGAGGTTATGTTATTTCTCTATAGTTTATTGACATAGCTTAATTGTTCAGAGAAGGTGGCTGGGACAACATTAGGGTTGCCACCTGTCCAGGTTTTCCCCAGATTATCCTATTTTGAGGTAGATGTTAGCATACTCAGTACTCGCTGCTAGATTGTTACCAGATCTGCCTGTTACTTTGGGGTATGGTCATTTATTTGGGTTACTCTTCTGTAATTCTATCAATGTACTACTTGTGTCACGTATGTTTTCATATGGAGCTCTACTTCTCCCTTCTGCAAGTCCCCTGCCAATGGAACTATCCTGCAGGACCTATGTTCCCTAAGGCTGGGTTTCTCCAGCCCCAGAACTGGATGAACACACACACACACACACACACACATACATTAACGGAACAAGTCTGAGAAGACCAGGTCAATCAGCACTTTCAAGCTGACCCCTTATATGTCCCTGGACTCAATGAACTGGGTCAAGCAGCACTTTCAAGCTGCTACGCTTATGTGTCCCATATTCTGGACGTCCCTATCCCCACTCTCACATCACAATTGTACTGGTAGTAACCTACATGATGCGCAAACCCCACAGTATTTTGAGTGCTTCAGGGATCTTTAGCTTAGGTAAAAGAAGCATTGTTGCAGAGTAAATGGGGGAAGCTAAAAACACAAAAGAGTAAAGTTCAGAGAGAGAGAAGCAACCCGCTTAACTATACAAGTTATTTATTGAATAATAGTGATAACTACACAAGGAGGGGTAAACCAACATAACATACATTATTAAAGGTTAATGCCTAAGATAGAAAGGAAAACAGAGAGAGAGAAAGAAGGGAATCTCACCACTTTCTGAAGCTTGAACTGGTCGGGGTTCCCAGGTGATAGTGGTAGCTCAGGGTCCTGACGGCAGGAGACAGGCAGAGCCCCCAGCATGATCAGTCAGGAAGTGGAATCCCAGTGGAACTGATGCAGAGCTTGGGTCTATGCTTCAGAACCCTTGCTTGAACATAGGTAGGGGTTTTTATAGAGAAACAATGGTTCATGAGTAAACTGATGACTCGAGTGTTTTCTTTAGGCTAGACAATAGGAGCTGATCACTCTTGTCTACGGGTGGTGTTTTCTTCCAGGGAGCTCACAATGCAACTAGGCTGCTTCAATATTTTGGATATCAATCAAGGATTCATTACTAGAATTGGTCTGATAACTGCTGAGCTGGGTGTGGGCAGAGATTTCAGTGAGGTTCTCTATTCTTCATTCTGTATGCCAATCCCAGTCCCATCTTTCATGCAGATGTGGCTAGGGGATTTGTCTCTGCTCTCTATTCTGTATGCAAATGGAGATGTCTTAATCTTGTCACCCTTGTCAGGAGGGGTCTAGGTGTGTCTCCCAATACCCTTCACTGCTCTCTGCAAGCCTTTTCTCTGATTGGTCTTCGTTCAAGCAGAGACCCAGGGTGTCAGACAGGCCAGACACTGCACCCTGGTTCCCCCAAAAACACTGGTTTCAAGATGGCCAGTTTAATGGCCTCAAAATCATTCCAAATGTCCCAGTTTTTGTATCTCAGAGATGGCAACCTTAGATGGAGTAGCAAAGATACAGTGGTGCCCCCAAAATGAGCCATTAATGGTTCCACTAGTAACTATATGTCACACAACTCACCAGTCCCTCTTTTCAGCCCATGATCATTTTTGTGTCTCCATCTTCAAGTCTCTCTTTTCCCAGTATTTCCTAGTATCAAGTTGCCCAGACCTGAACCTAATGTACAAGCTGGAGCCTCATCATTACTACAGGTCAATTATTCCTGGTTCCTTAATGTGCAGAGTTAATGAAACTCCAGTCTATTGCTGTCCGGAAGGTCAAAGTCCCCTGGAGCATAGGGGGTGGATCCCTTGACCTGGTGAACTGGAACACACAGCATCTAGGCCTGTGGCACCAGGAATATCCATTCATCATCCTATTCAAAACACAGCTGCACATTTACTTTGCTCAGGTCTCATTTTTAATGTGGTAAACTGATGGTTTCAACTTCATGATTCTGGGTGTTTTATGAGGCTCTCTGAGATGTCTGGGATGTAATATAAGCTTGTGTACACAATACAGTCACTCTTCAGTGTGTCAGGAAAATAAATCTAAAAGCAGACACAGAATCAAAATGCCTCTGGCTAGCCTACAATGCCCATGTCTACACAAGAGATCAATCAAGGCTATGAAACATCAAATATTTCAAATCAATGAGCTCAACTAAAAGGTTCCTATTCATTATTTGAACTCAAGTTTAGCCTCATTGCACTGGTGGAACAAAAAGTCAGATAATGAGAAGCACTGGACAGTAGCAGAAGAGAATTATCCACACAGCACAAGGTATTATCTTGGAACTCATTGGGAGTGCATCAGGGAATAGGAATTTGAGAATGACAGAACACAAAAACCTTCTTGAAACAAGGAAAGAGAGCAACAACATAAAGGAAGGAAACAGATTATTTACAAGTGAGACTAGGAATATAGGCCACACTTACAGAATAAGGGACTCTATCCTGGGAAGCAGTGACTCTGAAAAAGATTTGGCGTTTGTGGTGGATAATCAGCTGAATATGAGTTCCCAGTGCGACACTGTGGCCCAAAGAGCTAATGTGATCACAGGATGCATTAAGAGGTAGCTTGAGTAGGAGTAGAAAGATTATTTTACCTCTATATTTGGCACTGGTGCAACCACTGCTAGACTTCTGTGTCCAGTTCTGGTGTCCACAATTCAAGAAGGATGTTGATAAATTGGAGAGGGTTCATAGAAAAGCAATGAGCATGATTAAAGGATTAGAAAACCTGCCTTATAGTGATATACTCTAAAAGCTCAATCTATTTAGCTTAACAAAGAGAAGGTTCAGGGGTGACTTGATTAAAGTCTGTAAGTACCTACATGGGGAACAAATATTTAATAATGGGCTCTTCAGTCAATCAGAGAAAGGTGTAGCATGATCCAATGGCTTGTAGTTGAAGCTAGAGAAATTCAGACTGGAAATAAGGCATACATTTTTTATCAGTATAATCAACCACTGGAACAATTTACCAAAGGTTGTAGTGGATTCTCCATCACTGACAATTTTTAAATCCAGATCAGATGTTTTTCTAAAATATATGCTCTAGGAATTAATATGGGGACATTCTCTGGCCTGTGTTATATATGAGATCAGACCAGATGATCACAATGGTCTCTTCTGGACTTGGGATCCATGAATTTATGCTAAAATTTCCCATACTCTCTCTGCCTCAGGTTGGTGATTTCTCAAAATTTCAGTGAAAACAGTTCTGCTATTTCTGAGAATGTGGCTAGGAAAAATAGGCAATTTTGCCAACATAAAAATTAAGCTCTCTAGTGTTTCCATGCTATGAAGGAGGGACCTGACGTTTGGCAAGAGGGATAGCACTGGAATCCATGTGAAAATCCACCCAGATTTGCCTGCATCATAAACCTCTGGAAATTGCCATTGTCACATGCTTAGCAGAGCTTTTGGGGGCTGGTTGGTCAAATGTTCAAACATTCCATTTAAACTCTGAACATACTTGAACCCCACAGAGATCTCTAAATGGCAACTACACTTAACATATTCCTAGTCTCCAGTGGGTCTCCTACAGGGAAGGCACGCAGCTATGCTCCAGACAGTGGAATGTTGCAACTACTACCCTCCTTGGTTTTAGGAAGATGTGCTGGGCTGGGAGCCTGGAATAAAAGAATTGCCAGACTGGATCAGATCCTGTGTCCATTTAGTCAAGGACGCTGGTCCGTGAGTCATCTGATAGCAGAACTGAAAGGCTACAAAAGAGCAGGAGCTGATCTGCTGTATGGGTCGGCAATCATTTTCAGCAGCTTAAGCAGAGGGAAGCTGCTACAGGAACCTGGGGGTGGGCGGGGGACCCTGCCTGCCTGAACACAGACAGCACTCAAGCACTGGGGAGTCCAGTAAGGTATTTGATACAGTGCCACATAGGAATTATTAGTGGAATTGGAGAGGATGGAGATTAATCCAAGAATTGAAAGTTGGATAAGGAACTGGTTAAAGGGGAGACTACAACAGGTCATTCTGAAAGGTAAACTGTCAGGCTGCAGAGAGGTTATTAGTGGAGTTCCTCAGGAACTGATCTTCGGACCAATCTTAATTAACATTTTCATTAATGTTAATGAAACAAAAAGTGGGAGTGCTAATAAAAATTTGCAGATGACACAAAGTTGGGAGGTATTGCCAATACAGAGGAGAACCAGAATATTATATAAGAAGATTTGGATGACCTTAAAAACTGAAAAATAGAAATAGGATGAAAATTAGTAGTGCAAAGTGCAAGGTCATGCATTTAGAGACAAACAACAATCATTTTTGCTATATGCCGAGGACATATCAGAAGCAACAGAAGAGCAGAAAGATATGGATGTAATGGTCGATCACAGGGTGACTATGAGCCACCAATTTGTTGTGGCCGTGAAAAAGGCTAATGCAATCCGAGGATGCATCAAGAAAGATATTTCCAATAGAGAAAGGGAAAAGTTAATACCATTATACAAGGCACTAGTGAGACCTCATGTGGACTATTGTGTGTGGTTCTAGTCTCCCATGTTTAAGAAAGATGAGTTCAAACTGGGACAGGTGCAGAGAAGGGCTACTAGAATGATAAGAGGAATGGAAAACATAACTTATGAGAGGAGACACAAAGAACTTTGTTGTTTAGCCTATCCAAATGAAGGCTGAGGGGAGATGTGACTCGCCTCTATAAATACATCAGAGGGAAAAACACCAGGATGAGAAAGGAGTTGTTTAAGTTAAGTGCCAACGTTGGCACAAGAACAAATGGATATAAACTGGCCCCCAACAAGTTTAGGCTTGAAATTAGACAAAGATTTCAGATCATCAGAGGAGTGAAATTCTGGAGCAGTCTTCCAAGCAGGGACAAAATCCTAACTGGTTTCCAGACTGCCTTCACTAAGTTTATGGAGGGGTTGGTATGATGAGGTTACCTACAATGGCATGTGGCCACCCACCATTGCTATTAGCAAATATCTCCAATGGCCAGAGATGGGACACTAGATGGGGAGGGCTCTGAGTTACTACAGGCAACTCGTTCTCTGGTGTCTGGCTGGTGGGTCTCACCTATATGGTCAGGGTCTTACTTATAACCATATTTGGGATCAAGAAGGAATTTTTCCTCAGTTCAGATTGGCAGAGACCCTGTTTTGGGGGGAGGGGAGTTGCCTTGCTCTGCATCATGGGGCACGGGTCACTTGCTCATTTAAATTAGTGTAAATGGTGGATTATCTGTAACTTGAAATCTTTAAAACATGATTTGAGGACTCAGCAACTCAGCCAGATGTTAGGGATCTATTACAGGAGTGGGGTAGGTGAGGTTTGTGGTCTGTGACGTGCAGGAGGTCAGATTAGCTGATCAAGATACTCCTTTATGGCCTTAAAGTCCATGAGCCTATGACTCCCCAGGAAGGATGAGTTAGAGTGAGGGCCATTGCATTCAGGGCATTTGTTGTTTTCTATTTGTTCTGTACTCTGTGTATTTCTCATTGCTATTAAGTAAAGAACAACGGCATTAGAATTCTGTGCAAGTGTTTTTACACCTACCACATGGGCCCTCAAAGAGGTGTACTGAATCCCAGCAGGTTCACACCTTAAGTGGGATTCTGGGAGGGTTTTTTTAAGCTACAGGTGAGTCTGAGGGATCAGTACTGATTCCAGAGCCTGGGCAGTGTTGCTATTTTCAAGAGGGGGTGCTACGCCTGAGATAGTGCCTAGGGACCCTAGTCTGGTCCTGAAGTTTTTTAGCTGAAGAATGGCTACCTTTAAATGTGTGAATGGCTAGCCAACTACAACAGCAGTTTCTCCTCCCTTCCTGTTCGCAATTCAACTACTAGAAGAGGGCCTCATGCTTCCTGACAGAACTAACCTCATTATCTCTAGACTAATTCTTGCCTGCATATTTATACCTGCTTGTGGATTGTTCACCTCCCTTGTCTTCTGGTACGTTTGCCAAAACTCCTATTTTCACGCGGCACTGCTGCATGTCCCTGCTGTAGCTCTTCTTCCCCATGCCCCAACAATCTTGGCATACATGTCAGTGTTTCTTCTGTTCGATTGGAGCTCTGCCTGCACAGATTCTTCTCTCCACACAGCAAAAAGATCCACCATCTCCTGTGTACTCCATGCTGAAGCATGTTTGCAGCCTTAAGCTGTGCTGGCAAGCTCTCCACACTGATCAAACAGGAAATGAAAATTCAAAAGTTCCCAAGGCTTTAACAGGGGAGCAGCTGTTTCCTGTATTCCTGACTGACGTGCAGTGAGGTTGAAAGTGCTCTCCAGAACAATTACAGCAGAGCACTGTGGGAAACCTCCTGGAGGTCAATTAATTCGAATAAAGAATGCAGCATCTACAGTATCCCCATGTCGACCCATGGATGTAGAATCCAGAGCTACATCTCTCACGGAGTTGGAGTATAGAAGTCGACTTTACAAGCCACTTAGGTCAGCAGAAGGACTCGGTAGTGTAGACACATGCACTATTAAATTGACTTAACACGGCTTATGTTGACCTAACTTTGCAGTGTAGACCAGAGGTAAGATGAGTGGACACAATGCTCAGGTCCACAGCCTGTGTACAGGGGGTGGCATCTAGAAGCCTGATTGGGTGTTAACTTGCATTATGAGTACAGCACCATGTGTGTGTGGGGGTGGGGTGTTGTATGTGGTGAAGGATAACTAGAGCTGTGTGCAACGTTCCCTCTAATTTTGTATATCCATGTGCGGAATGAATGTTATTATGTGCACCAATATGGAGGTGATGTGTGGCAGGGGTGGGGCTGAGGGGTTCGGAGTGTGGGAAGGGGCTCAGGGCTGAGGCAGAAGGTTGCAGGGGCTCTGGCTGGGGATGCGGGCTCTGTGGTTGCTGGGATGAGGTGTCTGGGGTGCGGAAGGGGGCTCAGGGCTGGGGCAGAGGATTGGAGTGCAGGGGTGAAGACTCTGGGGTGGGGCTGGGCATGAAGCATTCAGGATGTGGGAGGGGGCTCAAGAGCTGGAGCAGAGCATTGGAGTGCAGGGGGGTAGTCAGGAGATGCAAGAGCTCCAGCTGGGGGTGCAGTCTCTGGGGTAGGACTGAGGATGAGGAGTTTGGAGTGCAGGCAGGCTGCCCAGGGCTGGGGCAGAGGACTCTTCCCAGCCCTCTCCCCACCATAAGCAGCAAGCTCCAGGAAAGGGGACCCCTCTCCTCGATGGCAGCACAGAGCTTCATGGGAGGGGCCCCTCTCTCCCTGCCAGTATCAGCAAGCTCTGGGGGAGAGGCCTGCAGCAGCCCTGCATGCCTCAACTTGTTCCCTTCCCCAGTCCATGCCCACTCTCCACCTCTCTCCTCTCCAGGTCCCAGTGGCTGCGTGGTCCTTTATAGCCTGTTGTGCGACGACACAGCTTAGAGGGTACTTAGTCTGTGTGACATCTTCATATTGTTGGCAAAGTGTCCTCCCCCTGTAGTGTGCTGGCCCCTTTCCTTCCCATACCCCCTTGTCCCCCATCCATGCCATCTTCTTTCCCTCCCCCAGCACCATCCTACAATATCCCACTCAGTGCCATCACAACACACACCCATACACTCATTACAACACAGCCAGTGCCTCCCCAAAAGACATGTTCCTTCCCCACACAAAGCACCCTTCCACTCAGCATGTGTGCACTGGGCCCAGCCAACACCCTGCTACAGCTTTGCACTGGCCCTTCTGGACTGCCCGTACCCAGAGACCACCACATATTCACTGCCCCATCCCCAAACACAGACATCATGCACTCACCATGCCATGCCCACCAGTACACCCATAGCCCCACACATGACAACTCACATCCTCCTCATGTACCACTGGACAGGAGAATATTTCTTCATCCTCAAGTGAGACGAGTATGTCTTATTTTTCTTTGCAGATACAGAACAGATACATTTATTGAACACTTCTGCCTTATCTCAGCATTATTAACAATTTTGTAATTGGACCTATATCATTGCTAGAATTTATTTTGTTCCTAATGTACTTAGTGTCCTTAGCTCTTTGAACCATTGATTTTCCCCTGGCTTCCCTTATCAATTTTCTGCACTTCATAATTTCTAATTTATACTGATTCCCTATTTCCCCCTTTTGCCATTAGTTATATATTGCTTTTTTATTTCTAATTGCTGCTTTCATTTTGCCGCTGAACCAGAATAGGTTAGCCAAAGTTGTCTTCTTTCTCACTTGTGAAATCATGGTTTTTTGTCCATCTAGTAAGCTCTTCTAAAAGAACTCCCAATTTTCAGTTTTCTGTCTGCATTTTTCATCTAAAGGAAATTAGCCCTTTTGAAGCACCACCTTTATATTTTACTGGTCAGGACTATCCTCTGTTTGCCCAGATTGAATGTCCTGAGGCCATGGTCCCCAGGCAACCACCAGCATCCAGGACTGGGCTGGGCTGGGCTTCTTTGCTGGGAGCTACAAGGACCAGTGGCTCCCTTTGTCTCCAGAGCAGGCCAGTGTTCCCTCTAAGTTTTTACATCCATGTACGGAATGAATTTTGTTATGTGCACTAATATGGAGGTGATGTGTGACACATCACCTTCATATTGGTGCACATAACCATATTCGTGTGGTGGGATGGGATCAAGGGGTGCGAAGTGTGGGAGGGGACTCGGCTCGGGTAGAGGGTTCAGGTGTAGGGGGATGAGGGCTCTGGCTGCAGGTGCAGGCTCTGGGGTGGGTCTGCGGATGAGGGGTTCGTGAGGGGGCTCAGGGCTGGAGTAGAGTGTTGGGGTGTGGGGGATGAGGGCTCTGGCTGCAGGTGCAGGCTCTGTGGTGGGTCTGCAAATGAGGGGTTCAGGAGGGGGCTCAGGGCTGGGATAGAGGGCTGGAGTATGGGGGGGCTGTAGGTTGGGGCTGGGGATGAGGGGCTTGGGGTGCAGGCTGCTCCCAGGCTGCGGTGGGGAGAGAGGACTCCCCCCTAGCCACAGCAGCTCAGGGCCAAGGCAGAGGTGCCTCTCCCTGTCTGTGGCAACTCCGGCGGGGATGGGCTTGGCCAAGGGAGGGGCTTCTCTGTCTCAGCCGTGGCAAGTCTGGGACAGGTCTGTGCTGGGGCTGGCGGGGAGGCTGCCTCTCCCCACCACAGCAGGTCCATGCTTGGGCTGGCAGGAGGGGTGCATGTCCCTGCCGCAGCAGGTCCGTGCTTTGGCCAGTGGGGAGGGATGCCTCTTCCTGCCACTGCAGGTCTGTGCTTTGGCTGGCGGGGAGGGGCACTTCTCCTCGCCACAGCCCTGAACTTCTGCCCAGGGCTTAATAGGAATCTGTGCCACCATGCAGCCGTGCAACTTAGCAGGAATTTAGTAGCAGACAGGGGGCTTAGCTGTGCTGCTGAATTTCCCCTGCAGCACCTAATGCAGATCTCTACTGGCCCAGGATACTGTTGTGTGGCCTCTAGGCCACTCCCAGCAGGGGCAGGTTAAGCTGGCCCTCAGCAGTCTGGCCCCTTCCATTCAGGGGTATCTCACAGGGAAGGTTATCTCTACTTAAACAGATAGCATGGGATTCCACCTTCCCAGCCTTCCTGGTCAGGGTATGTGGTGGCTCAGACACTGATGTGTGTGGGGCTGAAGTGTGTGGGGCTGTCACTGCTGGGGGTCTGTAGTGTGTGGTGCTGGTCAGGGGCGGCTCTAGACATTTTGCCGCCCCAACCACGGCGTCATGCCGCAGGGAGCGCTCTGCCAGTCGCCGTTCCCGCAGCTCCGGTGGGCCTCCCGCAGAGTGAAGCTGCGGGACCAGCAGACCCTCCGCAGACACACCTGCGGGAGGTCCACCAGAGCCGCGGGACCAGAGGACCCTCTGCAGGCATGCCGCCAAAGGCGGCCTACCTGCCGCCCTCCCAGCAACCGGCAGAGCGCCCCCTGCAGCTTGCCTCCCCAAGCACGCGTTAGGCGTGCTGGGGCCTGGAGCCGCCCCTGGTGCTGGTACTGTGCTGAGAACACTGCTCTCCATGACTCCTTTCCATGTTGCAAAGCTCTCTCTATCCTACCAAACTTTCCCTAATTGTGAAGTCAGCTGTGAAAAGTGAGTGTTATCATAACCTAGAACAGGTGGTGATCAGAAAAGTTACAAAAGTGAGACAGATAGAGAGACACGACAGACAAACTGAATTAGTCCAAACAAAACAGAGTCCTGAAATAATGCAAGGACTGTGCTAGGATCATCCTGGCTGAACAAGCAAAGTGTGGAACGAGAAATCAGTGAACCAAAATTGGTGTGTTGGAAACTAGGCCTAATTGGTGAACAAACTAATGAGGGGACGCACTGTGTCAGGCGCCATTCCCTTTGCAGGTTTCTCCTTTTGATGAGAAAAGCTGGCTACTGGAGCGAGGTTCACCACTATATGAGTGTTTTCCCCAGGAATTGAAATTAGAGGAGTGTTCGAATTTACAAGGGGTGGGTGGGAGAGGGCTGATGTGGGGTGAGACCATGAGAGCAAAGGTGGGCTGTATGGCATCAGAGTAAAAACTGAAAAATGTTTTACAACCATTTTATTAGATTTAACTCATGTTTTAAAATCATCACATATTAAAGTTGACTACACAAGCCTTCTGTGAAGCACTATATCTACATCCCTCTTGGTTTCTTGTGATTTTGCACAACTTTGTTAATGAACTTCTCAAATACAGTGGGTTCATCTTTGGTGGCTTCTCATGTGTCCAGTACTTCCTGTCCTTCATGATATACTCATGATCAGGCAGAAGGTGGCTTCTCAAAACACAAAATTCTATTCAATGAAGAAAAAGAATACCCAACTGTAGCTGTTGTGACTGGGAGTAGCAAGAGATGAATTCCTACTTTGTTCATCCCAGGAAACATAGCACAAAAATTGCGTTGAACCACTAGGGATGATGAAGAAGTTGAAGTCAAATCTTCATTCGTTCACAGCATGACTTTCCACTCTATGTTCAAATTCTGTAGTCTGTCCTGATCACATCAGCCCCATTGCTGGTAGTGCCTCACTCCACTCAATGGTCAGTGTTATATAAGACAGGAATCTGTAAAAGGTACATAGAAGTTGAGTAGAATCCAGAAGTTGCTATTGTAGATTTGTAAGAATCAAGTCTGTGTACTTTTTCAAATGGCTTAACACTTCTTGTACTCTTCACTTAAGGATTCAAAGTGTCTTCATTTGTCATCTTTTGGACTGAAGTCTTTGCTTCTTCCAGTATGTTTTCAATGGATCTCTCTCTAACTGATTCAGGTGTAGCTTCTATTGCTGGACAAAGATCTACTACTGTGGTAGCAGATGCATTGTTTAATGATCCAAGTGGTTTTATCAGTAGACTTACAAGAGAGAATGGCAATAGTCTTCTCTGAACTTAGTAGCAAAAGTAGTCCACCAGCCTCACTAAGATCTTCCCCATCTCGGTAGATATTTTCCAAAGCCAGTAATAACAGTTGTAATTTTAAAACAACATTAATTTAAGGATCGCTCATGAGAAAGCCAGCGGTTCCCAGGTTGGACTTCAGTCTCAAAGTATCTTCTGTTTTTTCCCAAGACATTCAGTCCTTTTAGACTCTTGCTGAAAAAAAGAGTATAATGAAGACATGAAATTTATGTTTTTTAATGTCTTTTGAAGATTCTGCAACTCACACTACTGTTAGTTGGAGTAGATGGCCCCTGTGATTTGTATAAGAGAGATTAGCATTACACTTTTCTCTGAGCAAAGCTTGTACTCCACTATGTCTTCCAGAGAAGATTGCAGCTCCATGAAATGCACAAGCAGCCATCTGTTCAATTTACAAGATGGCTGCTTGTGCATTTCTAAGATGTGGGCTGTCACAGATGTGGTCAATGTGTCTTCTAGAAACGCATCTACTGGCTTTCCACTGAAATGAAGATAACAGCAATGACCTAACACTTGATGCCCATTTGCATCAGTGCATTCATCAGCCATGTATGCACATTTTTTGAATGTGGTGAGAGAGTTCTTCACTTTTTTAACTTCTGAGTCTTTCACTGTTTCACTGCATGCTTCTAGCCAGTCAGTTAATTTCCTTTCGGAAAGACAGTGAGCATTTGTCACTCTTTTTGAGAACCAATGTCCAGCTTCAGGATTAACAAGTGACAATGGACCCTCTCTCTCCCTTTTGTCTAATAAGAGCCAGAAGACTGCATATTTCACAACACTGCTGTGAGCCTGCGACCAGAAAGACAGCTCAAAGCGATGCTCTAACCAGCCCCATGCTGGTCCAAGTTTGCCAGGTATTGGAGGGTTGTTTGCACAACTCCCCTGCGGCTCAGATTGGCATCTCCCAACCCTTGTACCAGTGACCATGTCACCTCCCCATTACACAGGGGGTCTTGGACAGCACATGTGTAACTGTCTACAACCTGAGAGTCACAGGAAGCCATGACAGGTGGATTCTGCTGCCCTCTCCCCCAGACCTGCCGTCCTGCCCTGTGACACACCAATGCCAGCCCTTCCACGCCTTCGGCTCACCTCTCCACCAGGAGATCCAAGATTGGGGATGCATTTCAGAGGGCAGAAAGGCAGGTCTGTGGGAGAGGGAAACAGAACCCACCTGTCTCCTGCTTTCCCATTGATGGTGGCACAGGCAGCCGCTGAGCCCCCTGTGCTCTCCCTCCTGCTCATCACACCTGCACCGTGCACAGGAAGAGCTTAAGGAGCTGCAGTCCCACACACCGCACAGGCTCAGTGAGGCAGCTCAGCTCCCTGGCACCTGTGACATGAGGGTGCTGGTTCAGAGGGGCACGTTCTCAGCTAGGCGATGGCTGAATACATTAATGCCATTAGCTGTGCGTAGCCCCTTCCTCCGCAGCCTGAAATGGCTCTAACAGTGCAGGCAGCAGCCAGGGTCAGGGTAGCTGCTCCTAATGGATGTGCTCGGGAACCCTCTTAATGAAGGCCACTGATAATTCGTCATTAGAGCTCTCCTGTCACTTACGGCACTGTCACTGAAGTGCACGCAAGGAGCCAGCCAGACCTGCGTTCTGGTCTGTCTGTGCACTCTGGGGCACAAGCGAACAGGCTGCCAGGGTGGGCAGAGAAGCTGGCACAAGTCTGTAGCTAAGCCATAGGAGCTGTGGGGAGCTCTGCTAACAGACATGATGCAAACCTGTCTGCACCTCGGCAGGCCTGAGCTAGCAGATGGACAGAGAGGGCAGAGTGCTGCCAGACAGACAGCATGGGGGTGGGCTGTCTGACAGATGGACAGAGAGGATGGGTGTCCTGATGGAAAGACAGCACAGGGGCACGGTGCTGACATACAGAAAGAGATGACAGGGTTTGCTTACAGACAGGGTGGGGATGGGGTGTGCTGACACAGGGACAAAGGGACCTGGCTGCTGACACAAGATGGCATAGGAGTGGGGTGTGTTGACAGACAGAGAAGGTGGAGTGTGCTGATGTAACTCTGACAGACCCCGGTCATTGGCAGGCAGGTGGGTTTGAACCTGGGACCTCTTGAGCTTAGTGCATGAGCCTCTAGTGCATGAGCTAAAAGCCCTGCGGCTCTTAGAATTATGGAATATTAGGGTTGGAACAGACCTCAGGAGGTCATCTCGTCCAATCTCTTGCTCAAAGCAGGACCAACCCCAACTAAATCATCCAAGCCAAGGCTTTGTCAAGCCTGACCTTAAAAACCTCTAAGGATGGAGAGTCCACCACCTCCCTAGGTAACCCATTCCAGTGCTTCACTACCCTCCTACTGAAATAGTTTTTCCTAATATTTTACCTAGACCTCCCCCACTGCAACTTGAGACCATTGCTCCTTGTTCTGTCATTTGCCTCCACTGAGAACAGCCAAGCTCCATCCTCTTTGGAACCCCTGCTACATGTAGTTAAAGGCTGCTATCAAATCCCGCTCTCACTCTTCTCATCTGCAGAATTAATAAGCCCAGTTCCCTCAACCTCTCCTCATAAGTCATGTGCCCCAGCTCCCTACTCATTTTTGTTGCCCTCCGTTGGACTTTCTCCAATTTATCCACATCCTTTCTGTAGTGGGGGGGCCCAAAACTGGACGCAATACTCCAGATGTGGCCTCACCAGTGCTGAATAGAGGGGAATAATCTGCTTCCCTCAGTCTGCTGGCAATGCCCCTACTTATACAGCCCAAAATGTCATTAGCCTTCTTGGCAACAGGGGCACACTGTTAACTCATATCCAGATTCTCATCCACTGTAACCCCTAGGTCCTTTTCTGCAGAACTGCTGCCTAGCTATTTAGTCCCTAGTCTGTAGCTGTGCATGGGATTCTTCCATCCTAAGTGCAAGATTCTGCACTTGTCCTTGTTGAACCTCATCAGATTTATTTTGGCCCAGTCCTCCAATTTATCTAAGTTACTTTGGACCATATCCCTACCCTCCAACTTATCTACCTTTGCCCCCAGATTAGTGTCATCCATATAATTAATAATGATGCTGAACAAAACCAGCCCCAGAACAGATCCCTGGGGCCCTCCACTTGATACCAGCTGCCAACTAGACATCGAGCCATTGATCCCTACCCATTGAGCCAACGATCTAGCCAGCTTTCTATCCACTTTATAGTTCAATCATCCAATCCATATTTTTTGAACTTGCAGGCAAGAATACTGTGGGAGACCATATCAAAATCTTTCCTAATGTCAAAATATATCACATTCACCACTTTCCCCATATCCACAGAGCCAGTTATCTCATTATAGAAGGCAATCAGGTCGGCCAGGCATGACTTGCCCTTGGTGAATCCATGTTGACTATTCCTGATCACCTTCCTCTCCTCCAAGTGCTTCAAAATGGATTCCTCGAGAACCTGCTCCATGATTTTTCCAGGGACTGAAGTAAGACTGAAGTAAGTCTGTAGTTCCCTGGATTCTCCTTCTTCCCTTTTTTGAAGATGGGCACTATATTTGTCTTTTTCCAGTTTTCCAGGACCTCCCCCATAGCTAAGAGTTTTCAAAGATAATGGCCAATGGCTCTCCAATCACATCAGCCAACTCCCTCAGCACCCTCAGATGCATTAGATCTGGACCCATTGACTTATGCATGTCCAGCTTTTCTAAATAGTCCTTAACCTGTTCTTTCAACACTGAGAGCTGCTAACATCCTCCCCATACTGTGTTGCCCAGTGCAGCGTGTCAAGGTCTTATTCCCACTTTGAACTTTAGCGTCCAGAAAGTGGGGACCAGCATGTACCCCTCTAAACTTAATTCCTAGCTTAGATCTGATAATGCTGCCACCAACCAAAATATAGTGTTTGGTATACTTTCTGTCCCCCCAAAACCTTCCCTGGGGAACCCAAGACTCAAATCCCTTGGGTCTTAAAACAGAGAGAAATAAACCATTCCCCCTCCTTCTTTCTCCCTCCCAGACTTTCCCTGAGAGATCACTGATCCTACCTCCTTGGATCCTAAAACAGAGAGGAATTAACCTTTTCCCCCCTTGTTCCCCCCCCCCCCCACTCCCTGGTGAGTTCAGACTCAATCCCCTTGTCCTACATAAGGAAAAAAACCAATCAGATTTTTTAAAAAAGAAAGCTTTTAATTAAAGAAAGTATAAATTATCTCTGTAAAATCAAGATGGAAAATGTTTACAGGGTCTAAGCTTATATAGACTAGAGGGAATCCCTCCCCCCTAGCCTAAGATACAAGTACAGCAAACAGAGGAAAAAATATCCTTCCAGCAAAATACACACTTGCAAATAAAGAAAACAAACATAAAGACTAATCCGCCTTCTATCTGGTACTTACTATTTTTGAACATGAAAGACTGTTTGAGAAAGATTGGAGAAATCTGTTTGCATGTCTGGCCCATCTTTACTCCAAGAGAGAACAAAGAACAACCCAAAAAGCACAAACAAAGACTTCCCTCCACCAAGATTTGAAAGTATCTTGTCCCCCGATTGGTCCTTTGGTCAGTTGTCAGCCAGGTTCACTGAGCTTGTTAACCCTTTACAGGTAAAGGGGAGATTAACCCTTAACTATCTGTTTATGACAAGCAGTCTGGGAGCTGACCTTGTCTGTGAAGACTGAGGCAAAAAAAGCATTGAATACTTCAGCTTTTTTCATATCATCTGTCACTAGATTGCCTCCCCCTATTCAGTAAGGGTTCCACACTTTCCCTGACCTTATTCTTGTTGCTTACATACCTTTTTGTTACCCTTCACATCCCTTGCTAGTTGCAATTCCAATTGTGCTTTGGCTTTCCTGATTTATACCCATGCATGCTCAAGCAATATTTTTATACTCCTCCCTGGTCATCTGTCCAAGTTTCCACTTCTTTTAAGCTTCCTTTTTCTGTTTAAGTTTACTGAAGATTTCTCTGTTAAGCCAAGCTGGTCGCCTGACATATTTGCTTATTCTTTCTGCACATTGGGATGGTTTGTTCCTGCACCCTCAATAGAGCTTCTTTAAAATACAGCCAGCTCTCTTGGACTCCTTTCCCCCTCAAAGATCCCTTTATAGCTCTTTGCAGTCTGCTTTGGACTTAACTATCTTGAGTAGTTTTGTATCATCTGAAAATGTTGCCACCTCACTGTTTACCTCCTTTTTCCAGATAATTTATGAATATGTTGAATAGGGCTGGTCCCAGTACAGACCTCTGGGAGACACCACTATTTACCTCTCTCCATCCTTAAAACTGACCACTTATTCCTACCCTTTGTTTCCTATCTTTTAACCAGTATCAGAGGGGTAGCCATGTTAGTCTGGAGCTGTAAAAAGCAACAAAGAGTCCGTGGAGTCTATAAGGTGCCACGGGACTCTTTGTTGCTTTTTATCTTTTAACCAGTTACTGATCCATGAGAGGACCTTCCCTCTTATCCCATGACAGGTCACTTTCTCTTTCTCCCAGGTACTTAGATGTCTCACTTCCCTTGAGGGTCTAGTCCTAGGGGCCCAAGTTTCCACCAGTGGTCATGTGCAAAGCCACCTCCACTCTGATGCTGCCAAGCTACTTACTGCATCATTTATATTAAGCCCTGGTGAAATCCTCAGACTGCATGCCCCCTGCCCTGCCTATGTCACCCAATCTATCCTGGCCAAAACAGCGCTGGAGGGAGAGAGCATGTTTGAACCCATTCCCTCCCCCCCTTGCCTAGCAGATAAGGCACTCACCTGGAATGCAGGATACATCCACCCACATGCTGAATAATCAGCTGAACAGGAGCTCCCAGCGCAATACTGTGGCCAAAAGAGCTAATGGGATCCTGGGATGCATAACAGGGGAATACTGAGTAGGAGCAGAGAGGTTATTTTACCTCTGGATTTGTCAGTGGTGTAACCGATGCTGAAATCCTGTGTCCAGTTCTGCAGCTCACAATTCAAGAAGGATGTAGGTAGCTTGGAGAGGGGTCAGAAAAGAGCCATGACTATGATTAAAGGTTTAGAAAACTTGCCTTACAGTGATAAACTCAAGGAGCTCAATCTATTTATCTTAACAAATAAAGTTAAGGGCAGACTTGATCACAGTCTGTAAGGACCTACATGGGAAACAGATATTTCACAATGGGCTCTTCAGTCTGGCAGAGAAAGATCTAACATGATCCAGTGGTCTGAAGCTGAAGCTAGACAAACTGAGACTGGAAATAGGATTCATTTTTTACCGTGAGGGTAATTAACCACTGGAACAATTTACCAAGGGTCATGGTGGGTTCTCCATCACTGATCATTTTTAAATAAAGATTGGATAGTTTTCAAAAGGAATTGCTACAGGGAAGTCCTCTGGCCTCTGTCACACAGGAGGTCAGTCTCTCAGTCTCTGCTGTTGGAGCTGTTCCACTTGGGCCTGTGGAAGAGACAGGGTGAAAGACAGAGGACAAAGGCTCTATGGCAGAGGACAAGGGAGATGCGAGAGTCAGGCTCAAGTCCCTGCTCTAAATCAGACTGAATGTGGGTTGAAAGCAGGTCTCTCAGAGCCCAGGGCCGGGCCTTCCCCACTTGACTCTGGGAGAGGGCCACACCTAAGAATCCTGGGCAGGGGTAAGAGCTTCCCTCAGGCTTGGATGGCGGCACCTTGCTATCTGGGAGGGTGGGGCTCAGGCCTTGACATTCCTAGAGGCCCACTTAGCATGCTGGCATCTGTGACTCCCTTCTAGGCCCCTTAGAGCTTCCCACACACTGTGCAGGAGCCTGTCACCCCACACAGGGCTGCAAATTCCATTGGCTGGCAGCATGGCTTGGCTAGGTGTTGCAATGCCCACATCACCTCTGTGAGGCCAGCCAGGGGCACACTGGGACTCTGTAGCAGAGCAGGATAGTGATCCGAGGCAGCACAAGTTCCAAACCACTGTCTTTCCCATGGCCCTGACTCCTTCCTGGACATATCCACTCTGCTCCTGGGTCCCAGTGCCTGCCACATGGGCAGCAGCCCCTGGTGCATCTCATAACTGTCTGTCTCCTCTGGACCCTGTCCTTTGGTTTCCCACTGCCAGGAACCAGCTGTCGCACAGCCCGGACCCCACGCCGTGTCTGGAGGGCCTGTGCAGAGAGCAAGCGATAGAGGCTGCTGCTGCTGCACTGTCCCTGATGGCCCCATCTGGGACACCCATAGGAACGGGGCAGGCTGGGGCAAGACCAGTGTCATTTCAACTGTCCCTGAACTGCGGCCAAAGAATCAGGAAACTGCACATTATGGGAAATCAGGAATGGTATATGCACGGTGGTGTGTGTGTGTGTGTGCAGAGAGTTTGCTGGGTGTACGCCCACAGGTACAACCAGTGCATGTGTGGTGATCGGGAGTGGGCACAGGAGCAGTCTGTGAACCCATTCATACAGTGGACATGTGCAGTGTGTGCCTGCAGTGCCTGGCTGACATAAGCAAGGGCCTGAATGAGTTTTCATCTGACAACTAGCTGGGAAGGGGAGAGACTTCAGGAGCAAATTGTATTTACATGAATACACCTGCTCTGTCCAGATATCCAGCTGATAAAGCGGTGTTGCTCAAAGTGATCAACTCTGGCTGGTGTTGTAATGTTGTTGTCTTTACTGTATGAATAAAGGGAAGCAGAACTGTGCTTAACCTGTCCCGAATGAAGGGGCTCGAATGCCAAACCCTTTGAAGGAAAGAGGGGTGGGGACAGATATCCTAGCGAAGAAGAGTGGACTTGCCCTAAGGGTTTCTCCTCTGGTTTAACCTGTTCTTCCATACTGTTCAAAGATAGAGCTAAATAGGCTCCAGTAAGAGCCTTTTGTTATTTTAAGTGTGCTAAAGAGCTGGCAATCACTTGTGGTGGGACAATGTCTTCCCAGTCTCAGAGCTAACAATCACAAAGAGCTGGGTGAAACCTCAAGAGAGTGACCTGCAGTGGTCACAGCAGAGAGGCAGGTGGCAGAAGGTGACTGGCGAGTGGAATGAGCAGCTGGCAGGGCAGCCAGTCAGAGCAAGTGCTCAGATGGAGGATCGCTCAAAGTGCCTTTTCCCCAGGTGGGGGATGAACCTCTGAACCCTGGATCCTCACTGACCAAGGACAACCACAGTGAGTGGGGTATGGTGAGGGAGCAGAAAGGGGCACAGAAAAGGAACTTTTGGTTGTAGAACTCAAGAACATGAGGCAGAAGACTCTGCCCCTTGCACACTGGGGTGGGTGTCCTGCTCACAGTTTTATGATTGTGAATCTTGCTTGTGGCATTTTCCCTAATTAATGTCAGGTGACTTCCCTCATTTCATTAAAAGTTTCTTTTTCTACACTCAAGACTCTGTGCTTGTGAGCAGGGATGTATTCCCTCTCAGAGGCACCCAGGAGTGGTGTGTAATTTTCCTAGGTTACTGGGTGGGGGCTCGAGCCAGTTCTGTGTTATATTGTTTAAAAGGAACTCCTAGATATTGAACCTGGCCCTGGTTGCTTCTGGCTCCACCTGGCAGAAGGGTTACACACCCCAGCTTATGTGTTCCCTGCTCACTTATCTTTACCCCTCTGTGCTTGCCCTACTAGCAGGAGCAGCTCTTATGAGTATGTAACTCCATACATCCTGGGCCCTGGGCCCCAAGCCTGCAAGGGGGCCCAGACAGCCCTGGCAAAGGGAATGGGTTGCTGCAACAGCTCACACTGCTAGTGCTTAAAATGTGCTCCACAGAGTCTCACAGTGCTTTACAAGGGCAGAGCAGGGCTCTGAGCTCTTACAGGTAGGAATGTGGCACTGAGCTGAGAGACTTGCCCAAGGTCAACCAGAGATCCTCAGCCCATGCCCTATGTCCTGCATGTCAATTGCTACATCCCCACAGGAGTTAATTCCACAGCTCTGTGACTGCAGAGGGCTCCAAAGGGGAACTGTGGGGTCCCAACAGGTCTGGTGCTAACAGCTGTGCTTGGCCCTGGGGAAAGGGGCGCTGTGGGGTTCCAACAGGGCTGGTGCTAACAGCTGTGCTTGGCCCTGGGGAAAGGGGCGCTGTGGGGTTCCAACAGGGCTGGTGCTAACAGCTGTGCTTGGCCCTGGGGAAAGGGGCGCTGTGGGGTTCCAACAGGGCTGGTGCTAACAGCTGTGCTTGGCCCTGGGGAAAGGGGCGCTGTGGGGTTCCAACAGGGCTGGTGCTAACAGCTGTGCTTGGCCCTGGGGAAAGGGGCGCTGTGGGGTTCCAACAGGGCTGGTGCTAACAGCTGTGCTTGGCCCTGGGGAAAGGGGCGCTGTGGGGTTCCAACAGGGCTGGTGCTAACAGCTGTGCTTGGCCCTGGGGAAAGGGGCGCTGTGGGGTTCCAACAGGGCTGGTGCTAACAGCTGTGCTTGGCCCTGGGGAAAGGGGCGCTGTGGGGTTCCAACAGGGCTGGTGCTAACAGCTGTGCTTGGCCCTGGGGAAAGGGGCGCTGTGGGGTTCCAACAGGGCTGGTGCTAACAGCTGTGCTTGGCCCTGGGGAAAGGGGCGCTGTGGGGTTCCAACAGGGCTGGTGCTAACAGCTGTGCTTGGCCCTGGGGAAAGGGGCGCTGTGGGGTTCCAACAGGGCTGGTGCTAACAGCTGTGCTTGGCCCTGGGGAAAGGGGCGCTGTGGGGTTCCAACAGGGCTGGTGCTAACAGCTGTGCTTGGCCCTGGGGAAAGGGGCGCTGTGGGGTTCCAACAGGGCTGGTGCTAACAGCTGTGCTTGGCCCTGGGGAAAGGGGCGCTGTGGGGTTCCAACAGGGCTGGTGCTAACAGCTGTGCTTGGCCCTGGGGAAAGGGGCGCTGTGGGGTTCCAACAGGGCTGGTGCTAACAGCTGTGCTTGGCCCTGGGGAAAGGGGCGCTGTGGGGTTCCAACAGGGCTGGTGCTAACAGCTGTGCTTGGCCCTGGGGAAAGGGGCGCTGTGGGGTTCCAACAGGGCTGGTGCTAACAGCTGTGCTTGGCCCTGGGGAAAGGGGCGCTGTGGGGTTCCAACAGGGCTGGTGCTAACAGCTGTGCTTGGCCCTGGGGAAAGGGGCGCTGTGGGGTTCCAACAGGGCTGGTGCTAACAGCTGTGCTTGGCCCTGGGGAAAGGGGCGCTGTGGGGTTCCAACAGGGCTGGTGCTAACAGCTGTGCTTGGCCCTGGGGAAAGGGGCGCTGTGGGGTTCCAACAGGGCTGGTGCTAACAGCTGTGCTTGGCCCTGGGGAAAGGGGCGCTGTGGGGTTCCAACAGGGCTGGTGCTAACAGCTGTGCTTGGCCCTGGGGAAAGGGGCGCTGTGGGGTTCCAACAGGGCTGGTGCTAACAGCTGTGCTTGGCCCTGGGGAAAGGGGCGCTGTGGGGTTCCAACAGGGCTGGTGCTAANGTTTAACTCTCCTAGTGTCCCAGGGCGGAAAGAAGCTAAGGGGGAAGAGAAATAGAATCTTTTCTGTTTCCTTGTCTTTGGGTTTGTCTCTTTGTGGAAGAGAGGCGACATGCTTCTTGGTATTGTGATGTAAAGAGGTTGCATCAGTAACTCTCAGGTTAGCCCAGAGAGGAAATTCTGGGTGGGAGAGAGAGGGGGAAGGGAAGTGGGTTATTTCTCTTTGTGTAAGACTCAGGGCGTCTGAGTCTTGGGGTCCCCCAGGGAAGGTTTGGGGAGACCAGAGGGCGCCAGAGAGGGGAAATCTGGCAGGTGGCAGCGATATCAGATCTAAGCTGGTAATTAAGCTTAGAGGGTTCATGCTAGCTTCTCAGGTTATGAACGCTAAGGTTCAAATCTGAGTAGGAAGCTACGACAGGAGCCCAGACAGTACTGTCTACTGCACCTCAGAGTGCTGCTTCTGGGGCTGTTCAGCTCTGCTGTGCAATGGGCAATGGCTGCAGAATATTTCTCACACTGGGGTCCCGTTGTCTGTGTCCAAACCTGCAATCAGTGGCTGAAGCCAGCACTTGGAGATGGAGTCAAAGAGGAAAATGCTGTCCCCCAAAGAGGAGCAATGGAAGCATCTCCACCCCAGATTTCTGGTAAGATAGAGGGGCAAGGGGCGATGAAAGGCTGAGCTGATGTGGCTTCCTGCCTCCTCTCCACGAACACCTTCTCCTTTCCACCAACCCCACCTCCTCCATGCCACCAACCCCATATCCCCTGTGCCACCAACCCCACCTCCACTATCCCATTGACCCCTCCCTCTGTGCCACTAACCCTGCCACCTCTGTGTCACAACCCCCCATCCCCTGTTCCACCAACCCCATCTCCTCTATGCCAACCCAACCTCCTCTATGCCACCAGCCCTGTCTCCTTCACGAACCCTGCCTCTTCTATGGTACCATCCCCATCTCCTCTCCACCAACCAGGAGTGGCGCCAGAGTTTCTGGCACCCTAGGCAGAATTCGGGGGTTGGCATTTTGTGCACTCCCCATGAGGCACGCGGGAGCTTCCGGTTCCACTCCCATTGCGCCGCTGAAGAAGGACCCTCCGCTGAAATGCCGCAGGAGACAGCGGCAGTCATTGAGCTGTTCAATTGCCTGCCGCTGTTTTTCGCGGCACGTCAGCAGAAGGTCCTTCTTCGGCGGTGCGATGGGAACGGAACCGGAAGCTCCCGCGCACCCCTGGGGAGCATGCAAAATGCTGCCCCCCGAATCCTGGCGCCCTAGGCGACCGCCTAGGATTGCCTAATGGAAGCGCCGGCCCTGCCACCAACCCTGCTTCCTCTGTGCCACTAACTCTTCCTCTTTTCCACTAACCCCACCTCTTCTGTGCCACCAACCCTGCTTCCTCTCCACCAACCCCATTTCTTCTCCACTAATCCTGTGCCCTCTGTACCACCAACCCCGCCTCCTCTGTGCCACTAACCCCACCATCTCTCCACCAACCCTGCCTCCTGTATGCCACTATCCCCATCTCCTTTCCAGCAGCCCTGCACCGCTCCATGAACATTGCCTCCTCTATGCCACCAACCCCATCTCCTCTCCACCAGCCCAACCTCCAATGTGCCATCAACCCTGTCTCCTCTGTGACACCAACCCCACCTCCTCTTTTCCACCAACCTTGCTTCCTCTGTACTACCAACCCCCTCCTCTGTGCCACCAACCCTACCACCTCTATATCACCAACGCCACCTCCTCGATGCCACCAACCCCTCTTCCTCTTTGCCGCCAATCCCAACTCCTCTATGCCATCAACCCCACATTCTCTATGACACCATCCCCGCCTCCTCTGTTCTACCAGCCCCATCTCCCCTCTTCACAAGCCCCACCACATGTAAGCCACCAACCCATCCTCCTCTATGACACCAACCCTGCTTCATCTGTTCCACCAGACCTTCCTCCTCTAAGCCACCAACCTTGCCACCTATCCCCAAACCCCACCTCCTGTGTGCCACCAACCCCACCTCCTCCGTTCCACCAAACCCATCTCCTCTCCACCAACCCTGTCTCCTCCATGCCAACAAACCTGCCTCCTGTATTCCATCAACCCCACCTCCTCTGTTCCACCAACTCCATCTCCTCTCCACTAACTCTGCTTCCTCTCCATCAACCATGCCTCCTCTACAGCAAATCTGCCTCCTCTATGCCACCAACCCCACCGCCTCTGTGTATAACCTGTCTCCTCCGTGCTACTAATGCTGTCCTCTCTCCACCAGCCTTGCCTCCTCTATTCCACCAACCTTGCCTTCTCAATTTCACCAGCACTGCCTCCTCTGTGCCACCAACCCGCCTCCTCTGTGCCACCAACATTGCCCCTCTCCTCCAACCCCACCTCCTGTGTGCTACCAACCCCATCTCTTCTCCCCTAACCCTGCCTCCTCTATGCCACCAACCCCACCTACTCTGTGCCACCATTCCTGCCTCCTCTATTTACCAGCCCCACCTCCTGCAAACCACTCACCCTGCCTCCTCTGTGCCATCAACCCCACTTTCTCTATGCTACCCCCCTCACCTCCTCTGTGCTTCCTACCCTGCCTCCTCTCCACCAACCCTGCCTCCTCTGTGCCACTGACCCCACCTCCTCTCCCCCAACCCCATTTCCTATCCACAAATCCCATCTCCTCTGTACCACCAACTTCGCCTCCTCCCCACCAGTCCCACCTCTTCTGTGCCACCAACCCAACCCTGCCTCTTCTCCACTAACCATGCAGTTATACATTTTCCTCCATGAGTTTTCATGCTTTCTTGCACACTGTCCTTTCAGAGAAGTGCCCCATGCACAACCACAACCCACCTCTTTGTTCCTTTCAAACCCATCCCCTCTGCCATGAAGTGTAGCAGAGCCTGAACAGTGGCTCAAGAACTAGTGTGTTGTGAGCACTACTCATCATGCTGTCTGTGTTTGAGTTCCCCATGTACTCATCTGCTTTCACAGAGGCTGGTGTCAGTGGAGCTGGGATAGTTCCCTTCTGTTATCAGTTGTTCCATTTAAGATACAGCCCTGGTCTGATAGTGCATAGGCATGCTTTTGTGTTTACCCTGTAGAATTGCAATCAGTTCCATCCTTGGGTGGCAGTGTATGTACCTGCCCAGCCACTGCTCCTCTCCATAACCTGGCAATTGCTGGGCAAAGGCTTGAGAAGCCTGCCCAGAAAAGTGTGTCTTCTCCATTTGTGATGTGTTAGCGCTGTGTACTATTTTGTCTGATTATGGGGGTATAATCTGTAGGCAGCAGCTATATCCAAGAGATGACTCTTAGACAAGTTTGGGAAGAACAGATGTTACCAGTGATAAGCTCAACATCTAAAGAAGTACTGCATCACAGCTGAAAATAAGCATTGCTGAGAAGCTAACATCCTGTACTTTGTTATAAATAGAATGTGTGACTGTGCAATAGTGCTCTCTAGTGATCTTCTTGAACACTGGGACCTAAGACAGAGGTCACAAAACACCCCATATAGCTAATAGTGAGGAAGTAGAGAGGAGGAGCATTTACCACAGAGGTACCAAGAGAGAGCCTGCTCAAGAAAACCCCAGCAGGCCTAGGGGAAAACAAGGTGCAGATGTGGCTGGTTTCACCTCTGCTCAGGAGACCATGAGCAGTTCATAATATTGATGGGGCACAGAGACAAAGGGGCACAGTGAATTTAATAAAACACAGTGAGTGAGTAAACAATAGAGGTTTCTATTTTTTAAAGGATTTATTCATAAAGCTGCAGCAGTAGCAAATCTCAATCCCTGTCCTGTCAGCCTTGAAATGTGTTTTTAAAAGAAATTAGAACATGGTCTGAATTTGAACTCTACAAACTAAACTGTAGCAACAAAAGGAGAGAGAAAGAGAGAACTCTTTTAAAATTTACCATCCCTGAAATAAAAATAAGACTAAAGTAATGTTTGGAAGATGAACAGAAAGTGCATCCCAAGTGAATACTTGCCAATCTGACAAAAAAGCTTGCAAGTTTTTTAATAATGGCAACTGTTTATTTTTTATTTTTTTCATTTTCTTCCTACTTTGCAACAGCTGAATTGTTTTTGCTCAAGCTTTCCAAAATAATTCACCCCCAGGCTAATACCAGAACTGGAAATTTCAGCCCAAAAAATAAAAGTTGAAGAAAGTGATGAACAACTGGCTCCAAGTGTGCAGAATGGAAATGCTTCCCAACAGTCCCTGCAACGATGGATCCTGTGGTGCTCTGTGTCACACTTTACCAGAGAGGCACCTTTTGCATTATGAGGCACATTACTGAAACTGTTGTTTCTCTGTTTTGCCTCTGGGGCCTCAGAAGTCCCTGTTTTCGCTCTACAGATGGAATCCATCCCTGTACACTTGGCCATTGCTGGCTTAAAGGGGCTACCAAACAACAAGATGCACTCCACATGGCAGATTCCTGCTCAGGAGGCATGGTGGGGCGGAGGGTTCCAGGAAGAGGGGCAATGTAGCCAGAGCACCCCTACATTTCAGGGCCAAGCTGGTGCCCAGCAGCCCCAGGATGGGGGAGGAGCATTGTCACACCTTAGCCCCAGTGCTGGGCTCAGCACCAGCACAGGAAAGAATCAGGCCTCAGTCAGCTCCAGTCCTGCTTCAGAAGCTTCTTCCCCCTTGCACTCCGTGCTCTGATGTAGCCTCCCTCTTAATACCCACCATATTCCTTCAGGAAAAAGCTAATAGCAACCTGTCCATAGCTCATCCAAGCACTGCTGGCCACACCCGCTCTGGGGACATTCAGTCTGTTCTAGATCTGGTTGACTTTGTTTGTATCTTTACACCTTAGCTGCACTGAATGGCACAGGCTAAAACCGCCTGAACTTTATTGACAGCTTCCTCCACTGCTAGCTGCACCATTAGTGAATTAAGGCAACAAGGTCTGCCAGTATAGACATGGCTTTGGGCCCCAATCCTGTAGGGTGCACTGTGCAGGCAGCCCCGTTTCCACATGGAGCTCACTGACCTCAAAGGGGCAGAGATCTGCTTGTGTGTGCCCTTTGGGACAGGGATCCGTGGGGCTCCAGAGCTGCACAGCATTGTGTACATTTCTGGTGACAATGACTCCTAAATGGAGCTGCCTCTCTGATCAATGGCTAGTCTGTAATGTTATGTGGTGTTGTGACAAGATGGACTAGGTCCATAGGCCCCCTGCTGGAGGCCTCATGGCCCTACATCACCCTGCTCCAGAATAAAGTAGTGGAGCCTAGAGTGGCTGCAAAGAAGCAACCAATTGTAGGGGTTGCTGGAGTGACCAATCAGGGGCCGGAAGGGCCATATAAAAGCCAAGCAGCAGCACAGGAAGTTCAGTTCCTGCCTGGAGCTTGAAGAGGGAGGACCAAGTGCCTAGCTAGCTAGCTAGCTGGATGAGCGGCAGGACTGTGGACAGATCAGTGCAGGCTGGCTGAGCCTGGAGGAATTGAGCCCCAGAACCTGATCTGACCAGGTGAGGACACTGAGATGGGCACAGCTGGTCTGGTCACAGACTGAGCCCAGGGAGGACTGCTGAAAGGACACCAGCTGTGGGTACCGAGGTGGGTCCAGTTGAGTTGAAGAAGACAGGGCCTCTGGGAAGAAACCTGAGAGCTACAACCCCATATCAGGGCTGGAGAAAGAACCCAAGACTGTATACCCCAGAAGGGGGGATAGTGAATATGGCTTAGCCAGAGGGTCAAAACAAAGGTTGCTTATTGCATAGTCCATGTAAAGTTTATGGGATAGCCTCTGTCATGTTGATAGTAATACACAGAAGGAAAACCTAAAATTATAATCACATTTTTGACTTAGTAGAATATTTTTCCCAGTTAGTAACTGTTTTTATTTACTTTACTTTATCTAGCAAACATAACTGTAAATTAGCAATGTTTTTTCAGATGAAAATTTCTCACTATCTTAAAGGCCTTTTTAGTAACCATGGTCATGCTTCATTATTATCAGTTGTTTGCACTGCAGTAGTGTTGTTAATATGCTGGACTCTGCTATGGTATATTATGGAGTATGTTTCTTAAGCAATGTTTCTCTGTCTTTGTTTTAGGCAGCTGCTGACAGTATTCCTTTGTTCCTGATCACTCATTCTTGCTTTGTAGTATAATAAAAAATACAAACATCCTGGCAATATTGTCCAAGAAAAATGTATGCAGTTGCATATATATGTTTGTGCATGCTTCCTGAATGCATGCAGACACCACCGCGTCCTTGTCCCCAAATGGGGTATCTCAGCTCTGGAGTCTGCCAGACCACAGCTCACGTTGGCCGTGCACACTCCCCTTGTCCAGCCATCAGACACGCCCTGCATAGGGGGTTGGACACAAAGTGGGCAGGGCAGGAGCTGTGTAGAGTAGTTCTACAACAGCAGGTTACTCTTCCTGGCTGGTGGGATTCCCTACTTGAAAAGAACCAGTTGCTGTCCAATTGTTCTGTCTGGACCTTGGCCTTGGGGAGCTCCTAACCTTGACAGCCGAGGGTTCCCCAGAAGTGCTTTGGAGGGGTAGGGATCCAAACCCCAAGGCAGAGCTGAATGGCACAGCTGGCCCCTGTTTCTATAGTGTACCAAGACAAACATCAGCTCTAAATCCCCTTGTGCATGGGGATGAAATAGAGAGCTGGGTCCAAAGTGCAGCATATTTAGACTTGTGGAAGAAAAGTGGAATTCCTTTTGTATAACACTCTATTGTGCTGTTGTGGCGAAACCAATCATCTCCCCAGAGCAAACAGTGGGTCACTAGAAAGCTGATTTTTTCACCTCCATTGTAACTCTAATAAAATATTTTAAATTCAAAATGTTGATGTTAACTCTCAGCTGAAGAAGAATTTTTGCTGGAATTTAGATGAAAATGGAACAAACACTTTTCTAGATAAAGAGAGTTGGAAATGAATTTTTCTGAAAGCATGTGACGTTTATTAGTCTCTCTCTGTATTGAAAACAGAGGCAAACTCTGGCCTCCGGGTTGATTTGGTAAGTAGCTCCCATCACCGACTTGTGAACCAACTTAGTTTTTATGCACTCTATGACCCAAGTGACAGACATGGGCAGGTCTACACTACTGCTTAAGTTGATGTAACTTACGTCAGTCAGGGGTGTGAAAGACACCCCTCTTGAGAGGTCAGAAGGAAGAATCCCTTCCATCGCTACAGGCTGGGGACCCACTGGCTAAGCAGCAGTTCTGCAGAGAAGGACCTGGGTATTACAGTGGATGAGAAGCTGGATATGAATCAGCAGTGTGCCCTTGTTGCCAAGAAAGCCAATGGCATATTGGGCTGTATTAGTAGGAGTATTGCCAGCAGATCGAGGGAAGTGATTATCCCCCTCTATTTGGCACTGGTGAGGCTACACGTGAACTATTGTGTCCAATTTTGGACCCTCCACTACAGCAGGGGTGTGGACAAATTGGAGAGACTCCAGTGTAGGGCAAGGAAAATGATTAGGGGGCTAGGGCTTGTGACTTATGAGGAGAGGTTGAGGGAAGTAGGGTTATTTAGTCTGGAGAAAAGTGAGGAGGGATTTGATAGCAACTTTCAACTACCTGAAGCGGGGTTCCAAAGAGCATGGAGTTTGGCTGTTCTTAGTGGTGGCGAATGACAGAACAAGGAGCAATGGTCTCAAGTTGCAAGGGGGGATCTAGGTTGGATATTAGGAAACACTATTCCATTAGGAGGGTGGTGAGGCACTGGAATGGGTTACCTAGGGAGGTGGTAGAATCTCCATCCTTAGAGGCTTTTGAGGCCTGGCTTGACAAAGCCCTGGTGGGGGGATCAGTGGTTTGAGCATTGGCTTCCTAAACCCAGGGTTGTGCATTCAATCCTTGAGGGGGGCATTTATGGAACTGGGATAAAAATGCAGCTGGGGATTGATCCTGCCTTAAGCATGGGTTTGGACTAGATGACCTCCTCAGATCTCTTCCAACCCTAATATTCTATGATACAAGTTACAGCCACCTAAGCACTGTCCCCACCATTACTATGGTGGTGGGAGAAGCTCTCCTGTTCACGTAGCTTCTGCCTCTTGCAGAGGGGAAGTAATTATGCTGACAGGGTCCTCTCCTGTCAGCCTAGTGCATCTTCACCAGACATGCTACAGTTGCAGCCACATTGGTGCAACTGTGCCAAGAGTGCTTCTAGTGTAGACCTGTCCTTAGAAATAGCATTGTTCAAAAACTCTACATGAGTTCCTGACACTTAAACTACAGAAGGACACCCCCACACCATCCCCTTATGCCAATGAACCACAATATCATTTTCCCCAGGGCACTGGGGGACATAACCTGGCCTGTTAGACTAAGGGCTTGGCTACACTGGAGAGTTGCAGCGCTGTAAACCCACCACCAGCGCTGCAACTTACTCACCGTCCACACTTGCAAGGCACATACAGTGCTTCATCTCCCTGGCTGCAGCACTGGTTGTACTCCTGCTCTGCCTCGGGTATAAGGGTTGCAGCTCTTGTGATGCAGCGCTGCTCCGCAAGTGGGCCACCAAAAGCGCTGTAATTGGACTCCGAGGTATTCAGAGGTATCCTAGAATGCCTGTTCAGCCACTCTGCTTATCAGTTAGCACTCTACAACCCTGGTCTTAGGTGACTCGCCCTTTAAATGCCCCGGGAATTTTAAAAATCCCCTGCCTGTTTGCTCAGCCAGGTGTAGAGTGCAATCAATCAGTGAATCTTTCCAGGTGACCATGCCTTCACGTGCCAAACGAGCCCCAGTATGGAGCAATGGTGAGTTGATGGACCTCATCAGTGTTTGGGGGGAGGAAGCTGTGCAGTCACAGCTGTAGGAATTACGATACCTATGGGCAGATCTCAAGGGCCATGCTGGAAAGGGGCCATGACCGGGATGCAGTGCAGTGCAGGGTTAAAGTAAAGGAGCTGCGGAGTGCCTATTGCAAAGCCCGCGAGGGAAACCGCCGCTCAGGTGCTGCCCCCACTACCTGCCGTTTTTACAAGGAGCTGGACGTGATACTTGGGGGTGACCCCACTGCCAATTCGACGACCACGATGGACAGTTCAGAATGGGGAGAGGAGGGGGAGGTGGAGGGGGGGAGGAAACCGAGAGTGAGGGCACTGGGGTGGGGGGAGAAACCCTGGAGTCCCAGGAGGCATGCAGCCAGGAGCTCTTCTCAAGCCAGGAGGAAGTTAGCCAGTCGCAGCAGCTGGAACTTATTAGTGAAGAAGAAGCAGAGGAGCAGGTTCCTTATGTTCCTGCCTGGAGTCTGTGTCTCATATGTATGCTGTGTTCAGGCATGAAAATGCTGCATATGCATGGGGGTTGCTCCCGAGGGTATAGGTCGCGTAGTTCTCGGGTAGTAGGTGAAACTATTCAGATGTTGGGGCGCTGTGGTGGTAGACCTGGATGCTGGAGAAGTGTTGTGTTTTTGAGCTGACATTGGTGTGTATTCACCCGAGGAAAGGCTTTGGACTTGGGGCGGCGATGGTAGTGCTCTACCTGCATGCTACGATGAATGGATACAGTCCGTTTGGAGAGCGCCAGATGCTTATCAGCTGCTTCGAGGCTTTTTCTTCTTAGCTCACTGCCTTTTTCCTGCTTTCTCTGTCCCTCCACTGCCTGCATTTTTTTCCCCTCTATTCCTGCATTTTTTTATCTCTTTGTTGGACTGTTCATTTTACATTTGTTTCCTTCACCATATCTTCTTGCTTTTCGCGTTGCTTTTCTTTCCTCATTGTGTTTTTGCTAGCCTTTCACCCACGGCTCTCTGATACGGCAGTTTGTTGTAATTTCTACACCCTTTCTTATTACACCCACAAATATTGTTTAAGGACATTTTATCTAGAGGATGGTCTAGGTATTGTGTATATGTCGACACGTGAAGGGTTGACAGTCTCACTTTAGCACATACTTATCACATCTATACTTCATCAGAGCGACAGCAGAACCACAAGCAGCGAAGAAATGGTGAGTAGGGGGGAGTGGATGCAGGAGTGAAGGTGAATCCTGGAAGAGCGTATCTTGCTGCTGGGGTCACCTGGGAAGGGGACTGATTGGTGTCAGGGCTGTAAGTGGGGTTTTCTTATCATTGGGAGCAAGCAAACAACTGCAGGGCTCCTATCGTGAACCTCTCCAACATTTCACAGAGTTTATTCCTTGGAAGAACTAATCGCTGCTAAGCGGTGCGGTCCCTGGAAGCAAGGAGGTCTTCTACAGCAATGCCGGATTCTTCCCGTGCGCTCATGCAGGCGTTGCCTGGTGTGCGCCAAGGTCCTCCCTTTACCTCTTTCAACTCTAGCCACAGTGGCAGTCTGACACGTTAGCCTGACCTGGACATTTAGGACCACAGTGGCTCCCTATAAAAACCCTTTTGCGCGGATAAGTGGGGTTGCCGTGCGCATTGCCCCACCCCACTCGCATCCCTGCGACAGAAAACTTTAAGAGATACCAAGACCGATATAACACATGACGAATGGAATAGAGCACATGCAAATGGGCAATTTCCACATTTAGCATGCTGCATTTTCATTCATAACCCCTCCCTCTTCCCCCCCCCGTCCCTTCTCCCGAAACACTTTCCGCCTGAAATAAAAATGCTGCTTTTTTTCCAAATTTTAACCCCATTGTCTTTACAGGTAATCTTCTGGCTTCCTCTGTGCTACTCTATCACTAATAAGTTCCAGCTGCTAACAGCGACAGTGGCGGGTTTATCTTCCTCCTTGGCGGGATTAGATGAGCTCTGGCGCATGCCTCTTTGGGAGGACTCCAGGGGTTCTCCCCCCACCCCCATGCCCGTCACTCGTCGATTTCCTCCCGCCCTCCACCTCCCTCCTCTCCCATTCGAACTGTCCATCGTGGATCGCGAATGCACGTGGGGTCACCCCAAGTACACGTCCAGCTCCTTGTAAAAACGGGCAGTATTGTGGGCTACACCTGAGCTGGCGGTTTCCCTGCCGGGCTTTGCATAGCTTACTCGCAGAGAGAGACTCCTTCTTTAACCCTGCACTGCACTTGCATCCAGGAGATGAGCATGGCCCCTCCCGCATGTCCTTGAGTCTTCCTTATTTATTCGTAATTCCTACAGCTTCTGACTGCACAGCTTCCTCCCCAAACACTGATGAGTCCAATCACTCACCATTGCTCCATACGCGGCTCGTGGCAACGTGAAGGCTGGTCACCTGGAAAGATTCAATAAAATGATTGATTGCACTTCTTACACCGTGGCTGAGCAAACAGGCAGTAGATTATTATAAAATCCCGGGGCATTTAAAGGTTCGAGTTCACCTAATGACCAGGGTTGTTAGAGTGCTAACTGATAAGCCAGATCGGCTGAACCAGCGCATTCTACGGATAACCTTTAAATACCTCGGAGTTCCAATATACAGCGCTTATTGTGGCCCCACTTGCGGGAGCAGCGCTAATGACATCACAAGAGCTGCCACACCCCAAAAATATACCGAGGCCTAGACAGGGTCAACAGACCAGTGCTGCAGCCAGAGTGAAGCCACGTGTATGTGCCTGTAGCATTAGTGAGAACCGGTGAAAAGTGCGCGCTGGGTGGGTGGGGTTTACAGCGCTCAACTCTCCAGTGTAGGCCAGCGCCTTAGTCTACAGGCCAGCGTTATGTCCCCCCAGTGCCCTGGGGAAAAAGATATTGTGATCCATTCGGCATATAGGGATCGTGTGCTGTTGGTGTGTCCTTCTGGCCTCAGCGTCAGGAACCTTCATGTAGAGTTTTAATTAAATCCATTGTCTATTTCTATACAGAGTCTACACTGAGCACTCTTGCGAACAGTATTGCACCAATGTGCTGACAACTAGATAGACATGTCTGGTGAAAGAAATAGCCACTAGGCTGACAGAAGAGAAAGACACGCAGCAGAAAATAATACTTCCACTGCAAGAAGGCAGAAGCTAAACGTGAAAAACAGAGAGAAGCTATCTCACCACCACCATAAAATAGGTAGGACAGTGCGTAGGTGGGTGGTGGAACTTGTATCATAGAATATTTAGGTTGGGAGAATCTGAGGAGGTCCATCTAGTCCAACCCCATGGGCTTAAGAGCAGAATACAATCCCAGCTGGCTTTTGATCCAGTTCCATAATGCCCCCTCAACTGAAATATGACATGCAACAAACCCGGGTATAGGAACCTATATGCTAAACCCACTGATCCCACCCACCAAGGCTTGTTGTTCAGAGCCAGGTCCGCCAAACTCTAGGATGTGAGATTCTACCACCTCCCTAGTAACCGCATCAGTGCCTACACCCTCCTAATGGAATAGTGTTTCCTATATCCCACCTAGATCCCCCCTTTGCAATGAGACCGATTGCTCTTTTCTTCATTCGCCACCACTAAGAACAGCCAAAACTCCATGCTCTGTGGGAACCCCTGCTTCAGGTAGTGATAAGTGCGATCAAATCCCTTCTCTCACTTTTTCTCCGACAAATAACCCTACTTCCTCTCATATTCCTCTCCTCAATAGTCAGGCATAGTCTCCTAGTCCTCCCCCGCAAAATTTATATTCCTTGTCCCCGACACTGGAGTCTCTCACAATTTGTTCCACTACCTGCTGTGTGGACGGAGAGAGTCCAAATTGGACACAATAGTATCACGATAGATAGCCTCCCGGAGGGGTGGCAGAGATGAAGGGAGGGGAAAAATCACTTCCCCTCGCATCTGCTGGCAATACCTGCTACTAATACAGCCCAATATTGCCATTGGTTTCTTGGCAACAAGGGTCTAACAACTTGCTGCATTCATAATCAGCTCTCATCCACTGTCATATACCCAGGTCCTTCGTTCTGCAGAACTTGCTGCTAGCCAGTTGGGGTCCCCAGCGTGTAGCGATGGAGGATTCTTCCTGCTTGACCTCTCAAGCAGGGGTCTTTCACACCCCTGACGACGTATCATGTACCGTCGAGCTTGAAGCGAGTAGTGTAACCTGCCATGTCTGTCACTTGGGTCATAGCGTGCATAAAAACTTAAGTTGGTCACAGTCTGGGTGATGGTAAGCTACCAAATCAACCCGGATGTCCAGGAGTTGGATGCCTCTGTTTTCATACAGAGAGAGACTATAACCACACTGCTTTCAGAAAAATGCATTCCAAACTCTCTTATCTAGAAAAGTTGTTTGTTCCATTCATTCTAATTCCACAATTTCCTCTTCAGTGAGAGCAATCTATCAGCATTTTGAATAATGTTTGCTTATATAGTGATGTTAACAATGGAGAGGTGAAACAATCAGCTTCTTACGTGACCCACTGTTTGCTCTGTGGGATGGTTATGAATTGGTTTCGCTCACAACATGACTGGAATAGAGTGTTAGAGCAAAGAATTCCACTTTCTTCACAAAGTTCTAATATTGTCTCTTGCACTTTTGGACCAGCTTCTCCTATTTTCAGTCCTCCTCTATGCTACCATGGTGATTAGAGTCTGCTGTTATGATCTTAGATAACACATATGAAACAGGCCCAAGCTGATAGACCAATATCCAGCTCTGCCTGGTTGATCCCTCCCCTCCAAAGCACTTGGAACCGTCGGTGTCAGGTCTAGGAGCCTCTCCCTATAGGCGCATATAAGGTCCAAGATGGCAGAAACAAAAGTAAGAACAGCAAAACTGGTTATCTTTTCAAGTAAGGGAATCACCAACCCAGCCAGAAAAGATAACCATCCGCCTCGAGTATGTAACTACTCTACCACCAGCTCTCCCTGCACCACTTGTGGCAAAACCCCCTATGCAGGGACGGGTGTCTGGATGGGGTCGGACAAGGGGAGTGGCACGGCCGAACTTCAGCTTTGGTCTGGCAGATCCAGAGCTGATAACCCCCATTGGTACATAGGACGCAAGTGTGGTGCTTGTTTCATTGTGCATTCAGAACGCATCGCACCAAATATAACTGCAACTGCCATCATTTTTCTTGGACATATTCGCCCAGGATGTTTGTATTTTTATCCTAACACATATAACTACAAGCAAGAATGACGTGATCAGGAACAAAGGAATACTTCCAGCAGTAGACCCCCAAAACTTTAAAGACAGGAGAACAACAGGCTAAGAAAGACTGACTGCCATAATGTATACCATAGCAGAGGTTTCCCCAAGAACATGTTAAAATTAAACCAAGGCTGACTTGGTTATGCGTGGCGTATCAAGTCCAATTCTGATATATATATTAAGCGTTATTGGACGACTTGACCATGGTGTACTAAAAAAGGCGGGGATTAAAAGGATGCTGAGAGAACCGTTTCCATCTGACAAAAAACATTAGTAGATTTACAGTATGTTTTTGCTATGATACCAGTAAAAGTAAATAAAAACAATTATAAACTGTGTGTCGAACCACAACATATCGCCCCTACAACAAGCGTGTCCTCTAAATGTTTGATGTTTATTCTTTGGTGTGTCCTTCTCTTGTGTGTTTTTACTTCCCCCTTTTTAACCAGGCGGGGTAAGATCCCAAAATTGTTTACAATGTCTTATTGTTCCTATATATAGTCACAAAACCATTTGCGCATTTTCCTCTCGCCCTAACACCAATAAGATAACCTAAACCCCCCCTCCTACTGGTATTATACTTATATCGGTTCTTTTCGTCTTATGCTTCCTTCATATGGCGGTATGTAATGCTCTTCTGAAGTTGTGCTGTCCCAACGGAGCGGCGGGCTGGGCATTTTCTCTCATAGCAAACAGACCCACACTCCATTGGTAAAAAAGGGGGTACCCACAGCCGAGATGTGGCCTGTTATCAGCAAGTACCTTCACAGTGGCTCAGGTCTTGTGCCAGAACGCAGCTGTGCCCATAACATACCAGTGATCAGGTCAGCGGCATCAGTCCAAGAAATGCGAAAGGTATCGGCAACTCAAATGCGCGCCCATTGTTGTCTTCAGCCGTAACATGACACTGAATCTGTCCAAACAGTCCTCCGCTCATGCCGAGCTCGAACTAGCTAGCTCTTGGTCATCTTTGCGCCTTCCACTCTCCAGTCCAGCAAGGAAACTGAATACTTCCCCGTGTGCCTGGGGACCTCCTGCGTTGCCCTGTTGTAGCGCCCCACTTTTTTTCCGCGTTTCTTATTGTGTCCTTTCTCTCGCGAACCTCTTACCCAGTGCAACTCTCAGATGCTCCTAAAATATCGCAGACCAACCTCTAGCTCCACTTACCCTTTTTATTCTGCGACAGGGGTGATGAGGGCATGGCCTCCAGCGTTTTGCCCTTTTTCTTTTTCGTCTTTTTCTCCTCCCTTGAGCCTGGAGGTCGGGGATGTCTTTTCCAACACCACATAAAACTGTTTGACTGTTCTTTATTGACACAAGTATGGAGTCGAGAGAGCAAGCGTCGCAGTTTAGGAGTGCAAGTGTTGTCGGGCCGGGGGAGAAAAAATAATGGCCACATATGCTTGGTCCAGCTCTGGAGCCCCACACTCGGAGGTCCGGCCTGTACCACGCAGGGAAAAAGCACACACAAAAATGCCACCTCCTACCCCCTCACCAACTATTGAAAGAGTACAAATTTGAATTAGCTTCTCATTCTGTTTTAAAATATCGAAAGGCGCTTTGGGCGCCTGCACAGTGCACCTACGGATGGGGCCCAAAGCCCGATGTCTTTCGGCGACCTTGTTGCCTTATTCCCATATTTTGGTATCTCGCAGGTGGCGAGGGAAGCCTTGCAGTTAGTTCAGGCGGTGTGGGTGTAGCCGTGTGCATTCCCAGGTGGCAGGCCTAAGGAGAAGTTTTGTATATCCACTTGTATGAGTGCAGAAAAAAAAACCCCCAGCTCCAAACACAGATTCTAGAACAGGAACTTAATGTCCAAGAAGCCGGGTGAAAAAATAGAGCGCCAGTGCTTAGGCTTTATGGGCTATGAACCATTTGTCTATGCTAACTCAAGACCTCCTTTGAATTCTCTTCTTGTTCATCAGAGTGATTTTATGATAAGGGCTGTTTTACTTTATCCGGGCCTTTGGTATAAGAAAGCTCCACCTCAGCGCACCCGCCCAGTCGCTAAAGAGAGTAAGACGAATTATATATATGAAAGCTATCACAATAAAAGAACCAAACGCCCACGCGAGAGAAACAAGACCTGCACGGCGCTGGGTTGGCTTTGCTGCTGTTCTTTGTTCTAGGGCTCCTCTTTTGCTTTGACTGTGGCGTGGCTCTTTAGTGTTTTTTTGTGACAATGTTCCTATCTCCTCCCATTCATGCCCTTTTGGGTTTTTTTGTCTTGTGTCTGTGCCTCTCCCTTTGCCCTAAATGTATGTGAGAAATAACATGTTTCCCAACATTCCCCTAACATTTCCTCTTTTTGGAACCTCCGCCATTTAAACAGCAAACCGCAGCCAGGGGCGCTTCGGCGTGAGCCGAAGGAAAATCTGCCCACCCCGATTGAGGTTGCATTTCTTTGCTTGTGTTGTGCCGCCTCCTTAATGGACCTAGGCTTACAATTAGGCCACACAAGTGTACAGGGTGGATCCCATGGCTGGGACTAATATGAGTCCTCTGATTATACCAGTAATTACTTAGACTGTGCCTCATAACGCCAACCAGGATGTATATTAACCTTTGAACCTATGTTTCTTTCTTGTTGGTGGGGCTGCGAGGGGAACAAACTAAGTTGGTTATCTTTCTTACTAGAGATGCCCATATACCGTTTCTCTTCCCTGTCTCCCCTTGTTTATAGTTCGTCCCACAGAGCACCACCAAGATACAAAAATGCGATATGCCCCGGCCACCTCGTCTGAGGTCGCCCACAAAACAACATTGTCCTCTATTTCCTTGCCCAAACAGGTGACCTCCCATGATTTGTTGCCACTTTCCCTTCAAACTTTTATCTATTATTGAGGAGGCTGATTCCATTCATAGTATAGAGAAACACTCGGGGTGAAATTATTTTTTGTGAGAGGGGCCCCCCATTCTTAGGGATGGTGTTGACCCCAAAAACGTGCTCCCTGTATAAAGGAAAACAAAAAAAAAATGTACATATTCTTTGGTTGTTTTCCAAAAAACCAGGGGGGGCGTGAAATAAGGTGTTGGGAAAAAGGGGGACCCTTTTATGATTTGAATTGGGCAGGTTTGTATTAAGAGGTTAATATCCTAACATCCATGGGGGGAGAGAAAAACAGCCAAAAAAAATTAATACTTCTTGAAATTAAAAAAGGGCCTTTCTTATTTTTTTCAAAAAAATCCAAAAAAAATAAAAAACAACAATCAAAAACCCAAAAGCTCCCCCGCAAACAATTATTATGGAAGGACACAAAAACCTATGCCGAGAGCTAGATCCCCCACCCGAAAGGATGCCGTGCTGGGGAAGTTTTTTGGGAAAATTATAAAACTTAGGGAACCCCCCCCAAAAAAAAAAAATTTTTTCAGAAAAACAGATAACAAATGAAAGTAAAACAACCAAACTCTTAATTTTTAAAATAACCCAGTCTTTTTTGGGAAAAGTGGCCGTTTTACAAATTTAAAATTTTTCATTGGGGCCCCAAAAAAAACTACCGCCAAAGCATTGGTCTGGCATTAGTGGCTGATTTCGCACTTTGGGATTCTTTTTTCCCTTTGCTTGGGACAAATAAAAGAGGAAGAAAAAAATTTTTTAAAAAAAGTTAAAAATAGGGATTTTGGTTTTGTTTGCCTATCCCTTTTCTCAGAAAAAAAAGGATTACGCTCAATCTTGCTTAGGTTTTTCAAAAAAAAAACGAAAAAGGGGAAATTAAAAATTTTTTTTGGGGGTTTGAATATCCTATGTTCTACTTTTTTTATACACCACCCATGTAGTTTAAACTTTTATTTAAGGTTAACTTTAGTAAGGTTTCTAGATGTTTTTAGTTGAGCATGCATTTGTTTCTCCCCCAAATTATCTCAGATAAATTTTTAAAAAAAAGAAACAGAGTTTTTCTCCTTCCCCGCTTCTCGTGTTCTTTTTTATAAAAAAAAAATCTTGTTCGGGAAAAATCTTTTTCCTCTACCTTTTCTTGATTTAAAAGGAAAAGTGCCGGGTACCAGGATTTAAACGCTGTTGATGTATGTAGTTTCAATATCTAGGACCCAAATTTGTTCTAATTTTTGGCTGTTATGAGAGGAAAAAACACCCATTTATACCAAGAGAAACAGCTATTAAGTACTACTTTAAGAGGGGCCGTTTAGGAACCATTGGTATTTGTTTGTTTAACTGGAAACTTATGACCATATCCTGTCATTCCCTTGGAACCTCTTAGCCCCTTCCCCACAAAAATATTAAAGCCATTATCTGGGGCTTTTCCATTTGTCATAATACCAATACCGAATGGATGTCAAAAAAAAGGGGAAACCCAATTTTTTTTTTTTTTTTAACCCTCCAATGTTTTTAATGAACTTAATGCTAAAAAATAAATAAAAAAGCGAAACCCCCTTCCTATGAAGGAATAAAATGCCCTTGACCTCCCACTTCAACTTGTATGTTTTATATTTATTAATTTCACTTCGCTAGAACCCTTTCGTCCTTTTTACCCTACTCTCCCCTACCTCCTATTTTTTTTCATTTTATTTCTTTTCCTCTATTAAATAATTCCAACCTGGAGTTCATTTGTTATTCAGGTAAATTATCGAATATGCTCTATATGTTGAGAATTTTTTGTTGTATTTTAAAACCAAAAAAAACAAAAAGTAAAAAAAACCCTTTTTTTGGCCAAAGGTTTCCACTTCTACCCAAAACAACCTGTTTGGTTATTGGGATTTTCGCCTAAAAATTTGTCTTTAACTGGCCATATGGGGAGGTTTCTTATCTTTGTTTGAGTTCGAGGGTTTTTTCTTGTTTTGGCTGTTGATTTAAAAACGAAATTGGTTCCCTTTTTGTTTCCTCAAATTAAATTCTTTGAGTTTTGGGGGCAAGAATTAACCCAAAGGATTTATGTGTTTGCTTTGTTATTGTGGTGGTTTTGGATTCAGGTTGGAAAGATCATCTGGGCCTCTCTCTTGGTTGGAATTCCAGAGCATATAACAATACCTAAAGTGTTGGCATAAATGAGCGGTTTGTCTGTTCCTTTCACCTCCTCGTTTCTACTTCCCCTACCTTGGGAGGGGGAAAGTCCGGGCGAACTATATTTATTTCAGTCTTGCGATTGGGTGGATGAGTGTGGGACTGAAAAAATTTTTTGGCCCCCCCCCCCCAAAAAAAAAAACAACAGTTTTTTCCAAATCTTTCAAAAAAAGAATGTTGGCGTTTTTTTAAAATTGGTCCAAGGGGAGGGGAAGTGTTTGGTTTAGGGTGGGCAAACCCCACTTTTTTTTTTTTTTTTCTGCGTTACCCAGCCCCCAAAAGGGGAATTCTTTGAGGATGGCGGGAGGGAAACACCCCTGGCCTATTTTCTCCATCTTTTGCCAGTGGGACGTCCCCCCAAATCGTAATTGGGGCCCAAACGGGTGTTGACCCCTCACTTGGTTAAAAAATTCCTGTTTCTCTGTTTGTCGTGCCTTTTACTTTGAGGAAGATTTTGTTTAGAAAAAACTCCCCCCCCCAAGTTCGTTAAATCTTTTTTTGGGGAATCTTTAAATAAAAACTGGGTTCTGAACTCTGGCGGATCTCCCATCTGCTTTTTGCTCCGCCCTGCCAAAGGGGAAGTATATAATTTCAAAAAAACAAATTCTTCAGTTTTGGGGTGGGTGCATTTGCAAGAACCCCAGACACAAATTTCCAAGGCTGGCCTATTCTGGGAACCAGGTGGAAAAGGGGGGTATAATAAACGGGGTCTCCACCAACAAAGGGGGAAAGGCCCAAAACCCCAATTTTGTAAAAAATATTGCCCCATTTGGGGCGCAGCTTTTACGTGTACCTCTTTTAATTTATGTTGGAAAATAAGGTTATTTTGCCAGGGGGGGAAAAAAAAAGATAAAAAACTTTGGTGTTTTAAAATTTGGCCATTTTAAAGCTGTTTCAAAAATAATTTTTTTTTTTTTGTATCTTTTTCCTTTTTGTTTCCCGTTGTTTGGTTGTTGGGGGGAAAATCATAAAAAAGTCCATTTTAGGGGAAAACGGGGAGGAGGAAAAAGGCGGGGGGGTGGGGGAAACCCTTTTTTTTTTTTTGTTTTTTTCGTAGGGGGTCCTTAGGATTTTTCCCCCCTTGCCACCTCGGTGGTCAGGTCTAAAAGGTGTTTTTTATTTTTCGTAAGGGGAACCCACAGGGGCCAAAAAACCCCTTTTTGTTCATTAATAGGTGGCGTTTGGGCCGAGTTTCTTTCATTTCTAACTTTTTTTTCATTTTCTAATTTTTAAATGGAGGGTTTTTTCGTTTTTTATATTGCCCCCTCAATCGACAAGTGAACATACCCATTTTTTTAAACGTTTGCTTAATTACAA
>NC_133775.1:70822831-70879701 GCF_003597395.2 Chelonoidis abingdonii | reverse complement strand
GCTTTGTGGGATAGCTGCCCATAATGCACCACTCCCAACAGCACTGCAAATGCTGAAAATGTGGCCACACTGCAGCGCCGGTAGCTGTCAGTGTGGGCACACTGCAGCGCTTTCCCTAAACAGCTGTACGAAGACAGCTGTAACTCCCAGCGCTGCACACCTGCAAGTGTAGCCAAGCCCTAAGACCCTGTGATCTCATCTCTGCCACTGGAACAATTAGCCTGGAATGTGAACCCAGTGTCCCTGCTCTCACATCCGCCCCAAGGGAGTAAACTTCCCCTCCCCTGACCTTACTTCTTCAACACCTTTCCTCTCTTTCCCCTTTTGCGGCCAAGAGTCTGGTTTAGCCAGGCAGGTCAAACCCCTGGTTGCAATGCTGCTGGAAATAAGGGCTTAGCTCAAAACAGCACCTTAGCCCAATGCTGCTAAGCCTTTACCATGTCACAGAGCTGCCAAGAAAAGCATGTGCTGGGCTTATCATCTTCCAGCAACTACTCTGCATGTAGCAGTGAGAGGGAAGTTGCATTTTCTTCTCTTTCCCACCCCACTCTCATTTCCTGTGTGCACCTCTGCCCACCTCATCTCACGGCGGCTACAATTCTAACAAATCTGAAGCTGCCGCTCCAGGCTCTGCCCCTAAGGACTCTTCACACCAGATGCTGGACTGCGGAGGAAAGGACTGTCCCTTTAAAAGATTATTTACATTAAAATGAGGGAAATTGTTCAACTGAGGTTTTAATTAACTTTACACTTTACATGCTGTTTTCCTCCCTTCTCTTTAGATCTGTGTCAAGCTGACTCAAACCCTGTTAGGATGCTCGTTTAATGTCAAACCAGGATTCTAAAACACCTTAACCCCTTCAAGACCAAAGTCTCTTCCCTGCCCCCAGCCAGCTCTGGATTGATAAATGCCTGGTATCATTGGCATAGCTATACTTCAGCGTTACAGAGCAATCACCGTTTAAATGCTGCTTTGGACTGGAAATTTCCCATCAACCATGGCAGTGTGAAGCAATGATCACAGGAAGGAGCTGAGTGGACAGCACAGAGGCCAGAGCTCAGTTTTATGCGACTCCCTGACTTTATGCAACTTGACTTCTGTGCTGAAGGAACCAAAACCAACACTCTCCTCCTGGAAAACTTCTCCGCGGCTTTCTGGGCTTCAATGAATATTGGATAACAGACATCACAGGAAACGGAGGAAAATGCTGAGATGGACCAACAAGGCAAACTGTCTCTCCAGGCCTGTATCCAAACATCTCTATCAGCTGAACTGAGCCCCACGCCCTCTACAATGCTCCCTGCCATAGATGACCCATGCTTGCTGACACTGGAGGGAGCACAACCGTGGAACAGGGCGAGTCATGTCCCGCTGGCAGTCCTCCCCATTCCGGAAAGCAGGGGCCCCACAGAAAGAAATAGCACTTCCACTGTTCCTCAACTCCTGCCTCTGCCTCTCGCTGCCCGGGGAGCTCCCTGACTTAGCTGCTCCACATTCAGGGAGGCCAGCCACCCCATGTGACTGAGCAACCTGGGGGTGCGGGGGCATGAGACTCTGCATACCCTTCTCACGGTTGGCCTCTGCTCTTTGCTCCTGAGGATCCAGCCCAAGCACAAGGGCTGCCCACCCAGCATGTATGGCTGCAGGACCTCTGCCCTTCCTTCCTCTCCAGCTCTGACCCCATGTGTCTCACTCCTCTGTACTAATTCTCTCTAGCTGCTCTCTGCTCACTTTTCCTTCCCTTCCCATTGCATCAAGCACCTCTCCCCAGATCCCAGGTGCTTTCACCTCCTGTTGGCAAGGCACGGAGACCTGACTCTTTCTCTCCCCCTGCTCCCTCTTGCACAGGCGCTGACATTCTGCAACTCCCTGCCCTGCCAGGTCTCACACTGTCCCTCTCCCTGCAGCGTTGCAGGATGGCCCCTCGCTCTGGGACAGGGAGCCCTGGTGAGTTGTCTGGTAAGGGCATTAGAAAGTGAGGCCCAGCCATGCAGGCTGCAGGAAAGAGAAGCAGTCATGCCCCTCATTAACACAGTGATTTGTGCTGTCTATAAAGTACATTTATAGTGACATAGATAGTAACCCAATTAATCCTCCACTACTGAGATTTCCATGTAACTAATCCCAGGCTGCACATGCTTGTTGCAGTGTTGTAAATGCCTTTGCATTGGGCTATTGATCTGTATAGCCATGGCCTGTCCCTGTACGCAGCTCCAGCCCCTCAAGCTCTCCTCAGGAGTGCCCCCTCCCCCAAATCACACACCACTATCCTCTTCTCACGCGGCATCTGGCAGCTTCCCCAGGCTGCTCCGCATTTCATTGAATCCCCTTGGACATCATTAGCCACTGCTGTGTACATGGTGCGGCAAGAAAGCAGCCGTGGTATCAAAGGGAAATAAAGGTTGAAAGGAACGAGGCTGCAATGCCTTTCATCTCTGGAAATGTGTCACATTAATGATGTGGAGAGTGTGGGGTCAGCTGGAGGGAACTGAAATTCCTCTGCTGCCTCATGGCTGGAGGGCCACTAGGAGCCACATACTGCTCCCCTGTTGGTCACCTCCTGCTGCTGCCTCTGGCCATGCTGGAGAACTGAGGAAACACCCCTTGGCTGCACAAAGCTAAGTTCCAGCTGAGGGCTTCAGACCCAGCAACCCAGCACGCACCTGCTCAACCCTAAAGTGAAGCCACCCAAAGCAGCACCCAGGGCATGCGGGCTGGAGGCTGACTGGATGTTCCAGTGCTCAGGAGGTTGGATGCCACCTGGATGTGCCAGGATGTGTAGGGTTGCCAACTTTCTAATTGCACAAAAGCGAACACCCTTGCCCTTCCTCCTTCCCTGCTGCTTCCACAAGGCCTCTCCCCTGCCCCACCCCTTCTCCAAGGCCACACACCCCACTAACTCTAGCCCCCTCCCTCTGTCACTCAGTCTTACCCACCCTCACTCACTTTCACTGGGCTGGGGCAGGGGGTTGGAGTGTGGAAGGAGATGAGGGCTTTGGCTGGGGGTGCGGGCTCTGGGATGAAGCCAGGAATGAGGGGCTTAGGGTGCAGAAGGGGGCTCCAGGCTGAAGCCAAGGGGTTCAGAGTGAGAGCAAGGGCTCAGGGCTGGGGCAAGGGGTTGGGGTATGGAAGGAGGTGCAGGATGTGGATTCAGGAAGGGGGCTCAAGGCTGGGGAAGGGGGTTGGGGAATGGGCTCTGGGAGGGAGTTAGGGTGCAGGAGGGGGTTCCGACCTGGGGTGGGGGGTTGGGGTGCGGGCTCCAGCTGGGTGGCGCTTACCACAGGCGGATCCCGGTCAGGGTGCAGTAGAGCTAATTCAGGCTCCCTGCCTGCACTGTATCCACACGGCTCCTGGAAGTGGCCATGTCATAGTATACTTTCCTCAATCTGAACCTTAGAGTCCAAACATGAGGTACTAGCATGAAATCCTCTAAGCTTAATTACCAGCTTAGATCTGATATGCTGCCACCAATCAGAACTCTGAGTGTCTGATAAACTCTGGTCTCCCAAAAACCTTCCCTGGGGACCCCCAAGACCCAGATTCCTTGAGTCTCACAACAAAGGGGAATAAATCATTTCCCTTCCCCCTCCTTTCTTCCTCTCAGATCTTTCCTGCCCTGGCTACACTAGGAGATCACCGTGATTCAAACTTCCGTGAATCTAAACAAAGGGATTCCCCTTCCCCCTCCCTCCTTCCCCACCGGAGGCAATACAGATTCAAGCTCCGTGAATCTAACACAAGAGGAAATTTATCCTTCCCTTCTCCCCACCAATTCCCTGGTGAGTACAGACTCAATTCTCTTGAGCCTCAACTAGGAAAAAATCAAACAGGTCTTAAAAGCCCAAAATTTAACATAAAAAGAAAGAAAAAAAAGTAAAAGTTTATCTCTGTAATCTAGGTGGTAAATGTTACAGGTGTTTCAGCTTATAGACAATAGCAAAGAAAGCCCTTCTCAGTAGAAATCAATTTAAAATACTTGAGCAAAAATACTCATTAAAACTCCACCAGCCAGCATACACAAACTGTTGAAAATACAGAAAAACATAAAAAACTAAACGTACTTTCTACCCTTTGTACTTACAAAATTGGAACAGAAGATTAGAGAGCCTATAGGTATGTGTGGTCACTCTCAGAGCCTAGAGAGAACAAAGCAAAACCCAAAAACCACAAACAAAGGCTTCCCTCCACCAAGATTTGAAAGTATCTTGTTTCCTGATTGGTCCTCTGGTCAGGTGTTTGGTTCCCTGTTTGTTAACCCTTTACAGGTAAAAAAGACATTAACCGTTAACTATCTGTTTATGACAGGCCGGCATGTTTGGCTCCTAGGTGCAGGGGAGGCCGGGCAGCTCCATGCCCGCAGCTGGCGCTCGGGGTGAGGGCAGTGTGAGGAGCGCCTGTGGCTGTCCCAGGCCTAGGAGCCAGACATGCTGGCCACTTCTGGGAGCTGTGGGGAGCCAGGGCAGGCAAGAAGGACTTTTAATGGCCTGGTCAGCGGTACTGACTGGAACTGCCAGGGTCCCTTTTCCACCAGGAGTTCTGGTCAAAAATCGGACGTCTGGCAGTCATCTATCTGCCGAACCGACCAGGAAAACTGAAAAGTTTACTGCTTGCCAGGAGCTAGGATTCACAATGTGACAGAGAGACTACCAAGACTCATCAAGCCCTCGGATCGCTACCCCTTCCTGCTTCTCCACGTGGAAATCAATGATACTATCAAGAATGACCTTGAGCTTATCACTGCAGACTATATGGCTCTGGGAAGAAGGATAAAGGAGTGCAAGTGGTGTTCTTGTCCACCCTTCCTGTGGAAGGAAAAGATGTGGGTAGAGACTGTCAAATCATGGAAGTCAATGAACAGCTACGCAGGTGGTGTCGGAGACAAGGTTTTGGATTCTTTGACGATGAGATGGTATTCCAAGAAGAAGGAATGCTAGGCAGAGATGGGCTCCACTTAACAAAGAGAGGGAAGAGCATCTTTGCAAGCAGGCGGGCTAACCTAGTGAGGAGGACTTTAAACTAGGTTCGCTCAGGGAAGGAGACCAAAGCCCTGAGGTAAGTGGGGAAGTGGGATGCCAGGAGGAAGCACAAGCAGGAGACCGCAAGACTCCTGCCTAATACTGAGAAAGCAGGACGATCAGCAAATTATCTTAAGTGCCTATACACAAATGCAAGAATCTGGGAAACAAGCAGGGAGAACTGGAAGTTCTGGCACAGTCAAGGAATTATGATGTGATTGGAATAACAGAGACTTGGTGGGATAACTCACATGACTCGAGTACTGTCATGGATGAATATAAACTCTTCAGGAAGAACAAACAGGCAGAAAAGGTGGGGGAGTTGCATTGTATGTAAGAGAGCAGTATGATTGCTCAGAGCTCCGATATGAAACTGCAGAAAAACCTGAGAGTCTCTGGATTAAGTTTAGAAGTGTGAGCAACAAGGGTGATATCGTTTTGGGAGTCTCCTATAGACCACCAGACCAGGGGGATGAGGTGGACGAGGCTTTCTTCCGCCAACTAACAGAAGTTACTAGATCACAGGCCCTGGTTCTCATGGGGGACTTCAATCACCTTGATATGTGCTGAGAGAGCAATACAGCAGTGCACAGACAATCCAGGAAGTTTTTGGAAAGTGTAGGGGACAATTTCCTGGTGCAAGTGCTGGAGGAACCAACTAGGGGCAGAGCTCTTCTTGACCTGCTGCTCACAAACAGGGAAGAATTACTAGGGGAAGGAAAAGCGGATAAGAACCTGGGAGGCAGTGACCATGAGATGGTCGAGTTCAGGATCCTGACACAAGGAAGAAAGGAGAGCAGAGGATTATGGACCCTGAACTTCAGAAAAGCAGACTTTGACTCCTTCAGGGAACTGATGGGCAGGATCCCCTGGGAAAATAACATGAAGGGGAAAGGAGTCCAGGAGACCTGGCTGTATTTTAAAGAATCCTTATTGAGGTTGCAGAAACAAACCATCCGGATGTGTAAGAAAGAATAGTACCAGCTTGACTTCTTTCTTTAAGTGAAATCCTTGCTGATCTTAAAAACAAAAAAGAAGCTTACAAGAAGTGGAAGATTGGACAAATGACCAAGGAGGAGTATAAAAATATTGCTCAGGCATGCAGGAGTGAAACCAGGAAGGCCAAATCATATTTGGAGTTGCAGCTAGCAAGAGATGTTAAGGGTAACAAGAAGGGTTTCTTCAGGTATTGTTAACAACAAGAAGAAATTCAAGGAAAGTGTGAGCCCCTTACTGAATGAGGGAGGCAACCTAGTGACAGACGATGTGGAAAAACTTTGCCCGGCACCTCCACTATGTTATTTCCTACCAAAATATCAGCCAGAATTAAATCCCGGACAGCAGCCTTCACATCCCCTTTAAAGCCATCCCACTCAAGGTGGATTTTAGCCATTGGCAGGTTCAGAACACTCAGATAGTGCCACTACCATCATAAACTGGCCTGGCAACATGTCCTCTGGCTTCACCAAATGTCCCTTAACTATAGTCACATCAGAGCCAGTATCTCACCATCCCATGCATTCAACACCATTGACCTTTGCTTCTTTAATAAACCTCTCACTCCCTTGCCATGCCTCAATCTTAACATAACTAGTGAGCTCATCACCTCCTTCCATACTACTGGAGACTATGGGGATGACATTAGCCACTGCTGTGCTTGCACAAAGACTCAGGGTAGTGCTGTTGTGGCTTGTTTCAGCCTGGGTGCTCAGAGTAATGGAGTTGTCATTTACCATGGCATTTGGGGTTGCTGGTTTGGGGCTGCCCTTCAAGGTCAGGCAATCTGGTCTCATGTAGCCAAGCACACCACAGTGATAGCATTTAACCTGTTTATTCTTGGGGTGAGAGTTCCTACCCTCTGGGCCCCCATGAGCTCCTTTATAAGAGTCAGGGCCAGGTTTACTTTTAAACCCTTCTCTCCTCTTGAACTGGGCTGAATGTTGATTAGCTTTCCCATGGGATTTCCACCCTTCCCGAGCCCTATTTTGGGTATGGGCATCCGCACTTTCCGCAGCCCATAGGACTGACTCAGGGTTTCTATCACAAACAGCAGCTTTAACATGGTCAGGCACAATATCTAAAAACAGTTCCAAAGTTATTAAATACATCAGTTTTTCTAAACTCCAATGTGCTTTCACTTCTACAACCCACTTTTTAACAAAACCCATTAGCTTATGGGCACATTCCACAAAAGTACAATCGTTAGATGTTCTACATTTTCTAAACTTAATTCTGTAGGAATCAGCAGTAACCTTGAACTGCCTTAACACAGAATCTTTACACTGCTCATGATCCAAGGTTTCTTGTTCCCCCAATTAATTAAATACCTCCCTGGCTTTTCCAGTCAGTCTGGTCATCAGGACAGGCATTTGCTGACCATCAGGGATCTTGTACAGATTTCAGAGGCATTCAAAGGTAGACAAAAACTCCTCTATATCCTCAGTATCATTGTAAATGGGATATATCCTTTCCCAGTTTTTCTCGTGGTGGTGGGGAAATGGAGCACCAGGCGGTGTTGACTTTCTCTGCTCTTCCAATACTCATAGCTGAAGTCTTGCAGTCTCCTGTTGCGTCTGGTGAGCTTTCTCCTCAGTAGCCATCTGTTCAATACGCCCCCTATGAGCCTTCTTCTTGATATCAGCTATCTTTTGCTTTTCCAGCAATTGAAGATCTGCTAGATTCTGTTCATGCTCAGATTGGAGTTTATTTGCTGCCTTTTGCATTTTACTTGTTTCTGCAGTTTCTGTAGTACCAGGTAAGGGCTGAGCCTTCTGATCACTGCCATTAACAGATCTTTCAGTTCTTGATTTGTAGCTTTCTTTTTAAAGCTTATCTCCTTTTCTAAACACAAATATTCCAAGGCCTTTTTTGTCAAGGCCCTCATATGCTCTTCGCTCACACATTGCAACTGCTTTTTAACCAACCAAAGTCTCAATACCCAAATTCAAATTTGGATAGCATGGGGTTCTGATCCAAAGCTTAATTGATCTGGTTCTGTGGATCCTAGCACAACTACACCACTGTAACGATGCGGCCTCTGGTGGGACACTACTGAGAGTATCAATTCAGGATAAATTGCTTAGAGCAAGGTAGTCACAGCCCAAGGCTGGGGTTCCTTTACTATGGAGGCCTTGGCTACACTTGAGAGTTACAGCGCTGTTGGTGGCTTTACCACTCTGTAACTCACTCCCCATCCACACTGGCAAGGCACATACAGCACTGTATCTCCATGGCTACAGCGCTGCTTGTACTCCACTTCCATGAGAGGAATAAAGAGTATAGCACTGCTGCTGCAGCGCTGGGCTGCCAGTGTAAACAGGGAATAATCTTAGTATGCTGTAACTGACCTCCGGAAGCTTCCTATAATCCTTTTAAGTGAAGGTCCCGTTCTTTGTTTTGTTGTGAACTCAGGGCTCCCGGAGCTGCTTATGAAAAAAACAAACACAGCTACTGTTTGCTGTGAATGAGCAGAGGCAGGGGGGCTCCCTTTGGAACCCCCACAGTGAGTGTTTGAAGAGAGGGGGAGGAAGGGGGCTTGAGGAGAGAAGCAGCGTGGTGGGCGGGAGGGAGGGGGAGGTCCATTTCCAAGTGGCTGCTTATCTGGTCTGTGAGGAAAAAAACAAATAGCTGTTGTTTGCTTTCAGTGAGTGAGAGAGAGGTGGAAACGGGGGTCAGAACTTGCAAGGAAGTGTACTGACACAGTGTCGGCTCCAAAACTCCACTCTCTCTCTCTCTCACACACTCCCTGTCACACTCCACCTCCCCTGCTTTTGAAAAGCACGTTGCAGCCATTTGAACACTGGGATACCTACCCATAATGTACCGCTCCCAATGCCGCTGCAGATGCTGCAAATGTGGCCATGACAGTGTGCTGGTAGCTGTCAGTGTGGCCAGACTGCAGTGCTTTCCCTACTCAGCTGTACGAAGACAGGTTTAACTCCCAGCGCTGTACAGCTGCAAGTGTAGCCACACCCTAAGGCACACCAAACCAGCCAAATAGAGAGAACTTCGGTTTTACCCACTGGCTAATCAGAAATCATACAAGCAATTCCCTCAGACTCTCCAGTTTCCCAGTATCACCACTACCGCCACTCCGTATGGGGATGAATGGTTATGAAAACCCCAGTAAAAAAAAAAAGGTTCTTCTGATCCCAAAGGACCAAGCACCGCACGCAGATCAATAGACAAGTCAGTCCTTACCCACAAATCACGCTGTTGCCAATCCTTTAAAATCCAAAATCTAAAGGTTTATTCATAAAAAGAAATACAGATGAGAGTTAAAATTGGTTAAAGTAATCAATTACATATAGCAATGGCAAGGTTCAGGCTTGTAGCAGTGATGGAATAAACTGCAGGCTCGTATCAAGACTCTGGAGTACATCCACAGCTTGGATGGGTCATTCAGTCCTTTGTTCAGAGCTTCAGTGTAGCTAAGTTCCTCCAAAGGTAAGAAGCAGGACTGAAGACAAAATCAAGAAGATGCAGCAAGTCTCTTATAGTCTCTTGCCATGCGGCCTGTGCTTCCTTCGTTCCAAACACAAGCTGCCCAGGACATGGCTTGAAAGCCTCAGAGTTCTCCCTATAGACATGTCCCTGCATGCCTTGCTGAGTCATAAAGTGTATCTGCCTTCTCTCAATGGGTCAGTTGTACAGCTGATGGTCTTCATGGGCCACCAAGTAGTCTAGGCAGTGCTGATGCCAAACTATCTGGGGTGTCACCCAGAAGCATAGCACAAGTTTGAAATACCGACAGTATAGAGCCAATACTTATAACTTTAAATAAAAAATGATACCTGCATACAGATAGCATAATCATAACCAGCAAATCATGACCTTTTCATAGACACCTTACTTGACCTCCTTTGTTCAAGATTTGGTGCAACTATAGGACCTTGGTTGCAACAATGATCTATACAGTCACAGTTCATGTCAATAACAGCACATCTCCCACTACAGAAAGGATGTGGACAAATTGGAGAGAGTTCATCAAAGGGCAACGAAAATGATCAGGGGGCTGGGGCAGATGATTTAGGAGGAGAAGCTGAGGGAACTGAGTTTGTTTAGTTTGCAGAAGAGAAGAGTGAGGGAGGATTTGATAGCAGCCTTTAACTATCTGAAGGGGGTGGGATTCTAAAGAGGAAGGAGCTAGGCTGTGGGGACTGCCTGTTACCTGCATGTGCTGCAGCATGAGGACTGGGGGCTGCCTGCTCCATGGCTCATTGGCTCTAACTACCCCACTCCAAACTCAATTTGAGCCTATATTGCAATGCAAATTCATGCGGAATTTGCTGAGCCCTGTGCCCTCCACATGATAGTCTGGAGGACCTGTCTCAGACAGAACACCACCAATCCCAAGATAGTTCTGTTATGTGCAGAGAACCTGACAGTGGCATTCAGCTTGGATAATGCAAGTTCATGGTTCTAGGATAAATAATCTAAATCTCCAAGACTCCATGGGAGGCAGAAACCTGGGAGTCTGTGTAATGACCTTCTTTTACTGTGATAGTCTGAAGCCCTGTTTAGTCATATTGAAATAAGGGAATCTGGAGCTGTTAAGGAGATGATCCGATCTATTACCTCTAGAGAAAGGGAAGAGCCTAGAAGATGTAAAAGGAAATTTAGTTTGACAGCATCCTGTCTGGTGAGAACTCACTTATCAATAGACACAGCTGGAAAACCCTTATGTCTGTATAGATGTAGTTGTAAAATCCTCACTTCTGTATTGTTTTGTATGTTTATTTGCATGATCTCTGTCTGGTTCTGTAATTGTTTCTGTCTGCTGTATAATTAATTTTGTTGGATGTAAACCAATTAAGGTGGTGGGATATAATTGGTTAAATAACCATGTTACAATATGTTAAGATTGGTTAGTTAAATTTCAGTAAAATGGTTGATTAAGGTATAGCTAAGCAGAATTCAAGTTTTACTATATAGTCTGCAGTCAATTAGGAAGTGGGGGGAGAATGGGAACAGGGACTGGGGAGGGGGGAATTGGGATCATGTTTTGCTAAAGGGGGAAACGGGAACAGGGGATGGGAACAGAAACAAGGACACCGACAAGGCTCTGTGGTGTCAGAGCTGGAAAGGGGGACACTAAGAAAGGAAAATGGAATCATGCTTACTGGAAGTTCACCCCAATAAACATTAAATTGTTTGAGCCTTTGGACTTCGGGTATCGTTGCTCTCTGTTTATGCGAGAAGGACCAGGGAAGTGAGAAGGTGAAGGAATAAGCCCCCTAACAGTTCTAGGGTAAATAATCTAAATCTCCAAGACTCCATGGGAGGCAGAAACCTGGGGGCAGGAATGTGAGTCATGGGCCTTGGTGTGAGCAGCCTGTAAATGCTTAGAACAACCCTGCTGCGCACAGAGAAATGTTTCCAGTTTCCAATGGCAGTGGAATAGTAATGAATCATAGAACCAGAGAGTTAGCAGGGACCAAAATGGTCTAGTCTAATCCTCTGCCAAGATGCAGGATTTGTTGTGTTTAACCATCCAAGATGGATGGCAATCCCAGCCTCCTTTTGAAAACCTTCAGCAAAGGAACTTCCACATCCTCCTTAGGCAGTCATTTCCATTATTCTGCTGTTCTTTCATCTAGGAAATTTTTCCTGCTATTTAATCTAAATCTGCTATGCTGTAGTTTGAACCCATTGTCTCTTGTCCTTCCCTCTGTGGTAAGAGAAAGCAACTTTTCTCCATCTCTTTTGGGTCAACCTTTCAAGTTTTTAAACTCTGCTACCATATCCCCCTGTAATCTCTTTTCCAAACTATACATAACTAGTTCCTTCAGCCTTTGCTCAGATGGCTTGCATTCCTTCCCCTTCATCATCTTTGTTGCTCACCTCTGGATCCTTCCCAGTTTCTCCACATCCTTTCTATACACTGGTGACCAAAATTGGTCACAGTACTCCAGCTGAGGCCTAACCAGCACCAAATACAATGGTACTATCATCTCCCCTGACTTGCATGCTATGCCTTTGCTAATGCGACCTAATATTGCATGTCCTCTTTTGCCAAAGCATTGTTGGTGCTGTGATCCACCACAACTCCCAGACCCTTCTCAGCAGTGCTGCTGCCAAGCCAGTTATCCCCCATTCTGTATTTTGTGCATTTGTTTTTTCTTCCCTAAATCTAGCATTTTCCATTTGTCTTTGTTGAATATCATTTTATTTTCTATAGCCCAGTACTCCAATTTATCAAGATCCCTTTGAATTTTAGCTCTATCCTCCAAAGTGTTGGCAACCCCTCCCACAGCTTTGTATCATCTGCAAATTTGATCCATTTGCTCTCTATTCCTACATCCAGGTCATTAATAAAGATGTTAAACAACACTGGGCCAGAACAGATCCCTGTGGAACCCCACTCGAGACTTCCCTCCAATCTGACATCATTCCATTAATAGCTACTCATTATTTGTCATTGTTTAACCAATTCTGTATCCACTTAATGGTAGCTCTGCCAAACATGTATTTCTCCAGCTTCCTTATAGGAATGTCACATGGGACTGTGTCAAGAGCATTGCTGAAGTCCAGATCTATTATGTCCAAACACTTCCCCCATCCACCAATCCAGTTACCCTGTCAAAGAAGGAAATCAAGCTGGTTTGGCAGGATTGTTCTTGGTAAATCCATGCTGGCTGCTAGTGATCACCCTTCATCCTCCAGGATTTTACAAACTGAACGTTTTATACATTGCTCTAGAAGCTCCCCAGGTATCAAGGTCAGGCTGACGGATCTATAGTTCCCCAGCTCCTCTTTTTCCTCCTTTTTAAATATGGGCACTACGTTAGCCCTTCGCCAGTCTTCCATGAGATTGCAAATATTATTGCCAGTGGCTCCTAGATTTCTTCAGCTAATTTCTTCAGTGCCCTGGGATGAATAGCATCAACCCCGCTGACTTGAATTCAAACTGGTCAGAAAAATCTGACTTCTTCTTTTCTTACCCTGATCTGCATCCCTTCCCCTTTATTGTCTGTGGTAACTTGGCTAGTCGTCCAGTCACATCATTTTTTTGTGAGAAGACTGAAGCAAAATAGGCACTTAGTAGCTCAGTCTTCCTATCGTCTTCTGTTCCCAGCTCATTTTCTCCATTGAGTAGCAGACCCATGCTATCCTTGATCTTTCTTTTTTATTCCAAATAAACAAATGGGATTTGGAGCTCCCCATGCAGGGGCCTCCCAGAGCCCCAAGACGTGTAAAGACAGGATGTGTGTGTGGCGGGGGCTTCTGAAGCTGCTAGTAGGAGGAAGAGGAGTGCCAAGACAGGGGTGTGCCAGGGACCAGAGAGTTTCCTAGGGATGTGATATCAGGGACAAGGGCTTATGGGCTGGGAGAGAGAGGAGGGTAGCGCTTCTGATGGTGAGGAAGAGGGAGAGCAGTCCTGGGAATATGTGGCAGGAGGTTCCAAGGACTCGGGCAGGAGGACCCAGAGGCTTGGGATGGGGCAGTGGGGTGTCAGTGCAACAAGGCTGTAGGCAGAACATTTACACTTTGCTTCCATATTTACTGTACATGCAAAAGCTGCATTTTCATTATTCATCCCCCTTTAGGGGAACTATTTCGTAATAATAAAAACGTCAAAAGGAATACACAGATACATACATACCCTGAACCAGGAGGTGCTGCTAATGTGCAACGGGAGACAGTGATTTATGACCCAGGAGAGCTAGCGGCTGCTATGCCAACTTCCTTCCTCATTAAGGGGACTGCCATTTCCTGGAGGGACTGCAGGGCTGCCCTTGCCAACCCCACGCTACAACCAGACCAGGGCAGGGCCTCTGCTAGGGGCTCAGCTTGCTGCTGAGAAACCACATTGGTGATGATAGACAGCTAGATAGACAGACAGACAGACATGTATGGGATAGATAGATAGATGTGTGTGGGGATAGATAGACAGATAGATGTGTGTGGGGATAGATAGATTTGCCAATCCTCTGCACGATACTTTGCCACCTCTAGCTCCATGCTCTGCCATCTCGTGCAGCATCACCAAACCTTTTGTGCTCTTTGCCCACCTGTGCACTTCACTCCCTGTTCCTGGGACACCCTCCTTGGATAAAGTGCCCAAGCCTCCTTGTCCTCTTCCTTCCAGCGAATCCCAACCTCCCCTGTGTGATGGGTGACCACCCCATATAAAGCCTGAGAGGTTAAGCCGGAGAGGCAGGCCAATTAACTGCCCAGGCTGCTATGGAGGAGGAGCCAGGGAGCAGGATTAATAAGATGAGGCTCAGAGGGCTGGGAACAGGATGCTCCTGTGTAAAGCCCAGGAGCTGAGACTAGCTGGGGGAGCAGGGAAGCAGTCTGCAGTCACTCCCCTGAAGGAGGGAGTTTGGGCTGACAAATCCAGGGTCAGAAGGTAAGGACAGGCTCAGGGAAAAGCAGCAAGGGTTGGGGTATGCAGACCTTGACTACTGACAAGAGGGTCCCTAGGCTGGAACTTGGGGAAGTGGCACAGACCAGGCAGTGGGGAGCGGCCTGTCTTGGACAGTTTGTCCTGAAAGACTTGGATACCCTAGAAGGGGAGGACCCTAATGACCTGGCTGGAGAGCTAAGTCACAAAAAGAAAGCTGCAACACCTGGAGTGAGAGGTGCTGCAGGGTGTGAGAGCATGATGACTGCAGAGACTTCCAGAGGAGGGTGCAGCACCTGGAAGGAACTAAGCCCCAGAGTGACTAGGAGGATGCGCCCCACTGGACAGTGGATCCTGTCTCATGGCTCCTTCAGCCCAGTAATACCATGCTCCCCCATGCTAGAAGATCACACTTAGTATCAGACCAAAGAAGGCTGGATTTTGTAACATATTTTTCTTAGACACAGAGGGTGAGTTGTTCTCAGGTGCCCACAGGAGCTGATGTCCGGCCCCACTGCCATTCACTGTTCACTCCCTGTGGCACTTTGGAAAATCCCACCAAGATATTTTTACATTTCACCCATAGCTGTTTCCTAACAAAATATTTGCCTTTCAGTTAAATTTAAAACCCTACTGCCACCATGTGCTGCGTTTCACCCCACGGCCTCTGCCCAGCCAGCTCCTCTGGTCCTATCACCTAGTTGGGATTGTCAGCACTTCAGGACAGCTCCTGATGTGTTTGGGAAGCAGCTTGCTAATCTAAGTCATAGCACCAGCAGGAGTGGAGCTGTAGACAAGGTGGCCGACTCTTTCCATTATAACCCCCTGCTTTCAGTTGCTGATAACTTTGACAAACTACAGTTGTTCAGGATCAAATGTTCTCTTCTGAAATTTTATTTGGAAGATTAAGTGAGCACAATTCAGCTATTCATCTCCCAGAATTAGACTAGTGAGAAACAGGGATCTTTGCCAATGTTAAATTATTTTCTCACTGCTTTTTGAACAATTCTAGCAGGAAAATGAAATTTGGCAGCAGGATGGTCTGGGGGCTGAGATGTGGCTTGCACTGTCACTGTGAAAAGACTCCAAGACTTGTACAGGTAACAATGCTCGGATAACCACCATTGCACATGCAGTAAATAACTTGGAGGTGGCATGGGCTGGAGGAACAATGATGGGAATCAGAAAGCTCTCACTGCTACCCCTGGCTCAGTGGCTTAGCCAATCCTATGGATATAGAAATCGCAGGGTGAGTTATGAAGAAAATCAGTGGCCTGGGCTCTGCAGGGGGTCAGAGGCCCAGATTCTGCAGGGGGTCAGTGGACTGTGGCATGCAGGAAGTCAGTGGATTGATATGTGCAAAGGGTTAGTGGTCAGGCTATGCTCAATGATTTCCCAGGTGACTGAACTAGAGAACATCACAGGTCACTGACCTCCTGCATACCCCAGGCCTCTGACTCCTTCATAATTCATTGGTCCTGGCTATGGTGGTCAGTGGCCCAGGGCTGCGCAGAGCATCAGACTAGATGTTCATAATGGGTCTTTCTGGCTATAACAACGACTAAACTTGCTCTACTCATGTTCCTTAATTTTGAATTCCAAGATGCCTCCACTGAGCCAGCTGCTTGCTCCCGCCACTGAAATACCTTGTGACCCAGGGGAATGAGTCAGGACACCACGAGCTGCTCATCCACTGGCTGGCCTGAGCCATCCTGTTCAACTCACAGCCCATCTGAGTGGGCAAGGCCCCATCTCTGCCCCCGGCAGCAAGAACCATGCCCACATCTTACAGAACTGAGGGCAGTCTTGGGAGTGCCTGGCAGCCCCAAGTTACATTCACTTAGCCCCCTGTCTTCGACAGTGCCTGCTCTACAGCGAGCATCACAAACCCCGAGAGCAGGTCTGGACCCACTGTGGGCACCTCCCACAGCTCCTGAGGAGTGCAAGTGGAACCACTGCTGCACTCAGGATTGCTAGTGGTACAGTGGGTAGCATCACAGCTGTGCTGGTATTTCCTTCGGCATAGCATGCCCAGAGCTGTGTGGTTTGTCTGCCCACATTTCTTGGAGAGCCCACCCCATAGTCAGCATTAGCCTCTAATTAGGTCTGGGCAGTGCCCAGCCCAGTGTGATGCCCCTGTAGGACAAACACATTATTCATCATCATTATTGTTATTTGCGTAAGCCATGGCCATTTAGGCTGTTCCTCCCTCTCTCACCTGGCTTCCTGCTGCAGGGCTCAGTGTGCAGGTTCCAACATCTGTCTACATTCTGCAAGGGGCAATTGTCCAGCCAATCTGGATGCTGGGGCAGGTGGTTTTCCAGATAGGAGGTATCCTGGGGTGTGCATGGCTCTGCTACCCACCATGGGAAGTGAGTTGGTATTGGTCTCCCTGGGCACTAAGGCACAGAGAGGATGTTGAGCCCAGTTTCAAACATGGGTGCATAAGTTAGGAAGCTGAATCCATAGCGAGGCACCTGACTGCCAGAGGTGCTGAGCACTCATAGCCTTTACTGAAGTCAATGGATGCTGTTGGCACTTTGCACTGAGTCAGGGAGGGGATCTGAGTCAGGCTGGGATTAGTCCCATATCTAGTCTAGTGAACCATGCAGCCTCTCATTCTCCAGAGCTGTTACAGCTTTAGGCCAGAGGCAGGCAGCTCTTTAGAAGAGCAGCTGGCTCAGCCTTAGCCATCTAGGGCAGCCCGAGCTGCCTAAAAAGAACACCCTGATTGTCACAGCCCCTACAGCTTCAGTGGGCATCATGGCCCCCAACGCCCAGCCCAGGGGCTGTGATGGGACAGAAACCCCAGAAAGAGCTCTGCCAGCCATCTCCTCCAGAGGCATGTGTGGAGGTTTCCCAGGGGTCATTCTGCATAGATCACTGTTAGGGTGAGATACAGCCTCGGTATAGCCATGTGGTCCTAAGGTGGGGGAGTAGTTCTGTTTGAGTTTATACTCCTGGGGTACAGGAGGGCACAGATGCACATGAGTTTTGTGTGTATATGTTTGCGTATGCACAGACATATGCATGGATGCTTAGCGTGCCATTCAGCAGACACATTTCCAAGTTAGTGCCTGTGTTTGCAAGTGTGTGGATGTGTTCATTTGTATATGTGGGTGTGAGAAAGGTGTAATTAATGGGTGCCGTTGGGCAGCAGGGCTGGGATGCTGCAGTTCATTGGCAGAGGACTTCCCACTCGCTAGTTAGGTTGGCTGCTGAATAGGAATCTCCTCTCCAAGCTGGATGCCTGCAGAGTTAATGCTGAGCACACATGTTTGTGATAAAACAGTTGATTTATCATAACTGTCACCCACTAATCGCTGGGGGGATTGGAGCCAGCTCCCTCCTCGCAGCACTGCAGTGCTAATGCCAGGTTCCTAATTCAGATTTGCTATGCAGCTCCATGCCAAGACAACACAGGGATGGATGGGAGCAGAGCAGCACCACAGGGCCGCAGAAGCCAACTGCAGACCCTCACCCACTACCTGGAAGGGGATAGCCCCTTGGATGGGGGAGGTGGGTGTAGGGGGAAATACTCCTATGCAGTGGAAGGGGAGCAGGACATGGCAGAGGAGGAGTGCAGGGGAAAGACTCCCATGAGGGAAGGAGTGGAGGGCTCAGGAGATGTTGATTGGGGAGGAGAGTGTTGTGACTAGCTGGGTCCTGAGCCCTCTCCAAGCGTGGCTACCCAGGTCATCCTAGGCCAGTGAGCTGACTCAGACATTGGGTGCTTGCTGGGAAGAGACTGCGAGTAGTGTTGGGATGTAGGAGGGTCCTGTGAAGCTGACCTCAGGTGACTCCAGTGCAGGCTCCTTTGGCCTCCGCCACAGGCTTGAGATGGGCCCTTCCCTGACCAGACGCTGCCTGGGCTATGGATGCGCCCCACATCCTTGGAGAGCTGCACAGCCCCCACGTAGGGTGAGGACTTTCCAAAGGCATATTATGATTGGGCTTTCGGGGTGACACCATGGCTGCTCATGTACTTCCCACAGGGCAGCAAGGAGACCAGTCACCAGGGTGTTACCAAGGAGACCTGTCACTGGAGTGTTCAATGGATTTAGAAAAGGCAAATTTTCTTACCTTTGTCCCATTTTACACTGGGTCTGGCTGTGGTCCAGGCACTCGCCACTCTGCATGGAGTGCATTTCTCTTTGATGTGCCAGGGAACATGTTCCTGGATATGCTGGGCCGTGACACTGCAATGCAGCAGGAAGCCTATCTCTTGGTGGGTCTGTACAGCACCGAGCGCAATAGGGCCATATCTCAGCTGATAAGAATGAGCAATGGATTGCACAGGGACAATCAGGCAGCAGGTTATCGGGGCAGACTCTGGGGAAAGCAAGAGCTTTCCTTTCAGCACCTTTCTCCTGCTTGGGTTACCGTTATGCCAAAGAAGACTGGCATATGGCAGAAGAATCTGGTGACTGCCCCTCTGGGCTGGTCTCAGTGGGGCTGTGGCTGGCAGCAGGTGCCCACTCAGTTCACACTGTCTAGGGCCATTACTCTGTCAGGAATCGTGGTGTTTCAGGGATGCCAGTGCATTGTAGGGCCAATAAAAAGCCTGGGATGGCCTGGCCTGGTCCTTGCCTGTCCAGAAGAGCTGCCCTTCCCCCAACCTCACTTTCTTCGCTGAACCCATATGATGCTACTGCCCCCTGCCCCTCACCCCCATTCTGTCTCCCTTTCTCCTGGTTTCTGAGCCTCCTCATTTGTCTGCCAGCTGTTTGATCCCATTGCCAGCTCAGGATCCCCCTCCCGCTCCTAGCCTGTGCTCAGCTTCCAGACCTACCTTGCACAGGAGTAGAGGTTACCTCAGTGTCCTTACAAAACTCTGAGCAAGCTACCCCTACTCACATGGTGTCACAGGTCTGGACAGCCTCCCCCACTGACTGCTGTGAAGGGACCCAAACCTGGGCTCTCAGGGGCTTCAAGCCTCCCAGAGCCTGCACAGGACCCAAGCATTGTCCCTTTATTAGGGCCCCTGGGCACACCCTCAGGGCGCAGGCATCTGTGACATTCTGGGGACCCCCTACACCAGTAAGGGGTATGTGATCACCTGCCTTGTAACTCTGTGCAGCTGTCATTCAATTCCCTGACATCAGTAGCCAGCCCACAAGCACAAGCTCTGGCTCTCACCAACCTAATTACTCCTTGCAGGGTGACCCCCAATGGCCCTCCCAGTCCTGGGTCTCCCATATCTATCCACCTTGAGTTATTAATTACCAGACCTTCGACCATTCCCCTTCAGATTGTCACCCTGCAAGGTGTGAAACCAGCACTCCAGACACCAATTTAGTGCAGTGCACACACGTCACATCATTTGCACACCACAGGTGGGCTTGGGATGAAAATAAACAAAAAGTTAATTTAATAGAAGGAGTACAGATTCAGAGATCAACTAGCTAGTGAACTCAAACACAGATAAATTACCCAGCAAATGAACATAAAGACATAACATCAGGCTTTTCACTTTCATAGCAAACCAAATCCCTGTTCTAATACATTATTTTGTTAGTTAAAACAGTTTCTCAGCATACCCGTGAGCTCTAGTGGGGACCCAGTGTTCATGGACATCCTCCTGCCTCCAGATAATCCCTCAGGAGGAGGGATAACTCAATGGTTTGAGCATTGGCCTCCTAAACGCAGGGTTGTGAGCTCACCTCTTGAGGGGGCCAATTCCTGGTGAGTCCCGATCCAATACCCTTGGATCTTAAAACAAGGAAAAATCAATCAGGTTCTTAAAAAGCAGGCTTTTAATTAAAGAAAGAAAGGTAAAAATCATCTCTGTAAAATCAGGATGGAAAATAACTTTATAGGATAATCAGATTCAAAGAGCCCAGAGGAACCCCCTCTAGCCTTAGGTTTAAAGTTAAGCAAACAGAGGTAAAATCCTCTCAGCAAAAAGGAACATTTACAAGTTGAGAAAACAAAGTTAAACCTAACACTCCTTGCCTGGTTGTCACTTACAAGTTTGAAATATGAGAGACTTGTTCAGAAAGATTTGGAAAGCATGGGTTGATGTCCTGTCTCTCTTAGTCCCAAGAGCGAACCACCCCCAAAACAAAGAGCACAAACAAAAGCCTTTCCCCCACCAAGTTTTGAAAGTATCTTGTCCCCTTATTTGTCATTAGGGTCAGGTGTCAGCCAGGTTACCTGAGCTTCTTAACCCTTTACAGGTAAAAGGATTTTGGTGTCTCTGGCCAGGAGGGATTTTATAGTATTGTACACAGGAGGGATGTTCCCTTCCCTTTATAGTTATGACAGGGCCATTTGGGGCAAAAATCTCTCTGGGGATTGGGCCTGCCTTGAGCAGGGGGTTGGACTAGATGACATCCTGTGGTCCCTTCCAGCCCTGATAGTCTATAATTCGAGTATTGGGTAAAAGACTTCAGTCCCAAACTTGCTTTTAAAAGTCCTTTTCCTTTCTTTTCCCTCTGTCCCTGGTGACTCATGGTTTTTCAGAGTGCACTCCTAGACAGATGAGCTTTCCCCTGATGGTAGAAAGGTCCATTGTGAAATACAACAACCACCATTACAAGTTAGAGCTGAGAGTTGGTCTGCTATTCTTCATCAGTCCATCAGCTAAGACATTCTGCTTTTGCTAGAAATCCTGCTGTCCGAAGAACTGATTGGCCTACCCAAACACCTATACGCTGGTGACTCTGTGGTTCGTTTATAATACATTGCCCTAAAAATGGCTCATGTCAAAGTGGTGCCCTCCCAGCTCCCAGAGATAAGAATAAATACCTTGCTTTTGTATGGAATACAGAAATAGTTCCTAAAATAGCCTTTTGATAAGCTATATTCTTAGATCAAACCATGGCAACTTATCTTACAAAGCCCCCAGAAAAGCCTGCACTGCAGGGCAGCAGAATGCCCAAAAGAGCAGGGTCAGCAGAAGTCAGGGGGAAGTGGCAGAAGGCAGAGGGCAGTGGTGGGAGTTGGGGGGACAGTGACAAGGAGATGGGAGCAGCAGGAGTCAGGGGGAGCGGTGGGAGTTGGGGGAGTGGTGGGAGTCACAAGGCAGTGGTGAGGAGTCAGGGGTAGCAGCAGAAAGTTAAGGAAGTGGTGAGGAGTCAGGGGGCACTAGCCAGCTGTCGGGGGGTGAGGTCATTGACACTCTACTTGAAACCATGCTCACCTGGAGGTCCAAGAGTGCGGTGCTGGGCTTGCAGTGAATTGAATTAAAGGCTCTTGAATTAATGAAAGAGATCTGTGAGCTTTCCCCAGAAATGCAAAGATCCTCATAGTGGCTGCCCCAAAGAGTTTACCATCTGAGGCTTTGTCTCCATGGAGAAATTGACCAGAATAGCTATTCTGGAATGGGTCTGTGTGTGGACACTTTTCCAGAATAAAAGTAACTACTCAGAGTATTATAGGGAATAAAGTAACTTTTAGTTTGGATTAGAGTGTCCATACAGGGAGCTATTTGGGATAGTTTATTTTGCAGTAGCTATCTTGGTCAACTGCCTCTCTCTCTCTCTCTCTCTCTCTCTCTCTCACACACACACACACACACACACACACACACACGCAGACACCTGTCACAATTTACTGTTGCTATGGTGAGTCATTTACACTAATCCACCATGGGAATAAAACTGTACAACACCAGGATGACAGTATTTTGCAGCCACTGTGCACTGGTGTGATAAATACATTCCTGCAGGAAATTCTAATGCATCCCCATAGCTATGCAGTATCTTCCCCTCATTAAGTAATCAGCCAATTAGTCCAGTTCCATGTTCTTAGATTATTGCATAGCATCTCCACATCCGTCACACTGACTATTTGGCTTCAGTGTCCAAAGTAAATAGCAGAGAACGTAATTACTAATGGCTGAGTTGCAGGTCTGCTCAAGAGTGGACCACAGACTAACGTCAGAGATATTGCCATAAGGCAGCCTTGGGGAAAGTGAGGACTTGGAAAAGGGCAAGAATAGGCAGATTTAGTTTGTATGTAACACTAACTGGGGAGGTATCACAAACATAATGCCAAGGAATGGAGCTGGGATAGGGGGAGGGAGGCTGAGTAGGGAGCCAGGCAAGAGAGCTAGGAATGTAGATCCAGCTAGGAACATGATAATTAATACAGCTGGAGAAATTAATCTGAAAAACCAATTCTCTGGAGAGGGCTGGAAAAGGAGTTTTATCAGCAACTGGACAGTCTTCATGCTATTCATGTGGTTCTTGGTTGCAATGTATGGAGAATAACCCTGTGTCATGGACTTACAGGTCGTGCCCACTCTTGGCCCATATGGTACCGGGGGGGAACTCCCTTCAGTGTGACAGTCCTTCTCAGGGGTCTATTCTCTCTTGGGGGTTAAAACCCTCCCCCTCCTGGAACTGCACCTCTCTGAGCCTTAGCATGCCTGTCTCTCGCCATGGCCCCTTCAGGGAGTCCACTCACTCTGGACCCCTGGGGCCTCCACTCCCAGAGGGAATAATGCAACCCTGATCTCTAGACTGGAGTGACGGTCAGCCAGCATAAAACAGGAGGATTTATTGAGCATCTGAACACAGTATAGGAAACTTTCAGGCCCGGCCTCCCCCAGCACAGCACATCTAAGTCTCTCCTCCATCCATTTGAGCTCTGCCTGCTCTCTCTCTCCAGTCCCAAGCCCCTGTGCTTTTCCAGCTGGGCATCTGATATCACTGTCCCCAAGTCCCACCTCTGTCCATTGTCTTCTATCCAGGTAAACAGGGTTGCCTGGGCCTCCTTTCCTCTCAGCCTTCTTTTGTTCTTCACTCATAGAATATCAGGGTTGGAAGGGACCTCAGGAGATCATCTAGTCCACCCCCCCTGCTCAAAGGAAGACCAATCCCGAGACAGATTTTTACCCCTGTTCCCCAAATGGCCCCCTCAAGGATTTAACTCACAACCTTGGGTTTAACAGGCCAATGCTCAAACCACTGAGCTATCCCTGGCTGGAAGTGGCTGGTCAGGGCACCCGGGTCCTCTCTTCACAGACCATTGTCCTCCCACTGGCCAGAACCAGCTGTGACTCCCAAGCTTGGCCTCCCAGTCAAGAGTCACCAGTCGCTGAGGTAGCCATTCTCCAGGTCATTGGCTGGGGTACCAAGTTGTGTTGCTGGTCCTCTCTAACAACTCCCTCTCTCATCACCTCATTAAACCAGCAACACCCAGGAAAACTGAATCCCACCCCCTCGGCATGCAAACCATTTAAAAAACCAAAAGAACCCCCCACTTTGTCACACCCTGTCCTGCAGTAGCCACACATTCACCCTCTTTATAGTAAACAACACCCTTCGTATCTAATCCTGTCCTTGCAGGATTAACTGCAACTCTGATGCCCCCACACACGCCCTGCCCCTGTGCTGGGGCTGTGAGGGGACCAGTGTAGGGCCACGCACACTCATCCCACTCTGTTCCTTCCCTGGGAAAAGTCTGCTGGATGTTTGTATGCTCCCAAGAATATCACCCATGCAGCCAAATACACCTCAGAGGGTGGCAGTGCCAGGCAAGGGGCTCCAGCTGCCCTCTCGAGCCCTAGAGAACTCTGGGGAATGAGTTCAGTCAGGATTTCACCTTCATCAAAGTTGTACATATGCTCGGTGAAAACAACCGCAGTTTAAAACAATGATGTTGGTCCCATATGGATAAATATCTGAATAAAGACTGGGAGTGGATGGGTCATTACAAAAACTAATTTTACCATACCAATTTCCCCCTACTGTTACTCACACTTTTTTGTCAGCTCTTTGAAATGGGCCTCCTCATTACCACTACAAAAGTGATTTTTTTCCTCCTTTGGTATTCTTCTGTTAATTGAATTGTCTTGTTAGACTGACCCCCACTTAGTAAGGCAACTCCTATCTTTCCATGTACTATCTACATATATATACCTGCTACTATATTTTCCACTCCATGCATCTGATGAAGTGGGTTGCAACTCATGAAAGCTTATGCCCAAATACATTTGTTAGTCTCTAAGGTGCCACAAGGACTCCACATTGTTTTTGCTGATAGACTAACACAGCTACCACTCTGAAATCTGTTCCTATATGGCTGGCTCAGTATCCCAGATCAGCCCTCTGGTGCTCCACAACCTCTCAAGACTGCTGGACTTTGCAGTCCCAGGCCCAGTACCTGGTACTGGTTACAGCATCAGCAACTGACTGGACTATCTGTTCTTCTGTTAATAAAGTGCCAGCATCAGTCGCATGAGATTTCATGCAGTGAAGCCATGTGGAGGGGTTGAGGCTCAGAATTTTGGTTCCAGTATTGCACCCATCCTGCCACTCAAAGGGACAGCACAATCCCCTTCTTACTAAAAAAAGTAGGGTTCTCTTGTCCTGCCAGGGCAGAGCCTAGTCAATGGGAGAAGATCATCAGTCACTGCAGAAGGTGTCTGTGCCCCAAAAATGCTCAGTGCCATCTGGCAAGGGGGTAACAAGAATGGCCTCAATAATGTCATCCTTTGGTGCACTGTACTGGAACACAGTCTGATATGTTCATTCTGGTGCACCAAAGGATCTCAAGTGAGGTCTTAAATGAAAGCCAGCATCACACAGGTCATTAATACAATTGGGAAATGCATGTACAGAGACTATGTAAGTGTTAAACATGCTATGTCTGCTGAAACCAGGCTTTTAAGTCAGTATGCTGACAACAGCTGGCTCTCTGTCAGCATGTTAATTAAGTACTGTGAACCAACACCACGGAGAGACATTTACATACACAGTCACGGGGGAGATATGAAATCAACAGGGAGGCCGCACACTGGGGTTACTCTGACACTGGGAACAGACAGTGAACTTTGGGAGGCAGCAGGAGAAAGCAAGAACAACACCCCTTTATCTGGCACTGGGGAAGGAAATGGGCAGTGCATTTACATCCCTGAAAATGGGATCTCAACCAGCCCTGGATGAAATATTGCAGAGAACATTGGGAGTGAGATAAATGTCTTTAGAGAGGAGGGTAACTATTGAGTCTCTAGAAAGCATGTGCTGAGTTTGGTTTATATGTAACCGTTTGCTACCATTCTCCTTGCTCATTACCTCTTGTATCCTGGATAATAAACTTTTCCGTTTCACTATACGGATATCCCAGTTCTCTGGCAGTAAGCAGTGAGCTGATACTTAGTTGACTCATACAAGCTGGTGTGTGCACTGTTCCCTGGGGGATAGCAGCCCTGTTATTTCTGTTATTCAGTGGAGAAGAAGGGGAGGGACACTCCAGAGGAATACTCCAAAGGGACTTGGGGACTGGGGTGCTCCAACAGTCAGGGGCGGCTCTAAGGATTTTGCTGCTCCAAGTACGGCAGGCAGGCTGCGTCCAGCGGTTTGCCTGTAGGAGGTCCGCCGAAGCCGCAGGACCAGCCCAAGGCAGCCTGCTTGCTGCCCTAGTGGCGCCAACAGAGCGTCCCCTGTGGCTTGCTGCCTCAAGCATGCGCTTGGAGTGCTGGGGCCTGGAGCTGCCCCTGCCAACAGTTAACCTGTGTGCAAAGTAAGGGCTGCCATAGCCCAAGGGAGAGTGCTGGGGTGGCTGACAGACTGATGTTGTCAGCACAAGCAAGTCTTCCTCATACTGGTGACATGGGGTTGCAAGGTGACTCTTATTCCTGGGTCCCCAGAGATCTGTCACAGGGTCCCTCTCACTGTATGAATAGTCCCGCTCCAGGCTGGCCCCAGCTTGAAGGTTTATAGCCAGGCTCAACACAAAGCCATTCATTGTTGAATTTAGTGAGGTCCCAATTGGACCCAGCATCTACTTGAGGGGGAATGGGGTGGACATAATGTACCTGGACTTCAGCAAGACTCTTGACACAGTCCCATGTGACATTAGAATCATAGAATATCAGAGTTGGAAGGGACCTCAGGAGCTCATCTAGTCCAACCCCTTGCTCAGAGCAGGACCAATCCCCAGACAGATTTTTACCCCAGATCCATAAATGACCCCTCAAGAGTGAACTCACAACCCTGGGTTTAGCAGGCCAATTCTCAAACCACTGAGCTATCCCTCCCGTTCTGATAAGTAAGCTGGAGAAATGCAGGTTTGACAAAGCTACCATTAAGTGGATACAGAATTGGTTAAACAACCACAAACAACAAGTAACTATTAATGGAATTATGTCAGATTGGAGGGCGGTCTCGAGTGGGGTTACACAGGGATCTGTTCTGGGGCCCAGGGCCAGCTCTACTGTTTTTGCCACCCCAAGCAGCGTGTCGAATTGCCACCGCAGACAGCTGGGGCAGTCCATGTGCCATCAGGGCGACTCGCCTGTTTCCACGGCAGCAGCAAATAGGCGGCAGCTTCTATGTTCAGCTGTCCGTGGTGGCGCAGCTTCTGTCTTCTGGCAGAAGACAGAAGCTGCCACCGAATTGCCGCCACCGCAGAAATGCGCGTGCTGCCCTAACGACTGCCCACGCCGTCTGGGGTGGCAATTCGGCGCGCTGCTTTGGGGCAAAACCACACAGACTGCCACCCTTTGCAGATTGCCGCCCCAAGCATCTGCTTGGAATGCTGGTGCCTGAAGCCGGCCCTGCTGGGGCTGGTTTTTATGACACCTTTATCAATGATCTGGATGTAGGACTAGAGAGCAGACTGATCAAATCTGAAGATATCACAAAGCTGAGTGGGAGGTTGCCAACATTTTGGAGGATAGAGCTAAAATTCAGAGAGATCTTTATAAATTGAAGAACTGAGCTGGAAAAAAAAATTAAATTCAACAAAGACAAATGTAAGGTGCTACACAAGGGGAGAAAAAACAAATGCACGAATACAGAATGGTGGATAAGTGGCTTGGCAGCACGCTGCTAAGGAGGATTTGGGAGTTGTGTGGGATCATAGCCTCAACATGAGTAAAAATGTGATGCTACTGTAAAAAAAAGCAAATACAATTTTAGGTTGCATTAACAGAGACATAACATGCAAGTCATGGGAGGTGATAGTACTGCTCTATTCAGTGCTGGTTAGGCCTCAGCTAGAGTATTGTGTCTACTCTTGGTCACCAATATACAGAAAGGATGTAGAGAAACTGGAAAGGAGCCAGAGATGAATGAAGAAGATGATCAAAGAGATGACCCATTTCTGATGTGCTGCCTTTAGTGAATCATAGACTCATAGAAGAAGGTCATCTCAGGGCCACCAATTGGGGGGTGCAGATGGGGCAATTTGCCCTAGGCCCCGGGCCCCACAGGGACCCCCATGAGAATGCTCCGGCCCCTCCTCCACCTTCCCCCATCCCCCAGTGCCTCAGCACGCCGAGTCCAGGAGCGGCCCTGGACAGAGCTAAAGCGGCATAGCTCTGGCGAGGCCTGAGCTCCTCCCCACTCAGACCCGCATGGTAAGGGGGCAGGACTGCAAGCTCCAGTCCCACCAGAGCCAGGACTCTGCAGCGCTGTCCAGGGGCCAGGGCAGCTCCTGGATGCGGCATGCTGAGGCTCTGAAGGGAGAGGCGGGGTAACCCAGGATCAACCCTGGACAGAGCTAAAGCGGCGTGGCTCCAGTGGGGCCTGAGCACCTTCCCACTTGGAGCCGCGTGGTAAGGGGGCGGGGCTGAAAGCTCTGGGCCAAGCGGTGGGAGCTCAGGCCCCGCTGGAGCCAGGCTGCTGCAGTGCTGTCCAGGGCAACTCCTGGACAAGGCATGCTGAGGCTCCGGGAGAGTGGGGAGGTGGGGGTAAGCAGCATGACAGGGGGCCAGTGCTTGGGGAGATGGTTGGACAAGGGGCAGGTAGTCCTGGGGAAAGTCAGTGGACAGGGAGGGGGCAGAGGTTCTGGGGGTGCAGTCAGGGGACAGGAAATGGGGGTTAGATCATGGGCATTCCGGCGGGCTGTCAGGACTCAGTGGGGGGTGGGTGGATAGGGGTCGGGGCAGTCAGGGGACAGGGAACATGGGGGTTGGTGGGGGATGGGGTTATGGGGTGATGGTGAGGGGACAAGCAGCAGGATGGGTCAGGGATTCTGAGGGGGGCAGGAAGGGGGCAGGAAGTGGATGGGGGACGGAGAGGGGGAAGGGCCAGACTGTTTGGGGAGGCACAGCCTTCCCTACCCTAAAGCTCATTCAGCACTTTGAGGCTTGCAGACAGTTATTTAACACAAAAAGCCAAGCTGTTATCTTTTCCATGGAGGAGAGATCACATGAGAAGAGCAATATCCTACACCACCTATCACCTTCCAAACCCTAGCAAGGGAGACCCCCCCTCCCCTGTATTCCTTGAGGCTCCAGAGGGGTTAATTCAATGATTCTCAAACTTTTGTACTGGTGACCCCTTTCACATAGAAAACTTCTGGGTGCGACCCCCCCCCCTTATAAATTAAAAACACTTTTTTGTATATTTAACACAATTATAAATGCTGGAGGCAAAGCGGGATTTGAGGCAGAGGCTGACAGCTCGTGACACCCAGTAATAACCTCGTAACCCCCAGAGGGGTCCCGACCCCCAGTTTGAGAACTCCTGGGTTAATTTAATTTTAGTGCCCTGTGTCCATTCACATGTATGTGCTATTTTGAGCATTTCAGTTTTCATAACATAGGCTCATCCCAGATTCTGGAACAAGCTCAAACGCTCAGTTCGTGGACTATGTACATAAGCTATACTAAAGACAAACCCTCAATAACTGTCTCCAGTTTGTGAGGTGCCCCGTGGAGCCAGTCTCTAGGAAACAGATACATTCATGGAGGTTAAGTCAATTAATGGCTATTAGCCAGGATGAGTAAGGAATGGTGTCCCTAGCCTCTGTTTGTTGGAGGGTGGAGATGGATGGTAGGAGAGAGATCACTTGATCATTACCTGTTAGGTTCACTCCCTTTGGGGTACTTGGGATTGGCCACTGTCAGTATACAGGATACTGGGCTGGATGGTGTCATAAACAGATAGCTAAGGGTTAATGTCTCTTTCACCTGGAAAGGGTTAACAAACAACACCTGACCAGAGGACCAATCAGGAAACAAGATACTTTCAAATCTCCGTGAAGGGAAGCCTTTGTTTGTGGGTTTTGCTTTGTTCTCTCTGAGTCCTGGACGGGACTAGATGTGCAACCAGGTTTCTTGCCAATCTCCCTGCTACAGTCTCTAAACAATCAACACAGCAAGCAGCAAATATTTGGCCACACACTTCTGAACCCCAAACCATGTTCAGGTTTTGGCAGACTAATTTCAGCTTTTCAATTAAAAAACCACAACAAATTTTGAAGGAAAGCAGACATTGTCCGTGATTTTTTTCTGCTTTTTAAAAAAAACCCTAGTTTTTGATCCAAAAAAAGTTTTGACGGAAAATATTTGTCCAACCCTTTTAATGAGCTTTAGTGCTTTTAGCACTAGCTGATGCTGAGAACCAGTGATACCTTGTAAAGGTGACTCGACAAGAAGTTTTCTCAAAACTGGGTTTGTGCCGAGATGCGGAACGTTTTTAAATGTTTATTTTTCCCAGGGCTGCCCAGGGGTGGGGGAGCAGGTGAGGCAATTTGCCTTGGACCAGGGGCCCCATGAGAATATAGTATTCTATAGTATTGCAACTTTTTTTTACGGAAGAGGCCACTGAAATTGTTTTGCACCAGGCCCCCTGAATCCTCTGGGCTGCCCTGGGTCATCTAGTCCAACCCCCTGCTCAAAGTAGGATCAGCCCCAACTAAATCATTCCAGCCAGGGCTTTGTCAAGCTGAGCATTAAAAATCTCTAAGACTAGAGATTCCACCACCTCCCTAGGTAACCCATTCCAGTGCTTCACCACCCTCCTAATAAAATAGTTTTTCCTAATATCCAACCTAGACCTCTCCCACTGCAACTTGAGACCATTGCTCCTTGTTCTGTCATCTGCCATTACTGAGAATGGCCTAGCTCCATCCTCTTTGGAAACCCCCTTCAGGTAGTTGAAGGTTGCTATCAAATCTCCCCCCACCTGCCCTGGCCTGCTCTTCTGCAGACTAAATAAGCCCAGTTCCCTCAGCCTCTCCTCATAAGTCATGTTCCCCAGCCCCCTAATCATTTTCGTTGCCTTCCTCTGGACTCGCTCCAGTTTGTACACATCCCTTCTGTAGTTGGAGGCCCAACACTGGACGCAATACTCCAGATGTGGCCTCACCAGTGCCGAATAGAAGGGAATAATCACTTCCCTTGATCTGCTGGCAATACTCCTACTAATGCAGCCCAATATGCTGTTAGCCTTCTTGGCAACAAAGGCACACTGTTGACTCATATCCAGCTTCTTGTCCACTGTAATCCCCAGGTCCTTTTCTGCAGAACTGCTGTTTAGCCAGTCGGTTCCAAGCCTGTAACAGTCTTTGGTTCTCAGTGCAGGACTGCATTTGTCCTTGATGGACCTTGTCAAGAATGGGGTGGAGATGTATGTAAATTGCTTGTTGGAATTTCTTCTTCCCTTAGCCTCTGCCTACTTGCCTGTCTATCCTTCCATCAGGAGCTCTGGGAATGTTCCTCTCTCTCCTCTTTCATGAGTGTTTGGAAGGGGCCTAGAACATGGTGGGTGGTACTGTAAATAAATGCATGCATCAAAATATGACTGCCACCACCAGTAATAAAATAGAGATATTGCCAGTCACCATTACACTCTCAGCCTGAAGGCCAACTCCATGTTTGTTTAATACCGAACGTTTCACCAGACGAATGTAACAGTCTCGTTGTTTTTGCAATTAGTCTGGGAGAAAGTATAGGCCAACATATCAGAGATTCACTTTCCATGGCAGCAAATCTTCTGAGAACTGAACTGGGAGCTTTTCCTATCTTGCACGCACTGGACTAGGCCCTGTCCATCATTTGCTGTTTAAGATATTCTTTCCAAGCTTATGTTCAAAGCAGCTTCCCAGGCTGAATTCAGGGGAGTTTCTTTACTGGAGTTTTGCTCTGTGGTTTCTCCGAGTTTGTGCACATCCTCTTGCTGCTCACTCCAGAAATTAGTGTTTCAAAGATTCCCCATGACCCATATGAGAGGTTGTAATTCATGATATACAGCACTACATTTGTAGGCCTCATTCATTTTCACAGGCATAGAGTTTGTAAAAGCTAAAATGAAGCTTCATCTTTAAACTGTCATTTAATACAGCTACCACAAATGTTAAAAGAAAAGGTTAAATATTTTAAATGAAAGCCACTGAGCTACCTGGAATAATCTTAGTCATATTTCAGGGTACAATTCCCAGGGTAAATTTATGACATCTGCTTGGAACATTTTGGACAGATTGATACAGCAGCATTTTTTATTTCCATTAGAAAAATCAGTGCAATTAAAATCCACAGTTTAGATTCCAGGTTTGAAAGGAAATGTATTATTTCCACAGAATGAACATTCTACCAGGTTTTATAGACAGCCACATCCTTGCAGGGCCTTTGGAAGTTCAGTACAGAAGCAGCCTGGTTGTTGGTGAAAGCTGCTGGCTTTAAAGACAGGGAGACCAAGGGGAAGGGACTTACTAATGGAGCCGCCCACTCTGCCAAATCATCACCTCCACCCACAGTGGGAGGCAGGGATCAACCAAGAGCTTGCAGCAGGGGAGTGTCATAGATCATAGAATCATAGAATCAAAAGGTTGGAAGGGACCTCATGAGGTCATCTAGTCCAACCCCCTGCTAAAGGCAGGACCATGATGTAGCATTACTCTCTCTTTCTTACACCCAGCAGACTTCCCACCCTGTGGATCTAGAACAAGCCCTAAAGAGGGTGTGTGTGTGGGGGAGAGGGGGCATGGGCACTCTCTCTGCATTGCAGCCCAGAAACCTGCAGGGATTCTTCACCACAGTGGGGAGGACTGTAGTCAGTGTTACAGTCCCTTTGTACTCTGAAGCCCCCTCCTACTGGGATAGTGCCTGGAGTCATGGCACCAATGCTGCAGTGGAGGACATGGGTGCACTAATGCACAGGGGTGCACTGGCACCTTTGTGTGACTGCTCAGTGGGCCAGTGCCTGGCAGAGTCCAATTCAGAGATTATGTGGTATAGAGGGCAGGATGCCAGCTCTCTGCACCACAGCACAACATGATTGGGCACAAGATGAGGAAACTCCAGCAGAAGCTTTGCTTGCACAGCTTGACTATCAAATTATCCTCCTATTTGGGTATCATGTCAGCACAGCAACGCTCCCCTGACAGGCTCACGCACATGCAGCACAGGTCAGGTAGCCTCATGCCTGAGTGAACATAGTGTTGGGAAGTGGAGGAGGGAGCCATGGCATCGGCTAAAGCTCTGTGACTCTGGGGTGTCCCTAGCCTCAAGTCAGTCAGAAGGCCATCTACCAGCTTAAACAGTACCCCAAGGGACCCTCTGCCAGCTGAGGATCAGCATAGCAGAGTGGGATTTAACCACAGCTTCTCCCTGCCCCTCCCCCGACACCTCCCACATCTGGCTTTATGCTCTCCCTGTGAGTGTTTTCAGCTGGTACCTCCAGCAGGCACCCACTCTGATGCTCTGCCTGGATAGTGCTGGGATGTAGAAGAGAATCTGTTCTGTAGCTGCAGTGTGTTTGGAGGCTCCTGAAACACCCATCTGCCCTGTCCCACTAGGGGCTGCTGGGAGCAGGAACTTTTCAGCAATGGCCAAACAGGAGACATCATATTGTGGTGTAGCCGAGCCCTTCTCCCTGGTGTCTGGTTTATCTGCTCTTATTGTGAGCTCTTTGAGACAGGGACTGTCTGCTGCTCTGTGTGTGTGCAGCACCTGGCACCGTACAACAAGGCCTTGTTCTTAGTTAGTCCCTAGGCATGACTGTAGTAAACAGGACTGGTTGAGTGAAGTGAGGTTTAACACTCAATTCAATGACATTTCTCTGTGACAGGAGATGGATCACTTGATGATTGCCTGTTCTATTCATTCCCTCTGAAGCACTGGCATTGGTCACTGTCAGAAGACAGGATACTGGGCTAGATGGACCTTTGGTCTGAACCTGTATGGCCATTCTTATATTCTTATGCCTGTAACCTGATAACTTTTCACCACCATAGCCAAACAATGTCAGAATTCCAGGGAGTGTTCTAGACATCAGTGGGCAGAGCCGTATGGAGTTTGGTGAAAATTAGAGAAACCAAAAGGGGGAAATAGGAGACACAAGGAGCCCTTGGTTATCTGGTTAACAGAACCAACATCTGCAGCCATCTCAGTAATTGTCTATGGCAGCATTTCTCAAATTGGGGATCCCGACCCAAAAAGGGGTTGCAAGATTATTGTAGCATGGACAATGGGAGCTACACTACATCATATCATGCCACGTAACTTCTGCCTTCAGAGCTGAGTGGCCTAACAGCAAATGTGGAGAACAATTTAAGGGTCTGCCTCAGTTCCCTGGAGCTGTGATTTTAAAAAAGTTGTGTGCTTCAAAACAACAGCACCCCTCGCATTAAGGGTCAAGATACTTGTTTGTACATAGTTGTGTATAAAGCCACAATCCTTGAACAATGTTATGATTATTGCCATAATCACTGGAAAAGGCTTCCAACTCCCCAGACTGTGTCCTATTGTCAATTTATTTTTTTTCAGAAAACATGTTTCTTAAATGTCCAGCTATTTATTTCTGAAAATTATTACTTTACACTTTTTGAAAGGCTTCAGCACCTCTGACTGCAGCGATAGTGATTACATGCTCCATTTAGCGCTCCTATCAGTATGTACAGTAATTTACTATCACTTTTGGGCAGGAGTGGCATCACAGCCTGAAATATGTGCAAAGGAGGGCCCAGCAAAAAATGTTTGAGAACCCCTGATCGATAGCTCAGAGAACTGGTTGAGGCAGCTAATAACAGCAACCCCATCTCAGCTCTGCCCACCAACCCAATGGAATTTAAAACACTGAGAGGCTGAAAGACTCCTCTGAGACAGAGAATGGGGCAGAGTGGGACCCTGGCATGGGGGGAAAGGACATTGAGGACAGAAAGAACCCCAGGCCTGAGGGGAGAACTGGGGACAATGGTATAGGAGAAAGGTGGGGATGGAGGGCTTGGGTGGAATGGGGACATGAGGACACTCAGGAGGCAAGCATGTAGTGAGCAGAAGCATGCAGCAGCAAGATTCAGCCTGGGAGGGGGAATGGGCCTCAGATCGTGAGCTCTGGCCCGAGCCCAAACAGCCACACAGCTGTGTTTGGTGTCATATCATAAACCACACCAGGTGGAGTCTGTTGACCTGGGTGCTGAGACTCACTGGCCTGGTGTGCTGCTCACTGTGCACATGCCCCCACAGAGCTCCTGGCATGTGACAGAGGAGTGAATGGAGGCAGATAGAGCCCCTGGCATGATAGGGAGGGGGGAGGGGACACACAGAGCCATGGCATGGGGGGGCACTGCAGGGAGCTTGTGAGGGGGAGCGGAGGGATTCAAGGAGCCCCTGTGTGTGCAATGCGCTCGGCCAGCAGAAGCAACAAAGTGTGCAACCCTGGTAGTTAAAAATACTAGTGAGACATGGTATGATGGGGGGCTCATTCCTCACTTGCCTTGAAGGGTTAATGTAGGCAAAGAAGGTGGGCAATTAACCAGGCAGGCCACAGCTGGGAGGAACTCCCAGTGGCTGAAGTAACTCCCTGATTGAATAACATGGGAGCCCAGCTGAGGAGGACGAGCTGAGCTGGGTTCACAAGTTCAAGAAGCTGTCAGAGAGGGGGTACAGGGAAGCAGTCTGCAGTCACTCCCTGGGAGAAGGGAGCTGTGTTTGGGGGCTGCACAGCCAAACAGCCTACAATCACATCTGGGGAGGAGGGAGTTTTAGGGCTGGCAAACCCAGATAAGGGAGGGAGCCTGAAAGTACGGAAAGGCTCAAGGAAGAGGCAGCAAGGTGCAGAATGGAGCAGACCTGGGCTACTGATTAGAGGGTCCTTGAGCTGGAATCTGGAGTAGAGAGTGGGCCTGGGTTCCCCTGCCAGCCCCTGGGGTATGTGGCACCACTTGGGCAGTGAAGACACAGACTGCCTGAGTCCATTCGTAAGAAGAGACTTTGATGCCCCAGAAGGGGAGGACACATGTGACAAGGCCAAAGGGCTGGGCCACGAACACAGAGTATCTTGTCTCATTGAAAGCCAGAAAGAGAAGGCAGGACATGTAGCGAAACTTGGAAAGGTGACGTCAGACCTGGAATCAGCTAATCCCCAGAGCCACCAAGAGCAGGCATGCTAGCAGTGAGCAGACCTCATGGCATGAGGTTGGGGGCCTGGCTGGATTGCTGTGACTGTCTGATCTAGGACAAACCATTCTCAATTTTGGTGGTTCAGCCAGACCCGAGCTAAATATCTCAAACTATGTATTGCAAAGAGCTAGTGTGAGCATCCTGTGCAGAGCAAGCAATGAAGCTGACAATGTTCCATCTGATGATTAGTTGCAGTAATAAAGAGAAACTGAGATCTGGTTTACACTAGGAAATTAGATCAGTATAACCATGTCACTCAGGGATGTAAAAAATCCACAGTCCTGAGCAATACAGTTAAACCGACGTAAACGTTGCTACAGTGTTTTAAGTTAGATGCCCAAAGAGACATGTGATGCCAATTTAAAACTGCATTCAACCCCCGAGTTTGTTTACCATCAGCCTGGAACTCCCACTGGCAGAGTTCAGCATGTCTGTGGGGAGGAACGGCTGCTACATAATAAATCACAAGTCACGGTTCGTGGGCTAAACACTCAGCTTGATAGCATTGCTCTGTCCATCTGTCTGAGATGCGAAAGCCTTTGAAGACTATATACGATCAATTCCAAAATGTCCAGGAACATTCTAGGCCTGCATCAGAAGAACCCTGTTGGTTTTGGTGACAGTCAGAAAACTGACACACTGGCGAAGCTGATTTCCACACAGCACCTACTTAGTGCCACTAGCAGAGGCCAGCATGAGAAGTAACTATGCCAGTCATTATGCCCCTACCAGTTCCCATTGGTTGAACTGAGTCAGCAAATGAAAGTGCAAGTCAGGACTGGGAAACTTTGACAGAGTTGGGCTTGGAGGGTTCAAGACAAGAAGAGTGAGGTATGCTTCAGATCAGGTGCTGAATAGCAGCAAGGGTGAATATTTGCCCTGAGGATCCCTCCACACTATGCCTGGCCCAGGCCAAATCATTTACCTTTATCCAACCAAAACTGTTTGACTTCATCTAAACAATGCCCTTTATCATATTTGTTGCTTTTCTCTGGATTTTCTCCAATTTCTCCAATCCTTTTCTTTCCTAAAATGTGGCACCCAGAACTGGACACACAACTTCAGTTGAGGCCTAATCAGCATGGAGTAGGGTGGAAGAATTACTTTTTTTGTCTTGCTTACAACACTCCTGCTAATACATACCAGAATTATGTTTGCTTTATTTGCAATAATGTTACACTGTAAAAGCGGCAAAGAATTCTGTGGCACCTTATAGACTAACAAACGTATTGGAGCATGAGCTTTCGTGGGTGAATACACACTTCATTGGATGCTTGTCAACAAAGCTCCAATACATTTGTTAGTCTATAAGGTGCTACAGAACTCTTTGCCGCTTTTACAGATCCAGACTAACATGGCTATCCCTCTGAAATGTTACACTGTTAACTCAAATGTAACTTGTGATCCACTATGACCTGCAGATTCCTTTCTGGGGTACTCCTTCTTGGGCAATCATCTCCCTTCCCCCATTTTATATGTGTGCAAAAGATTGTTCCCTCCTATCATAAATTAACAGTTAAGGGTTAATTTCTCTTGTACCTGTAAAGAGATTCACATAGCCTAGTTGACACCTGACCAGAGGAACCAATGGGGGGACAAGATGTTTTCAAAGAGGGAGGAGGGAAATCAGTCTTTGTCTGTTCAGAAAAGTTTGTGCCACAGTGAAGGATCCAGAAATCAGCCATTTAACATTTCTTAAAAGTAGTAAGTGTTTAGAGAAGAAATGTATTAGATTATGGCTTTAATTTTCGTTTTGACCTTGTTTTTGCATAAGAGGACGAACCAAAATAGGTTTATGTGATGGGGAAGCAGATGGCTTACGAGTAACAGTATGAGAAACAGGATGTTAGCGCCAGGCTAAAACAATCCATAACCTGGAATCCCTGACGCTCCCCGGCGCATGGGGCTCTCCAGACCTCATACTCCCTGGCGCTTCCTCAGGAGGAGGCCCGCTTGTTGCCTGCTGCTCGGCTTACCTCGCACCGTCCTACGAGAGGGCCGCCCGCCCACCCTCCACCCCGGGGCCCATGGACATTTTTATAGGCCGCCCCATGGACCAATCGGCCCCTCACCTTTCCTGCAAGCACTGCACGATGTGCGAGCCGTGTTCTGTCAGACCGCGCCAGCGGAAAACCATCTGTACACACTCGATGCTCCCACCCCTTCATACTCCACCCTCGTGCGTCCTTGCCCGATACCAAATGGCGCGGACCTCCTGCCAGCCTCTCGAGGGGTGAGAACCCGTGAAGCTGTACATCATGCCCTGTGTGCCCTGCGCCAACTTGGCGGATGTCAGTTGGCGGCTCCTTCATGGGGCAGTGAGCACAGGTGTGTAACTTGGCGCGGTTCACCCCAGTCCCCACCGTCCTTCTGTGGCAAGAAGGAGACTTTGGCGCACGTTTACTTGGAGGCGCCAGTTCAGCCCCTGTTCCGGCTCCTCCTGAATGTCTTCTTGAGTTTCTGGTTGCCTTTTTCCCCTCACCTTTTTGTCTATCACTCCCCATTCCTGGCCCACAAAGTCGCGGGATTCCTTCTCTACCTCTTAGCCCTGTCCAAACTAGCCCTTACAACACCCAGCGGAGGAGGGTTGGCCTGATGGGATTTCTTGCGGTACTGTGCGGCCTTTTCTGCTCCTCTGTCCATTCAACATACCGGAGCGGATTCCTCTGGGCAGGTTGTCCACTGGCTCCACTTGACGCCCTTTGAGAGCATGGCGTTGTCCGGGGTTCTCTGCGCGGTTTCCCCATCGCGGTTCCCTTACCTTTAGCCCATGACCTCACTCCTGATACTGCTTTTTCATTGTTGTCCAGTTACTTACTTGTATCCCGACTGTGGGTCCTCCCCTTAGGCTGGGGAGGCCTTTAGAAGTGGGCGGCTTCGCCCGCCCACCCCATGAAGCCAATAGGACCTGTAACCAAATGGCAGTTGCTCAGGTTAATGCAAGGCACCTGGGGCCAATTAGATCTTCTAAGAAGGCAGTGGAAATAGCTACTTTAATTATACACCTGCAGCCAAATCAAGGCAGCTTAATCAGGGCACCGGGGTTAAAAGGAGCTCATCCCAGTCAGGCAGGAAGGAGCCAGAGGAGAAGAGTTGTGTGAAGGAAGCTGGGAGCAAGAGGGCAAGGTGGAGGATGCCATGGGGAAGTAGCCCAGGGAGTTGTGCTGTCATGCGGCTGTTACAGAGGCACTTTAGACAGCTGCGATCCACAGGAGTAGAGCTTACCCGACTTGGGTTCCCACGCCAAGAGGAAGATACTGAGGTGAGCAAATCCCAATAACGCAGGACCCACCAAGGTAGAGTAGGAACTTTGTCACAGTTTCTTTTGTGTAACTTTAAGTTTTTGCCCAGAGGGACATCCTCTGTGTTTTGAATCTGTTGTCTGTGAGAGTACTTGCATGCTAATCTCACAGAAATATTCCTTTCACCCTTTTTCTTTAAAATTCATCTGTTAAGAACTTGATTCATTTTTTTCATGTTTTAAGATCCAAGGGTTTTTTGGATCTGGGCTCACCAGGAATTGGTGGGAGGTGAATCAGTCTTAATCCTACCAGGAAAAGGGGGATAAAGACTGGGGAAATATTTGGGGGGAAGACAGAGTTTCCAAATGACTCTCCCATAAATGTTTGTTTAAACTATTTGATGATGGCAGCTACAAGAGCTAAGCTGGTAAATAAGCTTAGGGTTTGTCTCATGCAGGTCCCCACATCTGTACCCTAAAGTTCAGAGTGTGGTGACACCTTGACACCTCCTAAACGGAGTACTTTGCATTTCTCCTTATTTGTCCTATTTAGTTCAAATGATTTCTTCAGTTTATCCAGATCATTTTGGATTTTAATCCTATTCTCCACATTGGAACTGCTCCCAGCTTGGTATCATTTGAAAACTTTATATGTGTTCTCTCTATGCCATTATCTAAATCACTGACAAAGATATTGAATAGAACAAGACCCAGAACTGATCCACTCGATATGCCTTTCCAGCTTGACTGTGAACAGCTGATATCTACCCTCTGGGAACAGTTTTCAAACCAATTATGCACCCACCTTATAGTAACTCCATCTAGATTATATTTCCCTAGTTTGTTTATGAGAAGGTCATGGGAGACAGTATCAAAAGCCTTACTAAAGTCAAGATGTACCACATCTACTGCTTCCCCGCATCCACAAGACTTGTTAACCTGTTAGGTTGGTTTGACATGAGTTGTTCTTGACAAATCCATGTTGACTTTTATTTCTCACTTTTATTATCTTTTAGGTATTTGCAAATTGATTGCTCCATTATCGTTCCAGGTGCTGAAGTTAAGCTGACTAGTCTGTAATTCTCTGGGCTGTCCTTATTTTTCTTTTTAAGATTGGCACTATATTTTCCATTTTCCAGTCCTCTGGAATCTTTCTCATCTTCCATGACTTTTCTAATATAATCACTAATGACTCAGATATCTCCTCAGTCAGCTCCATGAGTATTCTCAGGTATATTTCATCAGGCCCTGGTGATTTAGACTCATAGGGTATGTCTACACTACAGGATTATTACGATTTTACATAAACTGGTTTTGTAAAACAGATTGTATAAAGTAGAGTGCACGCGGCCACACTAAGCACATTAATTCGGCGGTGTGCGTCCATGTACCGAGGCTAGCGTCGATTTCCAGAGCGTTGCACTGTGGGTAGCTATTCCGTAGCTATCCCATAGTTCCCGCAGTCTCCCCCGTCCCTTGAAATTCTGGGTTGAGATCCCAGTGCCTGATGAGGCAAAAAACATTGTCGCTGATGGTTCTGGGTACAGCCTCACCCCTCCCTCCGTGAAAGTAGCAGACAACCATTTTGTGCCTTTTTTCCTGGGTGAACTGTGCAAACACCATAGCACAGCAAGCATGGACCCTGCTCACATCAAGACTGCAATTGTGGACGTTGTAAACACCTCGCGCATTCTCGTGCAGTCTATGTTGAACCAGGACCTGCAAAACCAGGCGAGGAGGAGGCGACTACGGCATAGCGGCGACGAGAGTGAAGAGAACATGGACACAGAATTCTCTCAAACCGTGGGCCCCTGTGCTTTGGAGATCCTGCTGGTAATTGGGCAGGTTCTAGCCATTGAACGCCGATCTGGGGCTCGGGAAACAAGAACAGACTGGTGGGACCACATAATATTGCAGGTCTGAGACGATTCCCAGCGACTGCAAAACTTTGTCATGAGTAAGGGCACTTTCATGGAACTTTGTGACTTGCTTTCCCCTCCCCTGAAACACCAGAATACCAAGATGAGAGCAGCCCTCACAGTTGAGAAGCGAGTCGCAATAGCCCTCTGGAAGCTTGTAAAGCCAGACAGCTACCAGTCAGTCGGGAATCAATTTGGAGTGGGAAAATCTACTGTGGGGGCTGCTGAGATGCAAGAAGCCAAAGCAATCATTAAGCTGCTGCTACGAAAGCTTGTGACTCTGGGAAACATGCAGGTCATAGTGGATGGCTTTGCTGCAACGGGATTCCCTAACTGTGGTGGGGCAATAGATGGAACCCATATCCCTATCTTGGCACCAGAGCACCAGGGCAACCAGTACGTAAACCGCAAGGGGTACTTTTCAATGGTGCTTGCTACCACTGGGGATCACAAGGGACTGTTTTCACCACGAATCACGTGCGGATGGACCAGGAGAAGGTCATGACCTCGCGTTTTCAGGAACACTAATTTTGTTGAAATGGCTGCAGCCAGGGGGACCATTAATTTCCAGCAGACCAGAAAATAACAGTTGGGATGTTTGTAAAACAGCTGTACGTTATCCTTGGTGACCCAGCCTACCCCTTGTGGCCATGGATCATGAAGGCATACCACAGGCAGCCTGCGACCAGTAGTACAGGAGCTGTTCAACTATTGGTCTGAGCAAGTGCAGAATGGCTGGTTTAGGAATGTGCATTTGGCACGTTTAAAGGTCGCTTGGTGCAATTACTGACTGTGCTCAGACCTCAGCCAAACCAATGTCCCCGTTGATATTGCTACTTACTGTGTGCCTCGCACCACTCGTGGAGAGTTAAGGGGGAGACCTTTATGGTGCGGGTGGGAGGCTGAGCAAATCACCTGGCCGCTGATTACGCGCAGCCAGACACCAGTGCAATTAAGAAGAAGCACACCAGGAAGTGCGTGCGCATCAGAGAAGCTTTTGAAAACCACTAGTTTCATTCAGGGGCCAGGGTTATGGAGTGACTGTTGTGTTTTTTTTCCCCTTTTGATGAACACCCCCCCCTTGTTGACTCATTCCCTGTAAGCACCCACTCCCCCTTCGATTACAGCTTGCTTAAGGAAATAAAGTCACTATCGTTAAATCATGTATTCTTTTATTAAAAAATCATTAATAAAAGGAAGGGAGAGAACTGACAAGTATCCCAGTGGTTGGGAGGAGATAGGAAGGGATGAAAGGCCACAAAAATTAACAAATAAGTAAGGACAGCCTTTGGTTGGGCTGTTCCACGGTGGGCTGGAGGGGAGCTAGAAAAAAGATGAAGTGCACGAGCCTGTAAAAAAAACCCCCATTGCATTCTTACATTGTCTGGGGTGAGGAAAGTATGGAACGTAAAAAAAATTGTTAACACAGGGCTGTTTCTGTATATCTCTCATCCTCTATTATCATATTCACTATGTTTCTTGAAACCCTGCAGCCCCAAGCGTGTGGGCGCGGCTCTCCCTCTGCTGACTGAACAAATGCTGTGCTTCTCCGTTTCTGTTAGCGAGCCTCTGATCTCCTGCCCGACCGCTACATCTCGTAAGAGTCTGCTCCTCTTCCTCACTGTCTCCCTCCTATGCTCAGGCGATCAAAGCCTGCGCCCTCAATCTGCTACAGAGCATCTCTCCGGTTGAATTTGATGAGCGCGACGTCCCTTCCACTCATTTCAGGTATCGAGTTTGTCTGTTTCTTAGTGGGGTTACTCCATGATTTCCCACGAGAACCATTTCGTCTCGCGTCGTTTGTCCGTTGGCCTAGTACTGAGATAGGCCATCGGGATGGAGTAGAGAGGCTTTTAAAAAATGGACTGCATGGAGGGGAAAAAGAGAAAGGTATTTAGAAAAGATACATTTGTAAGAACTAAATGGTACTTTCACAGTGAAACACACTATTTCACCTACATAGCCACAGTGATTGAGTTCACAATAGGTCGGCATGTTTGGCATTGCTAATATGAGGCACCTGCGCTCTGGTTGTTGGATCATCTCAAGAGACGCAGGTCGTCAGGCAGCAGAATTTCAGTGCATGCGGCCTGGTAAGCCATTTGTCTTTCGGCTTCGCAGCCTTCATTATGTAACTCCTTTGCTCCTCTGGTTTGGCAGCATAAAGCCGGGTTCAGTATCAGGGTTCCGTTCAGTTACACAATGCATAACCAGCTCAACCCCCACCAGTGACTAGGACACTTAACATCCACACCTCATCTGGGAGCCTTCTAGGAGGCAAATTTTTCCCTCTCACCAAGCCGGAGGTCTGAGTGTTAGCCAAAAATCTATTATTATTAAAGAAGGAGATCAGTGCGCATCCCATCTGGAGAGAACCAGCAAAGGATTTAACACAAATCAAAACGACCGTCAGTACTTTGGCGATGTCCTTGTCCCCTTAGGGTCTTAAGTCCCATTATCCCGAATATCCAACAACCCAAAAGTCCATCTGTGTCAGTGCACACCCCAGAATCTCATGAGTTTTCTGTTGAGTTTTACCTCCCAGCCTGGGTGAAATGGGGAGAAGTCCACACAGGGATGTAGGACACCACTTACGTGGGCACGGGCCACTGCTCTGCCCATTCGTCAAGCTTCTTGCTACAGCTCTTCACAATAACCAGCTCCCACACCAGCTGTGCGTCCTCCAGCTGCCCTGCAACACTTCACTCTTGCTCACTGTTCCATGGGCTGCTCCAACACACTGCAACTGCCCACTCTGCCAGCCTCTAACAATAGGTCTTCAGGCTATCCCACTATAACACAGCCTCAGTGATCTTCAGTTCAGCTCTTTCAGTATTTCCTAGCTCTCAGTAGAGAGCCCTGGGTCTGGTACACCATTGGTCCAACATGAATTCAGCTCAGCAGTCTTTAGACATGACTCCTAAATGGAATCAAAATAGCTTTACTCTTTAACAGTGGAGAAGAAGAATATGTAATTGGTGGTCCAGGCCCATCAAAAGAGCCCTACTTACATGCAGGCACAACACATCCCCAACCTCTCTCAACTCACTAGATTTGACCATGTCCTGTCTAGCAAGTGTCATTTATTATATTGAGACTCTGTTATAAAGCAGTCTCAATATTCTCATTCACATATCAGCTGCACACTTTTTATCCTGCCCCAATTATGCAAGAATTGGGATCCCAGAGCTGTCAAATAACCATCCCAGACTCCTTGCGGTGTGCCTATGCAAATTTTGACTTCACATTCCCCAACTTTTTCCGCACTTCCATAATCACCACCAGATGTCAGGGTACAGCTCATCCTCACTGCTTCATATACACAGTGCCTCTTTCCCATCTAATAAGCAAGTTGTTCAGTGCTGCTTCTTCCTGTTAAATGCACAGAAACACCCCGACCCCCGATCCAATTCTCTGGTATGATCGCTTACCCCTCCACCCACCACGTGTAATTTATTCCAGTGTTAACCACCCTGACAGTTAGAACTTTTTACCATGTTCAACCTAAATTCCTTGCTGCAGTTTAGCCATTGTTCTTGTTCTATCTATTAAGCAGTAGTAACAAGTTTTCTCCTCCTCCTATGACACCCTTTGTAGAATGGAACTGCTTACATGTCCCCTCTCGGTTCTCTTTTCCAAACTAACAACCCAATTTTTTGAGCTTCCTCGTAGGTCATTTATCTCAAGACCTTTAATCATGTTGTTGCGTCTTCTCTGGACCTCTCAATTCTCCACATTTCCTTGAAATGCGTGCCCAGAACTGGACCAAATACTCCAGCTGGCCTAACTAGCGTAGGTGCAAGAATGACTTCTCGTGCTTGCTCACATCACACTGTTTAATGCATCCCAGAATCACGTTTGCTTTTTTTGCACACCATCACACTGTGACTCATATAGCTTTGGTCCATTAACCCCTAGATCCCTGTTCTGCCATACTCTTCCTAGACGAGTCTCTCCATTCTGTATGTGTGATAGTATTGTTCTTCCTAAGTGGACACTTTGCAATTGTCTTTATTAAATGTCATCCGGTTTACCTCATTTGAAGACTTTTAACATTGTCCGTATCTTAGCTTTGATCCTATCTAATTTTCATTGGCATTCACTAGGTTAGATGTCCAGTTGTTACTGACCTTTTGGTGATACTGAAACAAAAAGGCATTTAGCACTTCTGCCTTTTCCACATTCCATGCTGTTATTGTTTCTCCCTCCCCCCACCCATTGAGTCATAGGCCTACCCTATCTTTGGTCTTGCTCTTGCTTCTAATGTATTTGTAGAATGTTTTCTTTTTATCCTTTATGTCTCTAGCTATTTTAATCTCATTTTGGGTCTTAGATTTTCTAATGTTGTCCCTAAATACTTGTGTTATTTGTTTATCCTTTGTAATTTGACCTAGATTCCACTTTTTGTAGGACTCTTTTCTGAGTTTCAGATGATTGAAGATCTCCTGGTTAAGCCAGGGTGGTCTCTTGCCATACTTCCTGTCTTTCCTATGCAGTGGGATAGTTTGCTTTGTTCCCTTAATAATGTCTCTTGAACTGTTTTTCCCCTTAGAGTTGCTTCCCATGGAATCTTACCTACCAACTTCCTGAGTTTTCTAAAGTCTGTCTCCTTGAAATCCATTATCATTATTGTACTGTTTTCTCTCCTACTATTTCTTAAAATCATGAACTCTCCCATTTCATGAGCACTTTCACTTAAGCTGCTTTTCACTTCCAAATTCTCAACCAGTTCCTCCCTGTTTGTCAAAATCAAACTTAGAACAGCCTCTCCCCTAGTAGATTTCTCCACCTTCTGAAATAAAAAAAAATGTCTCCAATGCATTCCAAGAACTTGTTAGATTATCTGTGCCCTACTACATTATTTTCCCAACAGATGTCTGGGTAGATGAAGTCCCCCATCACCACCAAGTCTTGTGCTTTGGATGATTTTGTTAGTTGTTTATAAAAAGCCTCATTCACCTCTTGTTCATGGTTAAGTGCTCTGTGGTAGACCTCTGACACTTGATGTTTTTGGGCTCCCCATTTGTCCCCCTTTTAGGATCCCAGATTATTCTCTCAGTTTCATTAAGATGTCCCGCAGTCCTGAGTGCTTCATGCTGCTGGAACACCTGGGGTTCAGAAATAGCTGTCAGGATCCAGGCAGTTATTGCCTTGAGCTCATATCTAATTTCTGTAACTGTCTCTCAGCACACAACCATCGAAATGCCTGCAGAAAGGGGGTACATTTCTTAATTTAAGAATCATTACAGAGAGAAATTGCATCTCTCAGTTGTCTCACAGCCTTACTAAAAATGTCTTTTAAGAAATGGAGATTTTTTATTCAAGTTGACCAGGCCTTGTTCTCATAAATTTGTCAGCAATAATTGTGGACAGTTTGGATCAATTGTCTGGATTTTTTTCTCTTTATTTGTTTATCTTTATGAACCTTTATAATATTTCTGGTACCAATGCCCTTTTGATTAAGGCTATCTTATAGGCATAAGATGGGGTATACAAACACACACTGGGCAACACCCTGCCACACCTGGAAGAGATGTACAGAATGGAGGAGGAGTTAAAAGAAAGCAGAGCAGCTCACCTGGAGACAGGCCAGGAAAGAGAGCTGACCAGCAACTTGCAGCTCCTGAGGAAAGGGCTGAGGCAGGAATGCCAGAACAGGAGAAGGACCAGGAGGCTATATCCTCATCACTTTTAAAAGTGGAAAGGCTATGCCCTCTCACATTTATTCTGGCTTAAGTGTGAGCGAAGGGGGTAGGGGGTGGAGAGGACTGAGTGGCAGGTGGGGCTCGGGGGTAGAGGTGGAGCTGGGGGGTGGGCCCTTGGGGGAAGAGGCAGAGTGAGAATGGGGACGGAAGGGAAGGGGCAGAGCAGAGGGCAGGGTCACAGTTTGGCCCCACCACTTCCAGTGCTCTTAAGCTGAGGGAAGGCAGGCAGGATCTCTCCCATCCACAGCTCTGACGGAAGTGAGAACTTGCTTCTGTTAGAACTCGAGAGGGAGGCATTTCCCTCTCTTACACCCTCACCCAGTTTGTTTGTGTTGATTCCCCATGTTTGGTTTATGGACTGGCCCTGAATGCGAGAGACAGTGGGAGAGCTGAGACCTGGTGGGAGGGCCAAGGCACAAGAGGAAGAAGCCACCACTCCAAGAGGGAGAAAGTGACCAGGCCATGCCCAGCTTCAAAGAGGTGCCGGGCAGTGAGTTTATGCCTTCCACACTCTCCTGTCAAAGAGTGCAAACTGTGGACAACAGTAGGGTGGTAGGAAGTGGCCTGAGGAGAGCAGCCTTAAGGCCTTCCTGGGCTTCAGACCCCTTTTGTTATACTCACAGGGCCCTGGGCTGGAGCCCAGTGGAGCAAGAGGTCCTGGACTCCCCTACCAATATGCCCTCTGCAGGTCAAATAGCCTATGTCCCTAACCACTAGGCAATGCTACCCAGGAGCAATGACAATCACAACTTGGTGGGGAACATGGGCATGTTTCCCACCCCTGGAGAGAGGGGAGGACTGACAGACCCAGATGGTTAGACAATCCCAGACTAGAAGATATGGCCTTGGTAGGTCAGAAAAGATGGACCTAGAGCATCTACTTAAGTGGATGATATTTTCCTATTTGCTATATAGGATGCTGATCAGGTGGTTCCTCAGTTTCTTTGATAGTGTATGGCATAATCTCTCGCTGTGGTCTGTGCAATATGTAGATAGCAATGGATTTTTCACCTTCAGTCCATTTAGTATGATGTCCATCAGTTTGCATTTGGAAAGGAAGATGATATCTGTCTGTACTTGTGCAAGTTACTTCATGAGGTTGATGGATTTCCACTCCATACGGCTAAATGCAGTGTCTTGCATGGTGTCAAGTATCAGAGGGTAGCCATGTTAGTCTGGATCTGTAAAAAGCAACAAAGAGTGCTGTGGCATCTTATAGACTAACAGATGTATTGGAGCATAACCTTTCATGGGTGAATGCCCACTTCATCAGATGCATGTGGTGGAAATTTCCAGAGGCAGGTATAAATATGCAGGCCAGAATCAGTCTGGAGATAACGAGGTCAGTTCAGTCAGGGAGGATGAGGCCCTCTTCTAGCAGTTGAGGTGTGTAAAACAAGGGAGGAGAAACTGCTTTTGTAGTTGGCTAGCCATTCACAGTCTTTGTTTAATCCTGAGCTAATGGTGTCAAATTTGCAAATGAACTGAAGTTCAGCAGTTTCCCTTTTGAGTATGGTCCTGACGTTTTTTTGCTGCAGTATGGCTAACTTTAAATCTGCTATTGTGTGTCCAGGGAGGTTGAAGTGTTCTCCTACAGGTTTTTGTATATTGCCATTCCTAATATCTGACTTGTGTCCATTTATGCTTTTACATAGGGATTGTCCAGTCTGGCCAATGTACACAGCAGAGGGGCATTGCTGGCACATGATGGCGTATATTACATTGGTGGACGTGCAGGTGAATGAAGGGTGATGTTGTGGCTGATCTGGTTATGTCCTGTGATGGTGTCACTGATGTAAATATGTGGACAGAGCTGGCATCGAGGTTTGTTGCATGGATTGGTTCCTGAGTTAGAGTTACTATTGTGTGGTGTGCGGTTGTTGGTGAGAATATGCTTAAGGTTGGTGGGTTGTCTGTGGGCGAGGACTGGCCTGCCTCCCAAGGCCTGTGAAAGTGAGAGGTAGTTGTCCAGAATGGGTTGTAGATTACTGATGATGCGTTGGAGAGGTTTTAGCTGATGACTGTGGATGATGGCCAATGGAGTTCTGTTGGTTTCTTTCTTGGGCTTGTCTTTCAGCAGGAGGCTTCTGGGTACATGTCTGGCTTTCTTGATTAGCTTCCTGCATATTTATACCTGCCTCTAGAAATTTCCACCACATGCATCTGATGAAGCGGATATTCACCCACGAAAGCTTATGCTCCAATACATCTGTTAGTCTATAACAGGGGACAGCAACCTACGGCACGCGTATCAAAGGTGGCATGTGAGCTGATTTTTAGTGGCCTGCCGAGGTCCCAGCCGCCAGCCCCACTCAGCCCACCACCCGTGAACGGAACCGCAGGCTGGCAGTGGGCTGAGCAGGCTGGCGGCTGAGACTCCGGCTGGCATGGGGCCGGCAGCCAGAACTGAAATCTAGCCGGAACCCAGAGCTGCTCGATGCTGAGGCGCAGCACGTGGCGCACTCCCAGCCGGGGGGCTGCTGGCTCCTGGAGCTCTCCTGCAGGCTGGCACTGGTGGCCGAAGCAGCAGGCAGTCAGGAAGTGAAAGGGGACAGCGGGAGGTGCGGTGGAGCTGTCCTCATCCCAGCCTGTCCTGCTGCCCCTCTCTCGCCACTGTGGCTGGACACCAGGGCACTGCAGGCACGTGTGGCCCCTGGGAGAAGGGAGTGGCAGGCCAGAGGGTCTTTTGCAGGGCCAGCTCCAGCATTTTTGCCACCCAGAGCAGCAAAAAAAAATTTTAAAAAAGCCACAATCGTGATCTGTGGCAGCTCTACCGCCGCCGCTTCAGTCTTTGGTGGCTGGTCCTTCCTTCCGTGAGGGACATGCTGCTGAAGAGCTGGATGTGCCCCCGCTTCTGTTGGCCGCCCCAAGCACCTGCTTGCTGGGCTGATGCCTGGAGCCAGCCCTGGTCTTCTCCCACCGCCCACCATTTACCTGCAGATGCCCCCCCACAGCTGGCCCACAGTTCCCTTGGCAGAAGCAGGAACAGTGTGGGGCAGGGACCCATCCACCATCCAGGTAACCCGGCCGCAACCGGGACTGTTCCAGGCCAGCCCCAAGTCCCTGACCCCCCGAGACTTCCCTCTACACCCCCCAACCTCCTACCCTGAACCCCTCACCCACCCAACCCTGACTCTTACACCCCCCCATGCTCCCAGCCCTGACTCCTTCACCATGCACATCCCCACCCCCTGCCTTGATTTCCCCATACCCCAACCCCCGGCTATGAGTGCTCCCCCACACACATCCCAGCCCCTGAGCTCCTTTCCCCCCCCCTCCCCCACCAAGGAGGGTTGTAATACAACAGTATCTGTAAGAAATTTAAGTTACTTGTACCCCTGCGGGAACCCCAGACCAGCAGTGGACTGAGCAAGGCCAGTGCCAGGCTGAGGTTCAGCCTGCTGCCAGTCTGGGGTTCTGGCCACCTGCCCCCCTGTCCAGACTTCTGGCCCCGCTCAGCCCACTGCTGGCCTGGGGTACCAGCAGCCAGCCCAGGGCTCTGCTCCTAGCCTCAGCCACTCCCTGCTGTGGTACACATTGGAAAACTCAGCAAGGAAAAGGATCACACTAAACTGATAAGATCGGCATTTTAATTTTATTTTAAATGAAGCTTCTTAAATATTTTAAAAATCTTATTTACTTTAAATACAACAATAGTTTATTTATATAATATAGACATAGAGAGAGACCTTCTAAAAACATTAAAATGTATTACTGGCACACAAAACCTTAAATTAGAGTGATTAAATGAAGACTCGGTACACCACTTCTGAAAGGTTGCCAACCCGTGGTCTATAAGGTGCCACAGGACTCTTTGTTGCTTTTTACAGATGCAGACTAACACGGCTACCCCTCTGATACTTAAGCCATGCCAGTTTACTTTGAAATTAGGAAGACCAACAAGGACAGATCTAAAGTTATGGAAGGAATGACAAGGCTTATTTATTTCCCCTTATCCCTGTGACCCAGAACTGTGGGCCCATGTGCTCACCTCATTGCCCTGAGACTCTATACCAGAGGTCAGCAACCTTTCAGAAGTGGTGTGCCAAGTCTTCATTTATTCACTCTAATTTAAGGTTTTGCGTTCCAGTAACACATTTTAACGTTTTTAGAAGGTCTCTTTCTATGTCTATAATATATAACTAAACTATTGTTGTATGTAAAGTAAATAAGGTTTTTAAAATGTTTAAGAAGCTTCATTTAAAATAAAATTAAAATGCAGAGTCCCCCGGACCAGTGGCTGGGACCTAGGCAGTGTGAGTGCCACTGAAAATCAGCTCGCGTGCCACCTTTGGCACGCATGCCATAGGTTGCCTATCCCTGCTCTATACAGATGGGGGGAACACCTCTGCCTGGAACAAAGGGCCCAGGTGAGAAGCCTCATAAAAGCCTTCTAGCTGGTGTTCTCCTCCTGGCCCAGGGCAGACCCATTTCATGCACCACCATATCCAAATGGAACCAGGGTGACTAGTCAAGGAGAACCTCTAGGCACTGGGATGGGTTGGGTCACAGAGACCCCCTTGGGACTGCCACTTGATGTGCTGAGACCATCTCTGAGCCCATTTTCCCTGCCAGCTTGGGACTTCAGTATCCTGTCTTGTTGAGCCAGATGCTAGCCTGCTGAAAACACAGACCCAGGTCTGAACCACACCCCCAAAAGCTGCAGACTTAATTGAAAACAGCTTAAGAAGTGCTCCTGTCTGCAGCACCCAGATCCCCAGTTTCCAATGGGGCCCAAACCTCAAATAAATCTGTTTTACTCTGTACAGGGTAAACTCGTAAATTGTTCACCCTCTATAACACTGATAAAGAGATATGCCCAGTTGTTTGCTCCCCCAGGAATTAATTACTTACTCTGGGTCAATTAATAAGCAAAAAGTGATTTTATTAAGTATAAACAGTAGGATTTAAATGGTTCCGAATAATAACAGACAGAATAAAGTAATTTACCAAGCAAAATAAACAAAAACACGCAAATCTAAGTCTAATACAGCAAGGAACTGATTACAGATGAAATCTCACCCTCAGAGATGTTTCAGTAAGCTTCTTTCACAGACTAGACACTTTTCTAGTCTGAGCCCAATCCTTTCCCCTGGTACAGTCCTTGTCCCAGTTCAGGTGATAGCTAGGGGATTTCTCATGCCTGGCTGCCCACTTTGTTCTGTTCCATCCTCTTCTATAGCTTTGGCACAAGGCGGGAATCTTTTGTCTTTGTGGATCCCCACCCCTCCTTCTAAATGGAAAAACACCAGGTTTAAGATAGATTCCAGTTCAGGTGACATGATCACATGTCACTGTAAGACCTTATTCTTCATTACCTGGTAGCTGGAAGACACATACATAGGAAGGCTTGCAGGTAAATCAACCCCTTCACAATTCATTGATTCTGAAGCACCCTTAATGGCTTCCACTTAATATGTTTACATCAGTAATACAAGTTTATATCTTATTCTCCTAACTCCAGACATAGAAATAATACATGCAAACAAATAGGATGAACACACTCAGTAGCGCATAAGCTTTGTAAAGATACCTTACAAGAGACCTTTTGCATGAAGCATATTCCAGTTACATCATATTCACACTTTAAAACATATGGAGTGCAACGTCATAGGGGGCATGCAGAGTCACTACCACTGCTTTCCCCCATTTCTGCCAGTGCCAAGCTGATCTGCTCTGCCTAGGTGGGGAAGTGTCTGTCCTTACAGGTGCCATTTAGGGAAGGAAGGGGGGATTGTCCTGGCCCCCTTGGATAGTAAAAATCTGGGGCAAATTTGTCTCTCATCCCTCCTTTACACTCATGCATCCTTTATGCAAAATATTCATTTGGCACTGAAGTTAAATAGCTGTTAACAAAATCAGACAAAACAGAGTTTTTCAAGGTGCAATTTAAAATCACTTTCCCCAGAACCGTCCTTAGGATTTATGGGGTCTTACACAGTATTATTAAACTGGTGCCCCATGCTCCACTGAAGGCGGACCCCAGCCAGCACTGCTGACCTCAGTGTGTCGTGGTGGCACAGCCACCACCCCTGCCCGCGGCCCCTTAGAATCTCCCCCCACTCCATTGCCATTGCTGATACACACCGAGCTTCATATGCAGCAGACGCTGTGGCAGTGGCTCAAGGCAGGCTTTGCACTGTTACCCATGGCCCTCCTGCAGCCCTAGCCACTCTTGGCTCACCACGAACATTTTGACAGGAAGTACTAAGCAGTAATAACAACAACAATAATATGTGCGTGTGTATACATATGTGTGAGAGAGAGCCAGTGTGTGTGCGTGTGTGACTGTATGTTGGGGAACTGTGTGACAGAATGTGTGTTGGGGAGTGTGAGCCTGTGTGTGTGTGTGAGAGAGAGACAATCTGTATTGGAGGACTGTGACTCATGAAAGGCAGAGTGTATGTGGGTATGAGAGTCAGTCTGTATGTGAGAGAGACCATGTGTGTTAGGTAAGTGTGAGAGACAGTGAGTGTCACTTTAAGTCCTCCCCTTCACTTCCCCCCCTCCACCCAACTCACATGGAAGTTTTACTCCTCCTGTCCAGGCCCTGGCAGGAGACTGAGCGGCACAGGGAGGGACTCTGCTCTGGGTGACAGTGGGCCAGGCCATCACATCATTCTGGGCTCCCCAGGGCTGGAGTGGGAGAGCTGGAGGCTGGAGCCCTCAGCCGGCCAGCTGAGGAGCGAGGGAGGGGAAGGGGTCAGGGAGAAGTCCACCGGGCCAGCACGGGAGAGAGGCCAGAGAAGAGAGGATTCCAGCTACAGCCAGCGAGGGGAATGGTGCCCTATGCAGCTGTGTACGCTGTGTATGCCTAGAGATGGCCCTACCTTCCCCTCTCCATTCCTCAATTTTCTGTCTCTTGACTCTTGTAATGTTGCCTTTTCACTAGTTCTCCTGTTATCATAGACTTTCTCTGAACTGTCTTCCTGTTGTAATTAATTGCCAATTGCTTGTTAAGTGAATGTAAATGCTAATCTAGATGCAAACATTTACAGAGTATCAGAACATGGTGGCTCAGCCTCAGGCAAACCACAAAACTTTTTGCCCCAGAACAAACATTTGTCGAGAGCCTCAGTTATCAACACAATTAGCATTTAGGATCAATTTGCTGAAATTTTAACAGGACCACCAACTCTAGTTTAGACAAAGCCAAAGCATGAGTCCCCCAGGCAAGCAGGACCTGGATTTTTAATACAAAAGGAGGCAACCTTCCCTTCCCAAAACAAACATACACATAAACAAACGAACACCTAGGCCCCCAAATCTTCATGCCTCCTTTACACTTCAGAAGAAAATCAAACAAAGGCACAGTCTCAGTAACTGTCCTTTACAGATCACCTTTCAAAATAAAATTATCCTTCACATTTCTAATTCCCCCAAATCAGGGCAACTGCTGACTTTGTGAGGCTGAAAGACTGGATCCAGGTGTGAAAATTTGTCTCTTTCCAGCATTGCATGTAGAATCATAGAATATCAAGGTTGGAAGGGACCTCAGGAGGTCATCTAGTCCAACCCCCTGCTCAAAGCAGGACTAAACCCCAGACAGATTTTTGCCCCAGATCCCTAAATGGCCCCCTCAATGGTCAAACCACTGAGCTATCCCTCCCCCATGTAAGTATAGTACAGAGTGCTGGGAGCACAACAGAATAGGTTAGGATAAGAGAAAGCTGATCAGGGAAAGAGACCCTCAAAAAAATCTTGTGTTGAAAATAGCCACAGGGTTACTTTAGTAGTCAAGATTTTTGAGGATGTTTAAGTGAGATACAGTCCCACTGAAACAATCATGTAACATCCAAATTTTACACTTCTTATAAATTTGTTTTTTACACATAGTTGGGGCTCAAACTATGCCTCTGATCCTTATGCAGTAGTCTCTCGGGATCAATAGTGGATAATTTCCACCACCCACTTCCAGGGCTGACTCTACAGTTTTCGCCGCCCCAAGCAGTGCACCGAATTGCTGCTGCAGACAGCTAAACATAGAAGCTGCTGCCGAATTGCCACCGCCACAGAAAAGCGTGTGCTGTCCTAAGGGCACACAGACTGCCCCCGCTGTCCGCAGCGGCAGTTTGGCACGCAGCTTGGGGGCAAAACAACAGGGACTGCCGTCTCTTGCAGAATGCCACCCCAAGCACCAGCTTGGAATGCTGGTGCCTGGAGCCAGCCCTACCCACTTCCCTTTTGGAGAAACAATAATTAAAAAGCTATTCAGGAACTGGGGTAGAATTTATGGTGCAAATTTAGGTCATTTGATCAAGAGGTTCCCAATATATGTCCTTCCCCTGCATTATGATCTTCTTTTAACTTTCAAAGTACTCTAAAATCCACATGCATAATGAGATTATCAACAGGGGCAATGGCGCAAGTTTGGAATAATTTGGTTCAGGCATTCCTCAGATTCCCCCCACACCCCGAAGAAAATTTTAATATTCCAGTTGCTTTAAAACTGACATGCATAGTGAGAGTACCTTGAGCAATGGTATTCCACAACTGAAAATGAGGTAGAGGGAACTTCCACTGAGATGAATGGGTCATTTCACACCACCCAGAGCTATTGTGTTAGACTATTCATCACTCTGGAGCATCCTAATTCATCTGAGCACACCCCACTGAGGTGAATGGGCCATTCTACATATCAACAGCACTCCTGTACTGCAGAGGGATGTGCAGAGCCCCTTCCTTTACATTAACTCCTTGGAGTAGATACAAAGGGTATGTCTACACTACGAAATTAGGTCGATTTTATAGAAGTCAATTTTTAGAGATCGATTTTATACAGTTGATTGTGTATGTCCACACTAAGCACATTAAGTCCGTGGAGTACATCCTCACTGTCATGGCTAGCATTGACATACGGAGCGGTGCACTGTGGGTAGCTATCCCACAGTTCCTGCAGTCTCCACCGCCCATTGGAATTCTGGGTTAAGCTCCCAATGCCTGGTGGGGAAAAACATTGTCGCGGGTGGTTTTGGGTACATGTTGTAAGTCTCCCCTCCCTCCGTGAAAGCAACAGCAGACAATTTTTTTTGCGCCTTTTTTCTACGCAGATGCCATACCATGGCAAGCATGCAGCCCGCTCAGCTCAGCTCACCGACACCACAGCTGTTGTGTCCTGGGTGCTGCTGGCAGCAGATGTTGCAGTAGGACGGCTAACCATCATCCTCCACCGCTTCCACTGCAACTCTACTCTGCTGCTATTGCCTCGATAGCAAATTTCTCCATGTTGTCTGTCATAGGCTCCCGGGTACATGTGTTCTTCCTCGGGAAATGTGCGTGGTGCTGACCATCATCCTCCACCACTTCCACTGAAACTCTGCTCTCCTGCTCTCCTGGTGCCATGAATCCACCTCACAGGTCCTCTCATCATTCTGTATAAATATCTATTCTCACAGCATCCATTGGCATCCACCGATTCCGCTGCAACTGTGCTTTTCAGCTCTCCTTCAGATGCCATACCATGGTAAGCATGGAGCCCGCTCAGTTCACTGCTGCTGTTGTGAACATTGTTAACACCTCACACATTATCCTGCAAAAGCAGGCAAGGAGGTGACGACAGCACAAACACGATAGTGATGAGAACTTGGATATAGACTTCTTTCAAAGCACAGGCCCTAGCAATTTGGACATCATGGTGGTAATGGGGCAGGTTCATGCTGTGGAATGCCAATTCTGGGCCCAGGAAACAAGCATAGACTGGTGGGACCACATAGTATTGCAGGTCTGGGATGATTCTCAGTGGCTGCGAAACTTTGTCATGAGTAAGGGCACTTTCATGGAACTTTATGGTTTGATTTCCCCTGCCCTGGTGTGCAAGAATACCAAGATGAGAGCAGTCCTCACAGTTGAGAAGTGAGTGGCAATAGCCCTCTGGAAGCTTGCAACGCCAGACAGCTACCAGTCAGTCGGGAATCAATTTGGAGTGGGCAAATCTATTGTGGGGGCTGCTGTGATCCAAGTAGCCAATGCTATCATTAAGCTGCTGCTCTCAAGGGTAGTGACTCTGGGAAATGTGCAGGTCACAGTGGATGGCTTTACTGCAATGAGATTCCCTAACTGTGGTGGGGCAATAGATGGAACCCATATCCCTATCTTGGCACCGGAGCACCAAGGCACCCAGTACATAAACAGCAAGGGGTACTTTTCAATGGTGCTGCAAGCACTGGTGGATCACAGGGGACGTTTCACCAACATCAACGTGGGATGGCCGGGACATGTGCCAAGTGAATCCTCAGATTTCAGTTCTCTTAACTTCTCTGCTGCTTCCATCGATATCCAGCAGATGGCTGTGGTGTGTAACACATTTGCTTTATGCGTTTCTTGTCGGAGGCTTTTTTAATTGTGTTTCATTTCAAAGATTTTATTTCATTATTTGCTCCCTCTATCAGTCGAGATCACTTTTTAAAAGCAATTTCTCTTAATATCCCATAGTTATACCCTAGTTTACATCTTTCAACATTTCTCATTCCTTGTGCCAAACAATTCCTATTACTTCTAGAGTGCAACAATTATTCAAAATGACGACCAACAAAATCTTTATTACCTTCTAAATTTGGGG
>NC_133775.1:70707357-70822806 GCF_003597395.2 Chelonoidis abingdonii | reverse complement strand
GTATTATTAAACTGGTGCCCCATGCTCCACTGAAGGGGACCCCAGCCAGCACTGCTGACCTCAGTGTGTCGTGGTGGCACAGCCACACCCTGCCCGCGGCCCCTTAGATCTCCCCCCACTCCATTGCCATTGCTGATACACACCGAGCGTCAATGCAGCAGACGCTGTGGCAGTGGCTCAAGCAGGCTTTGCACTGTTACCCATGGCCCTTCCTGCAGCCCTATTGCCACTCTTGGCTCACCACGAACTTTTGACAGGAAGTACTAAGCAGTAATAACAACAACAATAATATGTGCGTGTGTATACATATGTGTGAGAGAGAGCCAGTGTGTGTGCGTGTGTGACTGTATGTTGGGGAACTGTGTGACAGAATGTGTGTTGGGAGTGTGAGCCTGTGTGTGTGTTAGAGAGAGACAATCTGTTGGAGGACTGTGACTCATGAAAGGCAAGTGTATGTGGGTATGAGAGTCAGTCTGTATGTGAGAGAGCCATGTGTGTTAGGTAAGTGTGAGAGACAGTGAGTGTCACTTTAAGTCCTCCCCTCACTTCCCCCCCTCCACCCAACCTCACATGGAAGTTTACTCCTCCTGTCCAGGCCCTGGCAGGAGACTGAGCGGCACAGGGAGGGACTCTGCTCTGGGTGACAGTGGGCCAGGCCATCACATCATTCTGGGCTCCCCAGGGCTGAGTGGGAGCTGGAGGCTGGAGCCTCAGCCGGCCAGCTGAGGAGCGAGGGAGGGAAGGGGTCAGGGAGAAGTCCACCGGGCCACACGGAGAGGAGGCAGAGAAGAGAGGATTCCAGCTACAGCCAGGCGAGGGGAATGGAGCCTATGCAGCTGTGTACGCTGTGTATGCCTAGAGATGGCCTACCTTCCCTCTCCATTCTCAATTTTCTGTCTCTTGACTCTTGTAATGTTTTGCCTTTCACTAGTTCTCCTGTTTCATAGACTTTCTCTGAACTGTCTTCCTGTTGTAATTAATTGCCAATTGCTTGTTAAGTGAATGTAAATGCTAATCTAGATGCAAACATTTAAGAGTATCAGAACATGGTGGCTCAGCCTCAGGAAACCACAAAACTTTTTTGCCCCAGAACAAACATTTGTCGAGAGCTCAGTTATCAACACAATTAGCATTTAGGATCAATTTGCTGAAATTTAACAGGACCACCAACTCTAGTTTAGACCAAAGCCAAAGATGAGTCCCCAGGCAAGCAGGACCTGGATTTTTAATACAAAAGGAGGCAACCTTCCCTTCCCAAAACAAACATACACATAAACAACGAACACCTAGGCCCCAAATCTTCATTCCTCCTTTACACTTCAGAAAAAATCAAACCAAAGGCACAGTCGCAGTACTGTCCTTTACAGATCACCTTTCAAAATAAAATTATCCTTCACATTTCTAATTCCCCCAAATCAGGGCAACTGCTGACTTTGTGAGGCTGAAAGACTGGATCAGGTGTGAATTTGTCTCTTTCCAGCATTGCATGTAGAATACATAGAATATCAAGGTTGGAAGGGACCTCAGGAGGCATCTAGTCCAACCCCCTGCTCAAAGCAGGGACTAAACCCCAGACAGATTTTTGCCCCAGATCCCTAAATGGCCCCTCAATGGTCAAACCACTGAGCTATCCCTCCCCCATTGTAAGTATAGTACAGAGTGCTGGGAGCACAAAAGAATAGTTAGGATAAGAGAAAGCTGATCAGGGAAAGAGACCCTCAAAAAATCTGTGTTGAAAATAGCCACAGGGTTACTTTAGTAGTCAAATTTTTGAGGATGTTTAAGTGAGATACAGTCCCACTGAAACAATCATGTAACATCCAAATTTTACACTTCTTATAAATTTGTTTTTACACATAGTTGGGCTCAAACTATGCCTCTGATCCTTATGCAGTAGTCTCTCGGGATCAATAGGATAATTTCCACCACCCACTTCCAGGGCTGACTCTACAGTTTTCGCCGCCCCAAGCAGTGCACGAATTGCTGCTGCAGACAGCTAAACATAGAAGCTGCTGCCGAATTGCCACCGCCACAGAAAAGCGTGTGCTGTCCTAAGGGCACACAGACTGCCCCGCTGTCCGCAGCGGCAGTTTGCACGCAGCTTGGGGCAAAACAACAGGACTTGCCGTCTCTTGCAGAATGCCACCCCAAGCACCAGCTTGGAATGCTGGTGCCTGGAGCCAGGCCCTACCACTCCCTTTTTGGAGAAACAATAATTAAAAAGCTATTCAGGAACTGGGTAGAATTTATGGTGCAAATTTAGGTCATTTGATCAAGAGGTTCCCAATATATGTCCTTCCCACTGCATTATATCTTTTTAACTTTCAAAGTACTCTAAATCCACATGCATAATGAGATTATCACAGGGCAATGGCGCAAGTTTGGAATAATTTGGTTCAGGCATTCCTCAGATTCCCCCACCCCCGAAGAAAATTTTAATAATTCCAGTTGCTTTAAAACTGACATGCATAGTGAGAGTACCTTGAGCAATGGTTATTCCACACTGAAAATGAGTAGAGGGAACTTCACTGAGATGAATGGGTCATTTCACACCACCCAGAGCTATTGTGTTAGACTATTCATCACTCTGGAGCATCCTAATCATCTGAGCACACCCCACTGAGGTGAATGGGCCATTCTACATATCAACAGCACTCCTGACTGCAGAGGGATGTGCAGAGCCCTTCCTTTACATTAACTCCTTGGAGTAGATACAAAGGGTATGTCTACATACTACAATTAGGTCGATTTTATAGAAGTATTTTAGAGATCGATTTTATACAGTTGATTGTGTATGTCCACACTAAGCACATTAAGTCCGTGAGTACATCCTCACTGTCATGGCTAGCATTGACATACGGAGCGGTGCAACTGTGGGTAGCTATCCCACAGTTCCTGCAGTCTCCCACCGCCCATTGAATTCTGGTAAGCTCCCAATGCCTGGTGGGGAAAAACATTGTCGCGGTGGTTTTGGGTACATGGTTGAAGTCTCCCTCCCTCCGTGAAGCAACAGCAGACAATTTTTTGCGCCTTTTTTCTACGCAGATGCCATACCATGGCAGCAGCAGCCGCTCAGCTCAGCTCACCGACACCACAGCGTTGTGTCCTGGGTGCTGCTGGCAGCAGTGTTGCAGTAGGACGGCTAACCATCATCCTCCACCGCTTCCACTGCAACTCTACTCTGCTGCTATTGCCTCGATAGCAAATTTCTCCATGTTGTCTGTCATAGGCTCCCGGGTACATGTGTTCTTCCTCGGGAAATGTGCGTGGTGCTGACCATCATCCTCCACCACTTCCACTGAAACTTCTGCTCTCCTGCTCTCCTGGTGCCATGAATCCACCTCACAGGTCCTCTCATCATTCTGTATAAATATCTATTCTCACAGCATCCATTGCGCATTCCACCGATTCCGCTGCAACTGTGCTTTCAGCTCTCCTTCAGATCCATACCATGGTAAGCATGGAGCCCGCTCAGTTCACTGCTGCTGTTGTGAACATTGTTAACACCTCACAACATTATCCTGCAAAAGCAGGCAAGGAGTGACGACAGCACAAACACGATAGTGATGAGAAACTTGGATATAGACTTCTTTCAAAGCACAGGCCCTAGCAATTGGACATCATGGTGGTAATGGGCAGGTTCATGCTGTGGAATGCCAATTCTGGGCCCAGGAAACCAAGCATAGACTGGTGGGACACAATAGTATGAGTCTGGGATGATTCTCAGTGCTGCGAAACTTTGTCATGAGTAAGGGCACTTTCATGGAACTTATGGTTTGATTTCCCCTGCCCTGGTGTGCAAGAATACCAAGATGAGAGCAGTCCTCACAGTGAGAAGTGAGTGGCAATAGCCCTCTGGAAGCTTGCAACGCCAGACAGCTACCAGTCAGTCGGGAATCAATTTGGGAGTGGGCAAATCTATTGTGGGGCTGCTGTGATCCAAGTAGCCAATGCTATCATTAACTGCTGCTCTCAAGGGTAGTGACTCTGGGAAATGTACAGGTCATAGTGGATGGCTTTACTGCAATGGGATTCCCTAACTGTGGTGGGGTGAACGCATATCCCTATCTTGAACTGGACACCTTGGCAGCCAGTATGTAAATCGCAAGGGATACTTTCAACGGTGCTGCAAGCACTGGGTGAGTCACAAGGGACATTTCACCTACATCAACTTGGGATGGCCGGGAAAGGAGCATGACGCTTGCATCTTCAAGAACTCTGGTCTGTTTGAACAGCTGCAGGAAGGAACTTACTCTCAGACCAGAAAATTACCATTGGGGATGTTAAATGCCTCTAGTTATCCTTGGGGATCCAGCCTACCCCTTAATGCTATGGCTCATGAAGCCATGCACAGGCACCTGGACAATAGTAGGAGCATTCAACTATAGGCTGAGCAAGTGAAGAATGTTGATAGACGTGCATTTGGATGTTTAAAAGCTCACTGGCGCAGTTTACTGACTAGCTAGACCTCAGCAAACCAAATATTCCCATTGTTATTGCTGCTTGCTGTGTGCTCCAACATTCTCTGTCAGAGTCAGGGGAGACATTTATGGCGGGGTGGGAGGTTGAGGCAAATCACTTGGCAGCCGATTACATGCAGCCAGACACCAGAGCGATTAGAAGAGCACAGCTGGGCGCACTGCGCATCAGAGAGACTTTGAAAACAGTTTCATAGACTGGCCAAAGGCTACAGTGTGATATGATAGTTCTCTTTCTTTCTCCTTGATGAAAACCTGGCCCCTCAATTGACTGTACTCCCTGTAAGCCAACTGACCTCCCTGCTTCAGTCACTGGTTTCAGAGGCGATAAAGTCATTATTGTTTCCAAATCATGCATTCTGTATTAATTCATCACACAAATAGGGGGAAAACTCACAAGGTAGCTCAGGAGAGGTGGGTGAGGAGGGAAGGACAAGGCCACACTACAGTTCAAAACTTATTGAATGCCATCCTTCTGTTGCTTGAGAAATCCTTTAGGGTGGAGTGGCTGGGTGCCTGAGGCCTTCCCCACGTACTTGGGTGTCTGGGTGAGGAGAATATGGAACTTGGGGAGGAGGGCAGGTGGTTATACAGGGATTGCAGTGGTGGTCTGTGCTCCTGCTGCCTTTCCTGAAGCTCCACCAGACGCCTGAACATGTCAGTTTGCTCCCTCATTAGCCCCAGCATTGCATCCTGCCTCCTCTCAGTGTGCTCCACCTTCCTCTCATCGCATCCATTTAATGCTTTCCTGGACTCTGCCATTGTCTGTCTCCATGCATTCTGCTGAGTTCTTTCAGTGCAGGAGGACTGCATGAGCTCTGAGAACGTCTCATTGCTAGTCCATTTTTTTCACCTTCTAATTTGCACTAGGCTCTGGGACGGAAATGATAGTCAGAGCATAGAAACATTTGCAGCTGCGGGAGGAAAAAAAGAGAGAGTAGTATTTAAAAGGATACATTTTAGAGAATAAAGGGAAGACTATTTCACACTGTGGCCTGGTCTACACTACGCATTTATACCGAATTTAGCAGCGTTAAACCGAATTAACCCTGCACCCATCCACACAACGAAGCCCTTTATATTGATATAAAGGGCTCTTAATACCAGTATCTGCAATCCTCCCCGACGAGGGGAGTAGCGCTGAAATCGGTATTGCCATGTCAGATTAGGGTTAGCGTGGCGGCAAATGGACGGTATTGGCCTTCAAGCGCTATCCCACTGTGCACCATTGCGACCGCTCTGGACAGCAATCTGAACTCGGATGCACTGGCCAGGTAGACAGGAAAAGCCCCGCAAATTTTGGATTTAATTTCCTGTTTGGCCAGCGTGGAGAGCTGATCAGCACAGGTGACCATGCAGAGCTCATCAGCACAGGTAAGCATGCAGTCTGAGAATCGAAAAAGAGCTCCAGCATGGACCGTACGGGAGATACTGGACCTGATTGCTATATGGGGATTGCGTGCTAACAGAACTCCATTCCAAAAGGCTAAATGAAAAATATTTGAAAAAATCTCCAAGGCCATGATGGAGAGAGGCCACACCAGGGACTCAGTACAGTGCCATGTGAAAGTTAAAGAGCTCAGACAAGCCTACCAGAAAACCAAAGAAGCAAATGGAAGGTCCGGGGCAGGGCCACAAACATGCCACTTCTACGCTGAGCTGCATGCAGTTCTAGGGGGGTCCGCCACCACTACCCCCCCCCGACCATGGATTCCGAGGAAGGGGTAATCTCAGTCATACCTGAGGATTCGGCGGACAGGGAAGATGAGGGGGAGGAAGAGGAGAACGAGCTTGCAGAGAGTACACAGCACACCGTTCTTCTCAACAGCCAGGACCTTTTTCTCAGCCTGACGGAATTACCCTCCCATCCCTCCCAATCCAGTAGCCCAGACAATGAGGCCATGGAAGGGACCTCTGGTGAGCATACCTTTGTAAATATAAAACATGGTTTAAAAGCAAGCGTTTTTTAATGATTAATTTGCCCTGAGGAGCCAGTACAGTTACTGGAAAAGCCTGTTAACATGTTTGGGGATGGAGTGGAAATCCTCCAGGGACATCTCCATGAAGCTCTCCTGGAGGTACTCCAAAGCCTTTGCAGAAGGTTTCTGGGCAGCGCAGCCTTATTCTGTCCTCCATGGTAGGACGCTTGACCACGCCATGCATGTAACAAGTAATCTGGTATCATTGCATGGCAAAGCCTAGCAGCGTATGGTTCCAGTGTTTGCTGACATTCAAGCAACATCCGTTCTTTATCTTGGAGTGATATCGTTCATGGTAACCTGGTTGAAATACGGGAATTTAATTAAGGAGACAGAGGTGGCCATTCCTACTGGGCTGTTTGCCAGTGGCTGAAAAAAAATCCTTACCTGCAATTAGCCAAGTGGGGGGGTGGGGTGAATGGCATTGAGTGTTTTCGCGTTTGGCTAGCAGGGATCTTCCCTGATACCTGCCACATGTGGTGGGAGGAGTAAAGCAATCATCCCAGAGAATTGGATGCGGGAGAGGGGGAGTTTGGTTTCTGCTGCTGCACGTTAACAGGAAAGATGCAGCATTCAATGGGCTTTGCTTGGTATTTGGGAAAGGAGGGCGCTGGATATATGAAGGCTGCAGAAGCCAAAAGACAATGGCTTACCATGGCTGCATGCAAGCTGAATTTTGTTTCCCGGATCTGCATCTGTGATCCTAGCACCAAAGTCGCAGGCACTCAATATTAAGATGCAAAATGCGACCTTGTTCTGATTCACTGTGCAATGTAATGTGAATAGTGTTGTTCACTGTGAAGAGTATAACCATTTCTGTAAATGTATCTTTTTTAAAACTTCTCTTCCCTTTTTTCCCCTCCTCATGCAGCTGCAAATTTTCAATCCTCCCTACTCATCCCAAGGCTATCTCAGATAGGCAGTGGAAAAAAAAACATGAGATGAATTTCTCAGAAATCATGGAAGTGACGCGCATGAAGAGCTCATCTGATGAGTGGAAGGACATGGTATCAAAGTCAGGAAAGATGCCAGTGACCGTGAGGACAGGTGGATGAACGTGAGGACAGGAAGGCGACGAAGAGGAGAGGAGAGATGCTCGAGATGAGAGGTGGCGGCAGGAAGATCAGAGGGCATGATGAATGCTCTAGGGCTGTGCATGATCAAACTGACATGCTCCAGCATCTGGTGGAGTCTCAGGAACGGCAGAAGATCACCGGTGCCGCTCGCCCCTGTATAAACCACCCTCCCCTCACCATGTCCTTAGCCTCCACATCACAGACGTGTAAGAATGCGTGCAGAGAGTCTCCGTGCACCTGCCCACTCCCCCCCAGTAGACAGCCCAACCAAAGACTGTCTTTATTTTGAATATTTTTTAGTGATCTTTTCCTTCCTCCTATCCTCCTCCCAAACCCCACCGGGATACTCGTCAGTTCTTCTCCTCTTTTTATATCAATTAATAAAATACTGATTTTTTAAACCGATAGTGACTTTATTTCCTTAGAAAGCAGCTGCAATCGATGGGAAGGGTGGATTGCTGATCGCAAATAAGGTCAATCAAGGGGCGGTTTTCATCAAGGAGAAACACCAACAGGCCACCGCTTACCTGGTCCCTGAGAAACTGTTTTTCAAGTTTCTGATGCGACCGACTTCCTGCTGTGCTCTTCTTAAATATGCCCTGGTGTCTGGCCTGACTAATCATGGCCAGTGATTTGCTCAGTCCCACCCCCATAAATGTCTCCCCCTTACTCTGACAGAGCATTGTGGGCACCAGCAAGTAGCAATAACAATCGGGTATTGGTTTGTGAGGTCTGAGAGAGTCGTAATGTGCCCAGTAAGTCCTTTAAACATCCAAATGCACATTCACCAACCTTCATGCACTTGCTCAGCCTGTAGTTTGAACAGCTCCTGGTACTGTCCAGGCTGCCGTGTTATGGCTTCATGAGCCCAGTAGCGTAGCTACGGAGTTCAGGGGAAGCAGCCACTCCCATCGGCAGTTTTCAAAAAGCGCCTCCTGCAGGCCAGCGGCTGGCGGGCAGTATGGCAGAGGAGCACATGGGGGGAGGAGCGACAGTCAGATGAGTGATTGGAGGTGCTCCCCTTATCGCGCCCTCACTCTCAGCCCCAACATGCTCACAACCACTTTCTGTGGCCGTGAGACCTCGCGGTGTCCCCGCCCGTAAGGGCGCTGGGAGGAGATCCTGGCTTTTGACTTACCTGGGCCTTGCAAGGAGCGCACTAGTGCTGGGAGCAAGGGCGGGCTCAGGAAGGAAGGTTGAGCTGCGGGGGTCCAGTGACCTTGTACTAGGGTCCGGGCAACGGGGTTCCCCGGTGCTGGCCTCATGGCAAGAGGCACGCCATGCTGTCTGGTCGGGGGGCCCTGGCAGGCTGCGAGGAGCTGGGCCTGGGGTGGAGGGACGGGACCCCAGTGGGGCAAGCCGGCACAGCCCAGTGGGGGCACGCATAGCGCGCTGGGACAGGAAGGATCTCCTGGGGATCGGGGGTTACTCTGCACCCACGGGAAGCCCAGCAAGACGTCCTGAACGGCCCAGGGTTAACTGGGGAGCAGTGGAGGGGGGCATGGCCAGAGGAGGAGGCGACCTTTTTATGTTTGGTTCACGCTTACCACTTAAACTGGCTACATCACTGCCATGATCCATGGCATCAAGGAGTAGGCTGGGGTTCCCAGATAACTACAGCATTCCACATCCCCAACTGTTATATCTTCTGGTCTGGGAGTAAATTCCAATTGATGCAAGCCGTTTAAACAGGTAGTGTTCTGAAGAATTGCGAGACGTCATGAACCCTCCTTGCCTCCCCGTGAGTTGGTGAACTCCCTGTGATTCACAGTGCTTGCAGCCCATTGAAAGTACCCACTTGCTGTTTATGTACTGGGTGCCTTGGTCTCCGTGCAAGATATAGGGATATGGGTTCCGATCTATTGCTCCACCCAGTTAGGGGATCTCATTGCAAGTTAAAGCCATTCCACTGTGACCTGCACATTTGCCCAGAGTCACTACCCTTGAGAGCAGCAGCTTAATGATAGCATTGGCTACTTGGATCACAGCAGCCCCCACAATAGATTTGCCCACTCCAAATTGATTCCCGACTGACCGATAGCTGTCTGGAATTGCAAGCTTCCAGAGTGCTATCGTCACTTGCTTCTCAACTGTGAGGGCTGCTCTCATCTTGGTATTCTGGCGCTTCAGGGGAGGGGAAAGCAAGTCACAAAGTTCCATGAAAGTGCCCTTACTCATGACAAAGTTTCGCAGTCACTGGGAATCATCCCAGACCTGCAATATTATGTGGTCCCACCAGCCTGTGCTTGTTTCCCTGGCCCAAAATCAGCATTCAATGGCTAGACCCTGCCCCATTACCAGCATGATCTCCAACGCGCCGGGGCCTGCGGTTTGAGAGCACTCTGTGTCCATGTCCTCATCACTCTCGTCGCCGCTCTGCCGTGGCCCCTCCTCCTCACCTGGTTTTGCAGGTCCTGGTTCAGCATAGACTGCACGAGAATGCGCGAGGTGTTTACAATGTCCATGATTGCTGTCTTGAGCTGAGCAGGCTCCATGCTTGCTGTGGTATGACGTCTGCACAGTTCACCCAGGAAAAAAGGCGCAAAAAGGTTGTCTGCCACTGCTTTAATGGAGGGAGGGGGGAGGCTGTACCCAGAACCATCAGCGACAGTGTTTTTTGCCTCATCAGGCACTGGGATCTCAACCCAGAAATCCAATGGGAGGGGGAGACTGCAGGAACTATGGGATAGTTATTAGATAGCTACCCACAGTGCAACGCTCTGGAAATCGACACTAGCCTCGGTACATGGACGCACACCACTGAATTAATGTGCTTAGTGTGGCTGTGTGCACTCGACTTTATACAATCTGTTTAAAAAAATGGTTTCTGTCAAATCGGAATAATCCCATAGTGTAGGCATATCCTGAATCAAGTGATTCACATTATATAGCACATGTGCTTTTGGTACAAAATCACATTTTTGCCTCTTATATTGAGTGTCTGCAGGTTTGGTGTGAGACATCACACATGCTCAGCTGGGCAACAGAATTCGGCTTGCAGGCAGCCATGGTAAGGCAAAGGGTTTCACCTTCTTCAACTGTCATAACATGTGGGAACAGTTTCAAACAGCAGCGCCCTCCTTTCCCATTGGCCCTCGTTTCCCGTTGGGTTGGCCATTTAAAAGGAGGGGCTGCAGTTTTAGGGTGAATGTGCAGCACAGTCCACCACCACCCTCAATTCTCTGGGATGATCGCTTAACCACCCCCTTTCCTCCCACCGCATGGCTAGTATCAGGGAAGATTCCTGTCAGCCAAATGAGAACAGCTCAGCATGAATTGGCCTCCCCCCACCGCATGGCTAACAGTGAGGATGATTTCTTTTCAGCCAAAGCCCGGGCTCATTCGCTACAAGGTTTTCTTCTGCAATGATTCCAGACTACTTGCTACTGGCTTGGCATGGTAAATTAATCATTAAACACGCTTGTTTTTAAACCCTGTATTATATTTACAAAGGTACACTCACCAGAGATTCCTTCTCCGGCTTCATGGTCTGGGAGTCCGCGTTGGGAGGATATTGGCTCCAGGGTGATGAACAGTTCCTGGCTGCCAGGGAGAAGGGATTCTCTGCTTGCCTGCTGTGTGCTAACTTAAGGTCAGAAGGGACCATCATGATCATCTAGTCTGACCTTCTTCACATTGCAGGCCACAGAACCTCACCCACCCACTCCTGTGATAGACCCCTGATCTCTGGCTCAGTTATTGAAGTCTTCAAATCATGATTTAAAGACTTCAAGTTACAGAGAATCCACCATTTACATTAGTTTAAACCTGTGCGTGACCCATGACCCATGCTGCAGAGGAAGGGAAAAAAAACCAGGGTCTCTGCCAATCTGACCCGGGGAAAAATTCCTTTCTCACGCCAAATATGGCAGTCAGTTAAATCCTGATCATGTGGGCAAGACTCAGCAACAGACACCTGGGAAAGAATTATCTGTAGTACCTCATTCATGACGGGGTCAAACTGTCTCCTCAGGATGTTGCTCTGGGATCAGAGTGCAAAATGGACTGTACCACTCACCCCTTCTCTGGTGGCCCCATCCTCACTCATTAGAAGCACTGTCCTGGGCAGTCTGAGCCCGACCCATTCCCACTGCCAGCTTTTCTAAAGAGGGAACCATGGGCTAAGCTCAGATTAGTGATTTTCAGTGCCCAGTTTGAGACACCTCAATGCAGCCTGATTGCTGAGCACCTACTTTCTGAAAATCAGGTGCCTGGACTGAAATATCTAAAATCTCTAGTGCACAGCTACGCTAGAGAGTTTACAGCAGTGTAACCACACAACTGCACGTGCTCTAGTATAGCCGCTCTAAGCCAACAGGAGAGTGGTCTCCCATCAGCTTAACTACTCCAGCCCAGTGAGGGGTGGTAGCTATGTCATAGGAGAAGTTCTCCTGCCAACACAGTACTGTCCACACTCGCACTTCTGTCAGCGTAACTTTATGTCGGTCAGGGGGCAATTTATTCACACCCCTGAGTGACACAAGCTCTGCCGACATAGGCTGTAGTGTAGACATAACCTAAGTTACTTCTGAAAAGGTCATCATCCTAGGCTTCTGTGTTTGTATCCCTGTGTTTGTGTGCATGTGCTCTTGTGTGCTGCTAGTGTGCAGGTATGCATCTGTGGGGTGATCGTTGGGTGTTTGTGGGTGTGAGTGTCTCAGGGTGTGTCTGTGTTTGAATGGCAGGGAGGGAGGGTGTGTCTGAATGAACGGGTGTGAACAGGTTTGAGTGGCCAAGTCACCCGAGAGGTTCAGTGAAGCTGCCTGATCTACAAACAAACGGGACTCAATGTCTGTTTTTCTTCGGGTATCCTTGGAATTGGAAGATGATTCTCCAAGGGATTCGTATTAAAATTCATCAGAGCCATCTTCCTCTACCCAGCTGTGAGAGCCCATCCAGCTGACTGTGCAATGAGAAGGGGCTCGAGGAGGCTGGGGCACAGTAGGTGAGGGGGTCACAGGCCCTGCCAGGCCTGTGGAGAACATGCACATTCTTAGTGCTCCTTAAGGAGGCCAGGAGCAGCGCTGACGGGGCCTGAGACAATGGGGTCCTGAAACACATGATCTACCTAACGTTGTCACTTGCCCTTGCTGGCAGAACAGATAAGGTGCTGTCAGTGCCTATGCACAGGGCAATGTCGCCTCCTGCCACGCTATTCATTTCTATTGGACACAGCCCTCTCCAGGTGCCCTGGACCCTAGACACTCGGGAGGGTGCTCTGTGCCCAGCCATGGGGGCTGGGAGGCTGAGCTGCAAGCGCCCTCCTTCCACTGCAGATTCATGTGGTTTACCTTTTTCGTTTCTTCTGGAGTGTGAGATTTAAAAATGCGTAAGTTTATTTATCCCTGGCAAGCTGTGAATGGCTCTCCACACTGCCCGTGCCTCCTGCACCACCATATAAATTACACTGACAACCCTTATTATAAAGGGAAAATAAGTTAATGGAAAACCAAAGTAGAAATAGAAGCATAAAAATCCCAAAGTGCCAAAATCAGCACAATTGCCCCCATGTGACAGTAATCTCCAATATTTAATTAAGCAGGTATTGATTGTATGGTGGGAATGGCATGTTTACACTGTATTTGTTTCATAGTAAATAAAATATTGATATGATCTTGAAAATGATCCTGGGATAGACAGCTGAGCAGGACAGCGCTGGGAGGGGAGGGGCACATATTTCCTGTCTGATGGAGCCTCCTCACTAGCCTGGGGGGGTGGTACATTTCTTTCTGCTAAGAAGTCCCAGGCCCCCTGGCCTGCTCAGCCAGAAGGAGGGGAGAAACAGCTGTGTAGCACAGCTGGCAATTGTAGCCACAGCTGGGAATTTGGCTTTCTGCTTGTGAGACAGAGTAGTGGTCTTCCCCACGTGAGAGAACTGATGTATGTAGCACAAGGGCCACAGAGGAAGAACCCAATAACAGTTTTTTATCAACCTTCAGTGGATACACTCACAGCCCATGTCTGAGTATCATGGAGCTGCCCAGACAGGCTCATTGAAAGCAGGGCCAGCTCCAGCTTTTGTGCTGCCTCAAGTGGCGAAGAAAAAAAAAGAAAAAACTGCTTGAGCTGCTGCCGAAGTGCCACTGAAGACCTGAACATGCTGCCCAAATAATGGAGGGAGTGCTGCCCCTTTCTATTGGCTGCCCCAGGCATCTGCTTCCTTTGCTGGTGCCTGGCCCTGGCCCTGATTGAAAGGCAGGGTGCAGTGGAGGAGCTGCCCATAGTGGGGCCTGCCCAGCGTTGAATTACAAAGGGGTATATCTACAGAGAAAAAAAAGAAAAGAAAAGAAAGTAAACAACAGGGCTAGCCCGGTCGAGGCTCAGGCTGGAGCCTGGGTTCTAGGACCATGCAGGGTCCTAAAGCCCAGAAGTCTACACAGCAACGAAACAGCCCTGCAGCCTGAACCCTGTGAGCCTGAAAGAAAATTACACCTTTCAGAGCTAATCTGGCTGCTGGAGAGAGGAGAGCATCAGGTCTGGGACAGGCACACAGACAGGAGGGAGAGGGAACCCCCAGCATTCCTCCTGCAGGCTGATAGGTAGGATGGCTGGACTTGTAGGGCGCCATCTCTCAGCAAGAGCAGTCCTTGGTCATGAGCCCATTGGAGCAGAGACTAGGCATGCTGGCCAGAGCCCACACATTGAGTTTGTTAAATGGAACAAACAGTAAATACCAATGATAACTTTCTGCATCTGAGATTTACTGGCAGCAAAGCTGTTTCCCAGCCGTGCTGTGCCCTTGGAGTCTGTCACTGGCAACACACTCAAGCAAGCAGTACAGCGGCTCCAAGTCTTGCTGCGAAATACTACTGGGAGCAGGGCAGGCTCAGACTGCAGTAGGGAGCCTTAGCTGATCTAAGCATTGGAACGACCCTCCGACCCAAGATCCCAGCAGGGTATGTGGTTTGGAGGTAGGACAATGCTGTTTGCACTCCATGAGCCCCGTTATTCAGGCAGAGTGCGAATTCCTGGTGCTGGAGAGGAGTTTCAGGCAATGAGAAGGGAAGAGTCCTGCTACTCATTGCCTAGTTGGAGTCTGATTCTGCATGTAGTGAGGACTGGCAAGGTGCTGAGTGTGCTCAGTACCCATTGCGGTCACAGGGCAATGGCTCTTTCACATAATGCCCAATTAGCCTGTGGGACTCATTGTCACAAGACAGCAGGGAGGTGAAGAATTTAGCAGGATCTGGGCAGGGATTAAATGTGTATATGGAGAATAGGACTGTTCAAAGGGCCCATAGTAAATACTAAAACAAAACCATTTGGGCAGTTCTATAAACAGTACCACTTCTAGGCATGAGCCAACCTCACACTGGTAGTTTTGGGAGGAGACTTCCCATGGGGCAGCTTATCCCCTCTCTGATACCCTAACATCCCTGCACCTTCCCTGACCCATGTGGTGCTGCCACTGTCACAGACAGGAGCCTGGAGCAGATGGACTCTAGTCTGACCCAGCCAGGCAATTACTGTGTTCATAAGAGCCAGTGTTCTGGGCACTGCACAGGGTCTGGCCTTAGGGATCATCTAGCAGGGTATATCCAGTGGGTTTTCAGATAATAAAGTGCTGTCCAAAGGCCCAATGGTAGATGTATGGAATAGAGACTCCAGCATGGGCACTGATGCCTACTGGATCTGACCTCAGCCTTCCTGGGAGCAGAGAACAATGTTCTAGTTGTGGCAAATGACAGACAGTGACCTTCACTGCCATATTTTTTGCCTTATTGGGGTGAGCTGAGCAGTTGGCTTAAAGCTGCAACTTGTGCAGGGAACCTGGATATGTATTCCCCAGGACAAACATGACTCCCCCAAGGTAAAGGCTTCCTCCCCAGCACCGTGTACCATTACTGGATGTGATTATTCCTTAGGTGTAGGGAGAAATATGCTAAGGCTAGCAATAGCCGCACACAATAGGATTAAATGGAATTGGCATATTTGTTTCCCTGCTACCGTGATAAAAACAGTGCAGGCTATAGAGCCTTTGTTCTGGTTTTATACATCTCCCATTCAGCAGCAGTCTCCAGGTTCCACTGTCAGTAAATTTAAATGAGAAATCAATATCATGAAAATAAAAAGGAAAACAGAACAAGAGAAAATATTTTTATTTTTGATCAGTTTTGACTTCGGTTTCCTGGTCCTGCCATCTCCCAGATGAGTGAAAATCCCTTCTCCCAACAACCTGGACTCTGATCAATACTCCACAGGCAATTTTCAGGGCTGGTTTGCTTCATTAAAGACCTAACATTCCTTCTCCACCAGGCGTTTGTGGGACAACTGGGGAAGGCAGCAAGATGCAGAAAACTCCCAAAAGGCCAGACAGAGAGTGGCAAGGCAGGGGCTCACAGTCATAAATGCTTGACAAAATGGTGCTTCCTCTAATCTCAATATCGGGTATAGATTGGAGACACATGAAGCATCTCATTAGGTGGATGCAGGGCAGGGATCAGCTGACATTGTACACTCCCATACCTCTCCTGCTCAAATAGGGGTGGGCAATAGCCCAGCAGTATGGAGTGGCTCACAGATTATGGAAGCTTCTCTATACACAAAGTCATTCAGAAAGTGTCTAGCATGACCTATTTAATGATATTCTAGAGCATAGATTTCACAAATCAAAGGACTGATATTTTGATGGGTTTCTTTGTTAGCAGCCATTTTTTCATCTGTACAGAATTTGTACAAGGAAACGTCAAAGTGAATCAGTCATGGAAGACTTGAAGAATGAAATCAGAGGTGATCAAGTACCTCCAGAAGAAAGGCTTTACCTTGGGAAGCAGTGATACTGAAAAAGATTTGGGGGAGGGGAATAGATAATCATCTGAATGTGAGCTCCCACGTTAGTCTCCATGCATCCGACGAATTGGGTATTCACCCACGAAAGCTCATACTCCAATACGTATGTTAGTCTATAAGGTGCCACAAGACTCTTTGCTGCTTTTACAGATCCAGACTAACACGGCTACCCCTCTGATATGTGAGCTCCCAGTGTGATGTTGTTGTCAAAAGAGCTAATGCAATCCTGGGATGTATAAAGAAGGGAACCTGGATTAGGAGCAGAGAGGCTATTTAATCTCTGTATTTGGCCCTGGTGCGACCACTGCTGGAATACTGCATCCAGTTCTGATATCCACAATTCAGAAAGGATATTAATAAATTGAAGAGGGGTCAGAGAAGACCCACGAGAAGGATTAAAAGATCAGAAAACCTGCCTTATAGTAATATATGCAGAGAATTAAAGTTATTTAGCTTATCAAAGAAAAGGTTCAGAGCCACTGGATCACAGTCTATAAGCACCTATGTGGGGAACAAATATTTAATAATGGGCTCTTCAGTCTAGCAGAGAAAGGTCAAACACAGTCCAAAGGCTGAAAGTGAAGCTAGACAAATTCACATTGGAAAAAAAGTGTAAATTTTTAATGATGAGAGTAAAGAACCATTGGAACAACTTATCAAAGACAATTTTTCAATCAAGATTGGATGTTTTTCTAAAAGATCTACCCTAGAAATTATTTTGGGAAAGTTCTTTGGCCTGTGTTATACAGTAGCTCAGACTAGATGACCACAGTAAGCCTCTCTGTTCTTGGAAGCTATGAAGGTGGGAGGGCAAGAAAGAAGACAAGAGATGCTAGTCCTATAAGAAGAGGGGAAGAGTCAATGGACTAATCTTATGTAACATTTTTACTATTGACCTTGGCACAAAAAGCGGATGTGTGCTAATAAAATTTGTGGATGACATAAAGTTGGAAAGTATTGCCATATGGAAGAGGACTGGAATACCATACAAGATGATCTAGATGACCTTGTAAACTGGAGTAAGAGAAATTGGATTAAATTTAATAGTGCAAAGTGCGAGGTCATGCATTGAGGGATTAACAGGAATTTTTGCTATAAGCTGGGGAGATATCAGTTGGAAATGACAGAGGAGGAGAAAGATCTTGGTGTATTGGTTGATCACAGGACAACTATGAGTCATCAATATAATGTGGCTGTGAAAAAGGCTAATGCAGTCCCAAGATGCATCATGTGAGGTATTTCCAGTTGAGATAGTACCATTATGCAAGGCACTGGTGAAGTCTCATCTGGACCACTCTGTGCAGTTCTGGTCTCCCATGTTTAAGAAAGATTAATTCAGACTGGCACAGATACAGAGAAGGGCTACTAGGATGATCTGAGGCATGGAAAACTTACCTTATGAAAAGGTTTCTAACCCTCAGAGGAGTAAGACTGAAAGACCTTGTCTTGTTTAGCTTAACCAAACGCAGGCTGAGGGGAGATATGACTGCTCTTTATAAATACATCAGAAGGAGAAATACCAGACAGGGAGAGGACTTATTTAAGTTAAGTGCCAATGTGGACACAAGAACAAATGGATATAAATTGGCCATCAACAAGTTTAGGCTTGAAAATATTTGACAGTTTCTAACCGTCAGAGAAGTGAAGTTCTGGAACAGCCTTCCAAGGGGAGTAGTGGGGGCAAAAAACATATCTGGCTTTAAGACTAAGCTTGATAAGTTTCTGGAAGGGATGGTATGATAAGATTGCCTACAAATGACATGTAGCCAATCTGCAAGTGCTAGCAGCAATTACTTCCAACGGCCAGTGATGGGACCCTAGAGGAGGAGGACTCTGAGTTACCGCAGAGAGTTCTTTCTAAAGTGTCTGGCTGGTGGGTTTTGCCCACATCCTCAGGGTCCAAATGATCACCGTATGTGGGGTTGGGAAATAATTTCCCCCTGGATCAGCCTGGGAAGTGGGGGGGCTGTCTTCCTCTGCAACAGAGGGCACAGGTCACATGCAGGTTTAAGCTAGTGTAAATGGTGGATTGTCTGTAACTTGAAGTCTTTAAACCATGATTTGAAGACTTCAGTAACTCAGCCAAAGGTTATGCGTCTATTACAGGAGTGGGTGGGTGAGGTTCTGTGGCATGCCATGTGCAGGAGGTCAGATTAGATTATCATAATGATCCATTCTGACTGCAAAGTCTGTGAGTCTATGCATCTATGACCCCCAAAGATAATCCATGAGGAGATGGCAGCAACACTAGGGGATGATGTCCCTTCACATGCCACAGTGAAAAAACACTGGGCTGCTGAATTTATGCAACGGAGAATCCGCACTGAGGATGAGCCAAGGTCAGGTTGCCACAGAGATGCCACCACAGAAGAAAAAAGTTGATGTAACCCACAAGATGGTGATGGATGACAGAAGATCAACAGAAACAAGGTGGAGGAAGGTAACAGCTTTTTTTGGAACATCTTCCTTTGTTGAGAGAGAGAAGCTTTCGAGCTTACACAGAGCTCTTTTTCAGGTCTGGGAAACAAGTGTCACAGTTAAGTACAAGGTGGAAGAGATTGTGAACATAAGTAGTTAACTCACATTTCCAGGGACAGTTGAAGTGGCCTGTTACCACCCTTCTGGTCACAGGGAGGAAAGGCGTGGAGAAGGGGGAAAGCAGCAGTGGGAGGGTTGCTAGTGGGTTATAGATTGTTGTAATAAGCCATAAATCCAGTGTCTCTGTTCAGGCTAGCAGAGTAATGAATTTAAGCTCCCAGGCTCATCTTTTGAAAGTGTTATTCAGGTTTCCTTTCAGGGTGAGGGCTGATAGGCCAATGTAGCCTTTTATTTTATTTAAAGTGAATTTTGTAATGTGATATTACACTACTGTGGGTTTGGCTCTAGCAGCTACAGCGTCAAGCTTAACAGAGTAAAAGTCACCTCTGCTACTTGTTTTAGAGTTAGAGTGTCTAGGAACACAAAGACCAAGGGTAGTAACCACCCTTACGTTCACAAGTACACTGTCTAGTCTATTTTACAAGTTTTATTAAAGTTACAATTAAAGTTATGATTACCTAAGCATATAGAAATTCTATACAGACCTATGCATAAGTTACAAATATCGTTATACTCACATCCTTAACAATAGTGTTAGGTTCTGATGGGTCTCTCATGGCTTGATCATCAGTAAAGGAATGGTTCCTGCTGAAGTCCCCCAAAGGGAGCTTAATTTTCCCATTCTGGGCACCCCCTTTTTATAATGTGATTCTGTCTATACCTATATTCCGCGCACGTCCATAAAAGTGTCAACCCTCTTTTCTCTTTTTGGTAAGTTTCCAGGGAACACAGAAGTGGCCCCAATTTTCTGTAGGCTGTGTAAGTTCCCTTTGTTCTCATTAGCATTGGCACACAACCTGTATCGCCTGGTTAAGACACATGTCTGAGACAGATGCGCCTTTACAGTATTTTTATGATCTAATATTAATCTTCTGGGTAATTTTGTGCAATATTACCACTTGGTACAGTAATACCTCACTTAACTTTGTCCTGGTTAATGTTGTTTCATTGCTGATCAATTAGAAAACATCCTCATTTAAAGTTGTGCAATGCTCCCTGTGACGGTACCTCCCATAAGGTTTTATGGAAATGTGTTTAGAATGCGTTTTATGCTACTCGAGCAGGATCTGTGCACAGCTGATTGCTTCAAGGTACTGGTAGTGATTTTAAGTGAGTTTTAAGTGTGGTGACTGGAGAACAGACAAAGTGGTTACTGGTTTGGTTTGTTATTTTCTGTTTGCTTATTTCGAGAATGGGAAGTAGAGACAGAAAAGGAAGCAAAATAAATAAGACTGAAGGTCAGAAGAAAACTGCACTGGTTGCAAATTATCCAGAAAGGCTGAACACTGGGCACTGTGAAAGTCTCTGTTAACTAAGCATCCCCTGAGCTGAGTGCATCTCAGTTTCAGTGAACTGCAGAGGAGTTGTAGCCCAGCACAAGAATGCAGGAAAATGAATACCAGTGATCCCGCTAATAAACTAGAGCTCACCAAACGGGAAGCAAAAGAGAAAGAAAACAAACATAAGAGATGGCTAGAATTAAGGCAATTAGAAATTAATGCTGTGGAGGCAGAAAAAGCCAGGGAGGAGGCAGAAGAGGCTGCCCACAAGAGAGCTATGGAGGCCGATAGGGAGACCCAAAAGCATGAACTGGCTGTTACGGACCTGAAGAGATAAAACCCTTCAGCTGCTGGCTCCACTTTCCCAAAACTCCACAAATGGGAATGACTATGTCCACAGTATGATGAATCTAGAGATATAGACAAATATTTCATCACCTTTGAGAGACTTTGCACCCTCCATGCCATCCCTGAAGATCAAAAGATGACCACATTGATAGCAAAATTGACTGGCAGAGCTCTGGACATATTCAATAAGATGCCTATTGATGATTCTTCAAACTATGGTAAATTTAAAGATCTGGTTTTGAAACAGTTTCAGGTTACACCTGAAACGTACATGGTTAAATTCAGGAGTCTTAAGAAAGGGTCTGGATTAAGTAATGTGGCTTATGCCAATGAAATGAGAGATTTGGTAGATAAGTGGGTGTGGGGGAAAGGCATTACAAGCTTCGAAGGGATGTGTGATCTGGTTACTCGGGAACACTTCCTGAATACGTGCAGTGATGATGTAAAACAATATTTGTGGGACAAAAAGATAAATGCAGTGGGTGAATTAGCTGGGTATGCAGATTCTTATGAGCAAGCACAAGCTGCAATCAAACCACTGGCAGAGGGGTACAGGGCTGGGAGAAAGCAAAATCACCATTTTACCCCTGGGAAAAAGGAGGCTGGACAGTCACCTCCCCATTCTCCTGGTACTCGTCCCAAATTTCCTGTGCAAGCAGAGGAGCCCAAGTCCACTGAGCACCTGCGGAATAAGTGTCCCTTGCTGAGTGGAAACAGGCAACAAATAACACATGAAGCTGCAGCTTCTCAGAGCCAGGCTGTGGCCTCTTTCCACACTGGATTTATAAAGCTTGCTTCCACACAACCAAGCAATGAGCATATGCATGCTTTTAAAATTAATTGTAAAGTGCTTCTTGGATTGAGGGACACAGGTACTGAGATTTCAGTGGTCAGGAGGGACCTGATCTAGGAGAAGGATTTGTTGCCAGGCAAAATTGTGGAATTTGAGCTGGTAGGGAGTTAAAAAGTCCTTGCACCTTTAGCTAAAGAACACATGCAAACTTGGGATTTGCAGGCTGAACTGACTGTTGCAATGGTGGCACACAATTTTGCACTGTTTTTACTGGGGAATGATTTCTTCTCAGTATGAGGCAGGAGTCTTCCTCTCTTGTGCTCTCCTGCTCGTGCTTCCTCCTGGTATCCCACTTCCCCACTTACCTCAGGGCTTTGGTCTCCTTCCCCCGGTGAACCTAGTTTAAAGCCCTCCTCATTAGGTTAGCCAGCCTGCTTGCAAAGATGCTCTTCCCTCTCTTCATTAGGTGGAGCCCATCTCTGCCTAGCACTCCTTCTTCTTGAAACTCCATCCCTGGTCAAAGAATTCAAAGCCTTCTCTCCAACACTACCTGTGTAGCCATTCACTGACTTCCACGATTTGACGGTCAGGTGCTCAGGCCCTCATACAGCGGCTGAGCAGTAACAGTATATAATGGCAAGCCCAGGCCCTAGATTCCAAAGGGCTTGGGAGAGGAGAAGACTGCCACCCTTGAGTTGGGTGGCAGGGGGAACGCATGCCCTCCCACTCCACTGCATCCCATCCCGGGGCCCTAGCAGTCGCAGAAGACCCGCTGTTGCATCAGTGGGGATTCTGGTCGCAACACACTGACATGGGTTCTGGCAGTACTGCAGACAGGCTTCCCCCGGGCTACTTCCTGACTCCCCCTCTAGAGGTACTTGGGTCAGGGTAGTGTCTTTGGGGGGTCCAGCACCATGGTTTCCTTGGGCTAGCAGGCGCGGGGCAGGCTTGACAACTCCTCTGTGTAGCTGGCACAGGGCAGATCGGGCCCGTCCTCGGGTTTACCGCAGGCCTCTGGGGTTTCCCAATCGCGAGCTAGGCAGGAGGTGTCTAGCCTCACCAGTGGCTGCTCTCCCAGTTAGCTCTGAGGTTGGGCCTTTATACTTCTGGGGCAACGCCTGACTCCCTGGGGGGCAGGCTCAGAGCTCCCTGGCTTCACCTACTCTGGTGCCTGGAGGGATTCATCTCTGTCTGGGGCGGCGGGTACCCACACCACCTCACTACAGGGTCAATACCTGACTCCCTTGCAAACAGCTTGTTCCTGCCCAGCGAGAGCCCACTGCCCCCCTCCATCTGCACAAGGCATGGCCCTGCCAGTGAGGGCCGAATGCCTGCCCCCATCTGCACGCCACATGGCCCTGCCAAGTGAGGATCCAGTGCCTGGCTCCCCCTGCACACAGCACAGCCCTGCCCAGTGACAGGACAGTGCCCAGCTACCTCTGCACATAGCATGACCCTGTCAAGGGAGGGCCCAGTGCCTGGCTCCCCCTGCACATAGCATGGTGTTGCCCGGGGAGGACTCAGTGTCTGGATGCCTCTGCATACAAAATGACCCTGCCCAGCGAGGGCCCTTTCTATGGCTTCCTCTGCACACAGCACAGCCCTGCCCACTGAGGGCCCAATGCCCAGCTCCTTCTGTACACAGCATGACCCTGCCCAGTAAGAATCCAGTGCCTGGCTCCCTCTGCACATGGCACGGCCGTACCCAGCGAGGGTCCAATACCCGTCTCTCTCTTCACACGGCACGGCCCTGCCCAGGGAGGGCCCAATGCCCAGCTCCATATGCACATGGAAGAGCCCTACCCAGGGAGGGTCGAGTGCCCAGCTCCCTCTGCACATAGTTTGACCCTGCCCAGCAAGGGCCTATGCCTGGCTCCCTCGGCACACAGCACGGCCCTGCTCAGGGAGGGTCCAGTGCCTAGCAACCTCTGCACATTGCACAGCCCTGCCTAGGGAGGGCCCAATTCCTGGCTCCATCTGCAAATGGCTTGTTCCTGCGCAGCAAGGGCCCAGTGCCCACCTCCCTTTGCAAAAGACACTGCCCTGCCCAGTGAGGGCCCTATATATGGCTCCCTCTGCACATAGCATGGACATGCCCCAGAAGGGGCCAATGCCTGTGTCATAACTATAAAGGGAAGGGTAACAATCCTCCTGTATACAATACTATAAAATCCTTCCTGGCTGGAGGCACCAAAATCCTTTTACCTGTAAAGGGTTAAGAAGCTCAGGTAACCTGTCTGACACCTGAATTTTCAGAATGGAGAGGGGTAACTAGTGGTGTTCCCCAAGGGTCAGTCCTAGAGCCAATCCTATTAAACTTATTAATAAATGATCTGGAGAAAGGGGTAAAAAGTGAGGTGGCAAAGTTTGCAGACGATTGAAATGAAATATACACAGGTTGAGTGTTGTGTATTTGGTTGTCATGGTTTTTGTTCCCATGGCAACTGAGTTAGATTATTAGGGGATAGCCTACCCTGCTTCAGCCGGTTAGGTGAGCTCTGTGTGTGTAAATAAATGGTAGTTTTGTTAGCTGTCTGCTGTCTGGCCTCAAGTGATTTCTTCCTAAACCGGCTGCCCCCAAGGATATAACCTTGAAAGGGAAGGTACTGTATATCTGGGGTCATGCTTGGGTTATGGGGTGTCACAGATATCATTTGCAAGGATGAAAAGATACATACATATCGCATAACAGCACAGACCCAGATTGGGGTGCAAGGGTTTTTAAAGTGTCAGTGAATAAGTGGGCTCAGGTTCGCCACCCATGGAATGTATAAGGAGTCCAAGTCAGTATCAGTGGAGCGGATAGGTACATGGGTGGGGTGCATCCCTTGGTCCCTCAGGGAAAGAAGTGGATTATTTCCCTGGTCGGCTGTCTCAGTTACTCAGTGTGGTATTGATGGTGTCCGGTGATGTGTTTGGTATAAATCTCTCTGGACCACCTGATGGTGTCGGACACCATGAGCTGTCTCATGAGCCGGGCATAGCGTCAACTGACCCCATATGATCTCAGAACCGGCACGTTGCGGGGGTCCCATGAGCCCAGGGCTCCCATGATCAGGGTGTGTACCTGGACTTCGTAGATCTGGGCTCTCAGGGTCTCAGTCAGTGGGGCATACTTCGAATCCTTCCATGCTCGGGCCTCATGGAAGGCAGAAGACCGGTTTTCAAAAGGCACCGTAACATCTACCAGGAGGACCTTCCTCTTTTCTGCGTCCGTCACGACGATATCGGGTCGCAGTCGGCTGTCTGTCCCGGGGATGGCGGAGTCGACGGTGATCTTTCCCAGGGACGGTGGGATGGCTTTCACTAGTCGGTTCTGGATGGCGTTGTGGCGGTGCCACCAGGCTCCAGAGTGCTGCTTGCATCCACACAGGACGTGCGGCAGGGTCTTGTTCATGTAGCCACACTTCCTGTAGCGCTTGTCCCGGCTGCCGTGGTGGATGGCTCCGTTGAGGGGAACGCAGTTGAGTCGGGCCCTGTGGATGAACTGCCAGTCTGCGAACCTGGTGAAGCTGCCCCCAGGGAGGAAGTGGGTACTGGCGTCCCACTTGCTGGACACCTCGAACACCTTGCCCTGTCCAGCTTCCGCTTGAGGTTCTCGGCGTAGTGGTAGTGGATGGCATCTTTCAGGGACCTTTCTAGCATGGATCTGGCGGTCGGAGTGACGATGGTGTGGACCAGGGACTTTACGCGTGGCACCAGTATTCCCAGCTCCCAACGTTCCTCGCACCACTTCCAGCAGCAGCCAATTCTCTTACTCAGGCATCTTGAGGCATTGCAGGAGCGGGACCAGAGAGAGGATAGGTCTCCCTGCTCTCTCCCGAACTCAGCCTCCAGGGAGCCGCTGAGGTAAGTGGCAACATCCCGCTCGGAGGGGGTCCTGGCGGTGTGTTTCCTGACCACACCCCATATGGACTCCTGTGCGATGCTCCTCATTGTTGGGTCTGGGCACGTCAGGAGGCGGAAGACGTGGGCCATCACCGCCACGTCGCACAGGTCACCCATCCAAGGTACGCTGGCACCACCCTGTCTGTGGGAAATGTAGATGATGTCCGTGCACACTCTCTGGGAAAGGTGGAGCCATTTCTTCACCAGCTGTCTGATGGTGCTGTCGGCCTTGTTCAGGGGCATTTTGGCCACGGCCGATCCCCTGAGGACAAAGGAGATGCAGGGGATCAGGAAGGTGTTGAGGGCGTTGATCTTTTGCTAGGGGGCAAGCAGGGAGGAGTCGATTTGGGCTGCGTCTCAGAGGATCTCCGCAATGGTGTCTTTGGGGGTCTGCCGGATGTGGACTCCTGTGGGTGTGCCGAGGTGTTGGTATATCTCTCCCTCTTTGAGGTAAGTCATGGACTCTCCCTGGATAAGAACCGCAAAGGCCGGACCAGCGCCCTGGTGCCACCGTCGACGTGGAGGGAGGCGCACTTTTTGGGGTTGAAAAGCAGGCCCATCCACTCGGTGGCTTGGCTGGTGACGTCAAGCATTTGCTGGAGGCTTTCTGAGCTGTCGGCGACCAGGGCCAAATTGTCCACATAGGCCAGAATGCTGATTTTCTTGCCATGCAGGTCGAAGCCGGTCGGGCTGTTGGAGATTGCTCGGATGAGCGGTTCCATGGCCAGGTTGAAAATGATGGGACTGAGGGGGCATTCTTGTTTCATGCCATGGCGGATGGGGATGGTGTTCGTCTCTCCGTCCGTGGCACGGATGATGGTGATGCAGTCCCTGTAGAGGTCCCAGAGGATCTGGATGAAGGTAGCCGGCTTCCCAAACTCTCCCAGGGTGGGGAAGATGTGGTGGTGGGGTATGGACCTGAACTCGTTGGTCAGGTCAAGCCAAACTACGGCGCACTGCCTCTTGGACCTCCTGGCCTCCTGGATGGCCATCTGAAGGAGGAAGTTATGCTCGTAGCATCCCTCGGAGGACATGCAGCCCTTCTGGACTGAGCTGATGGTGCCCCCACAAACTGACCACTCCATGATCCTTGCCGCGAGGCAGCTGGCATACAGCTTGTAGATGGTGGAGCAGAGGGAGATGGGCTTCCAGTTGCTGGGGTCATCTCGGACCCCTTTTTTGTGAATGAGGACGGGTCATAGACTTTTTCCAGGAGCGAGGAAAGCGATGGAACTGCTTGCATTTGGTGAAGATGGCAGCAAGCACCAAGCAGCCGGGATCTTGCTTCCTCAGCAGGTGGTAGCGGATGCCATCTTTTTCAGGGGCGGTGTTTTTGGTCCTCATCAGCCTCATCTGCACCTCCTGAGGGGATAAATCTCGCTACAGATCTTCCGTGAGGTCAATCCGGGGTAGCGGGAGAAGGCACTCTGGGTGTCGCAAGTTGGTCTGGGCCTCGTTATCGAACACGTCCTTGAAGTAAGAGTGGAGTCTCTCGGGCTGAATGGCACAGTATGAGGAGGTCCTGTCGAGGATCTCCCTCATGGCTTTCGGCTGATTCATCCTGTATAGCTTCTGTATAGGGGATGCAGCCGCCGGATCATAGCGGCGGCCAATGTGCCTTCTCCTGCCTTCTCTGGAGGTGTTGTTACAGCCCGGCGCGGGGAATCTGCACGTGGCCTGTGAGGTCTCCTGGGGTTCTCTCCTTCTGGCAGCAATTTCCACAGAGAGTTCTGCAGTCAGTCTGTCCATCAGGCTGTTGAAGGTCTCGAAGTCCTCGGCCTTTGCCAGTTCTCCCACCCAGGCAGATTGCCATGGTGTGGCGACCCTCGCTCATGGCCATCATTCCTCCTGCTGTGGTGTCTCCACGGGGTTCAGGTGCTGGCCTTCTTGTTCCTCGACCTAGGGAGCAGTGTTCAGGTGGGTCCTGAGGCAGGGGTCCTGATGTGGGGGGTGCTCTCGGTGTCTCCGAGCCAGTGCTGGATCTTCCGGGAGGAAGTGGGGTTCTGGAAGCACCAGTGCTGGGCTTTGTGGGGGCATGGCTCTGTTTGGAAGCACTGGGGATGGTTCGAGATCTTCTGCAAGTGGTATCTGGGTGAGGGGTCCTCGGTGGGGCATGGGTTTTTTGGCAGTTGGAGGCTTGTTGGGTAACCTTGGAGGGGGTGTTGGGTCTCCCGGGGATGGGGTCCGGCCGTGGGAACCGGGGGCTGCAGGAGGCTCCTCTGTCGGCTGGGTCTCATCGTGTGGCCTGGGGTGCGGTGTTAGTTGCTCCTATGGCAGGGTGACATGAGGTTGCCTGTGGGGGAGCACTGCACCATCTCGTGGTCATGTCACACCAGATGTTTTGTATGAGGTCACTGAGGCTTCTGGTGAGGTTGTTGACCTGGGAGGTGGCAGTGATCCCCTTCACAGCAGGGTCTGGCGTGGGGATTCTGGAGACGGGGCTGGTCTTTTTGGTGGCAACATCGGTCCTCAAGGTGGGGGTTGTGCTTTCCTCGGTTAGCAATTGGTCCCCCCAACCTGCCGTGATGGTGGGGATGCTGGTTGGGGTGCTGAAGCCGGACTATCGATGGGGGTCAGGGTTGGAGCCCGCAGGATGTCAGCAGGGTTCACCTTCATGATATTGAGGGGTCCCTTGCATGTGGCGTGATGGGACTTGCATTTCTTTTGGGTCTTGAAGGGGGCATTGCAGCGGCTACACCAAAAGGAATCTGTTTGTTGTAGGTCTTGCGAACATGCTTGCTGAGGACCCCGAGGGTCTGGACTCCGTGGACAGGGAGGCAGAAAGGGGCAGAGGAGGAGGCCTGTAGGGAGTGGGTACTGGAGGTAGATGTGATCGTCATCCCCTGCCTCACCCTCTGTGGGATGGACCCCTGTTGTGCCTGCAGACTCACCAGGGGATTCCTCTGGATCTGGTGGAGAAGCTTGAGGAGGTGAAGTTGCTCCTGGGCGGGGGGGGGGGACGGGCTGGACTCACTGGCCACGATGTCTCTTTGCCCAGAAGGACAGCGCGTGGCATTGAGATCCAGGGCTCTAGAGTCCATTCGCCTTCAAGCAGCCTGTCATAAACAGATAGTTAAGGGTTAATGTCTCTTTTACCTGTAAAGGGTTAACAAGCTCAATGAACCTGGCTGACACCTGACCAGAGGACCAATCGGGGACAAGATACTTTCAAATCTTGGTGGAGGGAAGTCTTGTTTGTGTTTGGGTTGTTTCTTGTTCTCTCTTGGGATTAAGAGAAGCCAGACGTGCAACCAGTTTTTCCAATTTTTCTGAAACAGTCTCTCATGTTCAACATAGTAAGTAATAGTTAGAAGGCGAATAGTCCTTTTGTTTGTTTTCTTTATTTGCAAATGTTATTTTGCTGGAAGGATATTTTACCTCTGTTTGCTGTAACTTATACTTAGGCTAAGGGGGAAGGGAGTCCCTCTGGTCTATGTAAAGCTGAGACCCTGTAAACATTTTCCATCTTGATTTTACAGAGATAATTTTTACTTTTTCTTTCTTTAATTAAAAGCTTTTCTTTTTAAGAACCTGATTGATTTTTTTCCTTGTGTAAGACCCAAGGGGACTGGGTCTGAACTCACCAGAGATTGGTGGGGGAAAGGAGGAGGGGGGAAGGTGAATTCCTCTCTGTTTTAAGGTTCAAGGAGTTTGAATCACAGTAAACTCACCAGGGCTAGGTGGGGGGAAAGGAGGAGGGGGGAAGGTGAATTCCTCGCTGTGTTAAGATTCAAGGAGTTTGAATCACACTATCTCTCAGGGTAACCCAGGGAGGGGAAAATCTCGGAGGGGGAAGGAGGGGGAACAGTTGATTCCTCTTTGTTTTAAGACCCATGGGATTTGGGTCTTGGGTTCCCCAGGGAAGGTTTTTGGGTGACGGAAAGTGTACTAAACACTATATTTTGGTTGGTGGCAGCGTTATCAGATCTAAGCTAGGAATTAAGTTTAGAGGGGTACATGCTGGTCCCCACTTTCTGGACGCTAAAGTTCAAAGTGGGAATAAGACCTTGACGTGGCCCTCCTCCGGACAGGCAGATGGTAAGAAGTTTCAGAGTCTCGGGTTGAGGAGGTTGTTCCTTCTGGAGCATCCCTCTCTGGAATAGCGGAGCAGCGCTCTGCATCCTGGTCCTGGATCATCTGGGGGGCTCCTCCGGTGGCATCCTTCCCAGCAGGGCAGTGCTCAGCATGCTGGTCCTCAGTCCTCTGGGGAGCTCCTCCAGCAGCATCCTTCCCAGTGGAGTGATGCTCAGCATCCTGGTCCTGGGTTGTTTGGGGGGCTCCTCCAGTGGCATCCTTCCCAGCAGGGCAGCGATCAGCATATTGGTCCTCGGTCATCTAGGGGGCTCCTCCGGCGGCGTCTTTCTCGGAGGAGTGGCAATCAGCCTCTTGGTCCTCAGTCATGTGGGGGGCTCCTCCGGCGGCATCCTTCCCAGCGGGGCGATGCTCAGTATTCCGGTTTTGGGTCATCTGGGAAGCTCCTCTGGCGGCATTCTTCTCGGAGGGGTGGTGATCAGCCTCATGGTCCTTGGTCATCTGGGGAGCTCCTCTGGCGGCGTCCTTCCCAGTGGGGCGGCGATCAGCATCTCGGTCCTCAGTCGTCGGGGGGGCTCCTCCAGTGGAGTCCCTCCCGGCAGAGCAACGATCAGCATCCCGGTCCTTGGTCATCTGGGGGGCTCCTCCAGCAGCACCCTTCCTGGCAAGGCGGCCATCAGCACCCTGGTCCTCAGTCACTGGGGGGGCTCCTCCAGCGGCATCCTTCTCGGTGGGGCGCCCATCAGCATCCTGGTCCTGGATCCTCGCGGGGGCTTTGCTGGTGGCATCCTTCTCGGCAAAGCGTCCATCAGCATCCTGGTCCTGGATCCTCAGGGGGGCTCCTCCAGTGTTGTCCATCTCGGGAGCAGCAGGGCGGTGTTCAGCATCCTGGACTTGGGAAGCAGGTGAGGATCTTCTGGGGTTCTCCTCCTGAAGAGCTGTCAAGGCGTTCTTGCTCCTTGATGTGAGGTCCCGAAGAGCTGGGCTTCTGCTGCTCAATCTTCCTGTAGAGGTGTCTGCCAGGGTTTTTTTATGCCAGCTCCTGATGTTTTCATCCTTGCCGGTGGTCCGGGTCTTTGGGCCAGGCTTCCGTTGGGTTTTCTGGAAAGTGGAAAGTGGAACACACAGGAACAGCAGCAGTCAATGAGGGTGTAACTGAAAGAGAAGAAGAAAGAGAAATTTCTTTCATGGTGTCAGCAGTGCAGTGCATATGTAAATCAGCAGTATCTATATGCAAATCAGCTTCAGCAGAAGCATAGATCTGTAGGGCAGCATCAATTTTTTCAAAAATAGCTGCAGGAGATTCCATCTTCAGGAGAATGGTTTGCAGATGTCCATTTGAGGAAATTAAACTGATAAGAATAGATATAACTTAGATAATATTTTTACTTCAAGGTCCCAGAGACACAGACAAGGTTTTCATCTTGAGGCTAAAAGACCAAAAACATCAAGACACTTGATCATGGCCTTGGATAAGCCAAGAGACTACTCACACTTGATCTTAGCTCACAGAGAGCCGAGAGGTGACAAAGTTTGCAGATGATACTAAACTGCTTAAGATAGTTAAGACCAAAGCAGACTGTGAAGAACTTCAAAAAGATCTCACAAAACTAAGTGATTGGGCAACAAAATGGCAAATGAAATTTAATATGGATAAATGTAAGCAATGCACATTGGGAAAATAACCCCAACTACATACAATATGTTGGGGCTATTTAGCTACAACTAATCAGGAAAAAGATCTTGGAGTCATCGTGGATAGGTCTCTGAAGACGTCCACGGCAGTATGCAGCATCAGTCAAAAAAGCAAACGGATGTTAGGAATGGTTAAAAAGGGGTTAGCGAATAAGATGGAGAATATCTTATTGCCCTTATATAAATCCATGGTATGCCCACATCTTGAATACGCATACAGATGCTAGCGCGAGCTCTCTACAAGAGATACTCTCGCTATAGCACAGGTTCAGAGAAGGGCAACTAAAATGATTAAGGGTTTGGAATGGGTCCCATATGAGGAGAGATTAAAGAGGCTAGGACTTTTCAGCTTGGAAAAGAGGAGACTAAGGGGGGATATTATAGAGGTATATAAAATCATGAGTGATGTGGAGAAACTGAATAAGGAAAGTTATTTATTTGTTCCCATAATATAAGAACTAGGGGCCACCAAATGAAATTAATGGGCAGCAGGTTTAAAACAAATAAAAGGAAGTTCTTCTTCACGCAGAGCACAGCCAACTTGTGGAACTCCTTGCCTGAGGAGGTTGTGAAGGCTAGGACTATAACAGCATTTAAAAGAGAACAAGATAAATTCGTGGAGGTTAAGTCCATCAATGGCTATTAGCCAGGATGAGTAAGGAATAGTGTCCCTAACCTTTGTTTGCCAGAGGGTGGTGATGGATGGCAGGAGAGAGATCACTTGATCATTACCTATTAGGTTCACTCTCTCTGGGGCATCTGGCATTGGCCACTGTCAGTAGATAGGATAGTGAGCTGGTTGGACCTTTAGTCTGACCCAGTACAGCCATTCTTATGTTCTTAATCTGCACACAGCTCAGCCCTGCCCAGCGAGGATCCAGTGTCTGGCTCCCTCTGCAAATGTCTTAACGCTGCCCAGTAAGGGCCCAGTCTCCAGCTCCCTCTGCATGTGGCATGCCCCTGCCCAGCAAAGGCCCAATGCCCGGCTCTGTCTGCACATGGCATGGTGCTGCCCAGTGAAGACCCAGTATCCAGTTCTCTCTGCACACGGCATGACCCTGCAGTACAGACCCTAAAGGAGTGCTAGTTTGGGCTCCGGCGCCTGAATCCTCTGCAGGTTTTCTCTTTGTTCCTTACCATTTCTATAACTCAGCAGTGTGATGTTTCTTGCCTAGCCAGGAGGCTTAAGGCCACCAGTACAAGCCAGCAGCTTTCCAGTCTACTGTGTGGGGCCATGTGCGTTTCTCTGGAGGAATTCTAGCCTAGATGAGTCAGCGTGAGCTCGATCCCTGAAAGGTTTTCACTAGAACTGGCCAAAACTCAGAACTTTCATTCGGTGGGAAATTCTAATATTTTGAAATTTGTTTTCCTTCCAAATCAGAATGAAAATAAACCATTTTAAAATGACCTGTGTTTTTTTTTTTAAAGTGTTTTGGCTCAATCCAAACGATCCAGTTAGAGAAAACTGATGGATAGCTAGCTAGATGAGGTGTATGGGGATAGATAGATAGATAGATAGATAGATAGATAGATAGATAGATAGATAGATAGATCGATCCTTATGGAGGTCAATTCCCTTGGCAAACAATAGAAGCATATTATGCCAAATGTTTCTGACTTAGACTTACCCCCTGAGACTAGGCAGGCTTTATTAAAAATGAGACCTGGGTGTAACAATGTCAGGCAACTTTTAAAAGCCACCCACTCGGCCAGGCTAAGTGGCTCCCCAGCTGTCATTCTTTCATTGACTGCTGAGAAGGCATTCACTGAGGTGGAATAGCATTTTCTTTTTTCTACGTTCCAAACCATAAGGCTGGGCACTAGCTTTCTTTTACGGATTAAATTGATGTACAGTAGCCTGTGCCATCTGCTAAAATGTTTTGTGAAGGTCGTATAGCATCTAAGAGTCACTGCCCTTTGGAGTCGATGGGAGCTTTGCTGGAGTAAGGACTACAGGATTTATCTTGGAGGTTTTATTCTAAAAATAAAATGTGCACTTTTCTTGGAATCACAGCAGAAGGACTTGCCCTCCCAGTCATTCCCTCTTGTGCTTTGGCCTGTTCTTGTTTGGTTTAACAATTACTCTGATACCACTGAATCTCTCAGGAGCCATCCTGTACGTCAAACATTGCTTTTGACTGCATTTCCCTTCCGTGGAAGCCCATTCAGCCTAATCTTTACAAATTCATACAATAAACCCAGAGACCTAAATTCACCCCTGCTGTAATTCTGCTGAGGTCAGGGAGTTATATAGAGGATGAATTTTACCCACTATAACATTGTGGTTGAAATTTACAAAACTCTTCATCTCCTTTCTCTATATTTCACCTTAATTCCCTTCTGCCATTGCCCCCTTCACCAGGGCTCTGTGCATCTCCCAACATGAAGACTACAGTATTAGGAACTTAACAAAGTTTGTTCATCTCATGAATAAACTGGGTAACCTGTAGACCTATGACAAATTAAAATATGCTATTCAGCTATGTAGATATTTCCTTGGCTCTATTTTTTCGGGCTCAGCAATTCATTACTATCAAGTTCACTGGAACAGAGAAAAAGTATCACACAAAATGATCGGCAGCACACAGCTAGATTTCTAAAAAGTAGGCAATTTTGCTAAAGGAACAGGCTACAAAAGATATACTAAGCAATGGAAATCTAACATTCCAATTAGAGCCAGTCAAATTATTCACAGCAAGCAATTCATTGAATGAATGTAGTCTTTATTCTGTTTGTGAAATATTTGCAAAGTCTTCATTTTGTCAGAGATTTGTTAATGAAATTATTTGTGGTTTATGGGAATATATTTCAGTCTGAATTGCTTGCAAACTATTTGCCGTGACAACTGCCCTGAATATTCACTGTTTGGAATTCACTAGTCATGCTATGTGCTGGATCACTTAATTCACATTTTCTGTGTTCATTTTGATGAACAAGAATTTGCTTGTATGAGTATTTCTTGTAAGCAATTAAAAGAGGTTACCATATTGGAGGGAAGCTGGAGGGGAGGAGAGAGAGGGGGGAGGCAGAGCTGGAGGGGGTACCTAGAGCAGTGGTACTCACTGGGGGTGGGTGTCAGTGTTGCTCCCTGCCATGGTGACAGGGCAGCTGACCCAAGCCCAGGATGTAGCAACAGCTATCAGTCAATGCCTCCTTGCCGACCCTCTCCCCAGGGCTGAGAGCCAGGGTCTGAGTGGAAGGAATCTGGCAGCTGTGGCTGCAAGGGAATGGACTAATCAGCTGTGGATGCAGAGGAGGGACAAATCAGGAAACAGACCAATCAGGGCTCTTTCTGAGCTGCAATGTCTGCTCTGCAAAAATCCCAGACAGTGCCTGTTATATGAAAAATGTGCCCAGACAGAGGATGGAGCCTCAAAAAAGAGGCAATGTCCAGGAAAACCCGGACGTCTGGTAACTCTGTATACAGAGAGACTTTGTGGGCTTTATTCAACAAACATTCACCAATTTTTTGCAAGATATTTTCAAATCTACTGTGGCAAACTCAGGACAGTTGGCTACCAGGAGAGGGGTAGTAATTGGTCCCAGAAGGCTTAGCCTAGAGGAATCAGGTTCAGCTGGGACAGGGGTTAGGAGGGAACTAATCAGGTTCAGCTGACTCCAATTGCTGGTGACCTTTTTAAAACCTCCCTGGCAGGGAAGCGGGGGGGAGGAGAAGTGAAGCTGCGCTGCGCTGCGCTGCGCTGCGCTGCGCTGCGCTGCGCTGCGCTGCGCTGCGCTGCGCTGCGCTGCGAGCACGTAGGGGCAGCTAAACTCTGAGGCTGTCCTGGGAAGGCAGCTTGCAGTCTCCTCAGAAAGAGAGGAAACTAGAGCAAGGGGCTGGCTGAGAAGGGATCAGCCAGACCCTGTGAGATTGGGAAGGTTTTTTTTTGTCTTTGTCTTTTACCAAGCCTGTGCCTCCAGGGCAAAAAGGAACTGTGCTACCAAACGGAGAGGCAGGTACTTTGCCACACTACTTACAGCCCAAGGGAAAGTTCACTTTAACATTGGTAGTTTGGTTGAAATTTGGAGAGGGTCTTTTTGTACCAATCATTTAAATATAAATAAGTTACTAGATTTTAAATGTGTCATTATAACATTAATCTTTGCTCATGATGGATTGCAGTCCCATGATGGGTTCATTCATACCTCTGCTGTGGGATTATCTTGGGACACATCATTTGGGAGTCTTTTTAAGTACAAAGTAGTAAATTAATATCTCAGTAGCTTTGCTAGGAACAGCAAACTCTGCTTAGTATTTCACTAACTGCAACATTGCCCCAATGGCATAGCTCCAGTGTCTGAACTCAGAATCACTGGCTTTGGGAACAAAGGGCTGTTCTAGCAATGGTAAAATGTACTGGCTTGAAATATGTGTAGAAAGGAAAGTACTTTGATGTTTGGTCACATTCATTGACTGCAAAGCCTGGTGTATCTGCCAGTTAGGGCCTGTGCAACCATTTAGACGGACTAGGCGGTTGCCTAGGGTGCTGAGATTTGGGGGTGCCAAAAAGCGCCCCCCAATTTTTTTTAAATGGTTGAGCATCTCCTGCTGCTAGGACAGAGAGGGAGTCTGAGCTACCGGCAGGAGCCGGCAGCTTAGGGTGTCCCCTGGGTCAGGGCGCCACCACGGCAGCTGGCAGCCCAGGGTGTCCCCTGGGTCAGGGTGCCGCCGCGGCAGCTGGCAGCCCAAGGGGTCCCCTGGCCCAGGAAAACCCCAGGCTGCCGGCTGCCACGGAGGCGCTCTGACCCTGGGCCACGGTGCTGCCGTGGCAGCCGGCAGCCCACGGTGTCCCCTGGGTCAGGGCGCCGCCGCGGCAGCCGGCAGCCCAAGGGGTCCCCTGGCCCAGGAAAACCCCAGGCTGCCGGCTGCCACGGAGGCGCTCTGACCCTGGGCCACGGTGCCGCCACGGCAGCCGGCAGCCCAGGGTGTTCCCTGGGTCAGGGCGCCGCCGGAGGGGGCAGCAGGCAGCTCCCGTGGAGCTGCCACAGTGGTGCCTGCGGGCAGTCTGCTGGTCCGCGGCTTGGATGGAGCTGCCGCAGTCGTGCCGCTCCATACTGGACCCTCTGCAGGCACCACTGTGGCAGCTCCACCGGAGCCGCGGGACGAGCACGCTGGGCGGTGAAATTGCTGTCCGCCTAGGGCGCTCAAAACCCTAGCGCAGGTCCTGCTGCCAGTAAACCTCATTTTGTTCCATGCAGGTGAAAAGTTTCTGCCTCCAGCACCTTATCTGTGTTCCTTACCTGATGTATTTACCATGTCATTCTCTGTACACTTTTCAATGGTATGCTACATGTCCTATGTCCCTATCCTCTTACAAACCCCCACAATTTTTGACTGCAATTCTTTCTTGCCTCTTCCCATCACTCTAAAAGTGAAATCTGCAGTTTCCAGTGTTTCTGGGCAGAGTCAGGTACTTCCAGGAGCGAGCTGAGCAGTAGGATGGCTGGGGCTGCCTGGAGGTAAGTTAGAGATGGATCTCCGTAGTGCGAGTAGGAGACAATTCCCCAGAGACAGTCTGTGCATGGAAGAGAGGCACCTTTCAGGGCCTGAGTAGGAGGGCCCATTCTAAAGCCTGTATAACTAAGGGGCATTGTATCCATCTGATGCAACTCTGACAGGGATTTGTAGCATTTTCTGTCACCAGGGTTGCCAACTCTGATTGAAGCTATTTCCAGAGAATTTTTTCCCCCAACATGACATAATGTCATTTTCTTAAAATATCATATTAAAATCTCCTGGATTGTTTTCAATAGTCCCTGGGAGATCAGTGTCGATTCCAGGAGACTTCAGGCCAGTCCGGGAGGGTTGGCAACCCTATTTGTCACAGATGGAAAAGGAGCAGCCCCGAATTCCCTGTGCTACAAAGCACAGAATGTCCTAGCCTCCAAAGAGAGGCATAGGCAGCCACTGTGTCTTATAAGGTCCTCACATGGAAGCATTACCATGGCAACTGAACTCTATTCCAGACAGGAGGGGGCTCTCCTAGAAATCCCAACCCACCACTTAGCACTACAACAGCCCCCAATTCCTCATGTCACACAATCAGCCCCACTGAGCAACACAGAGAGGAACACATGGCAATGCGGGAATGGGGGCAAGATGGGCCCTGCAGCAGCAGGCAATACATACGGAGTGAGTGAGGTCAGAGCCAACTCGTATACTTCCCTGTAGCTACTGGCACAGTGTGTGTGTGTGTGTCCTGGAGTCTCCTGGAATTGGTATCAAACTCCCTGTGACTATTGAAAGCAATACAGGAGATTTTAGTAGGATTTTTTTTTAATTACATTATGACATCTTGGGGAAAAAAATCTCCCAGAATAGCTTCAGTCAGAGTTGGCAACCCTAGCAAGTACATCTGTGGTTGTGTATGCAAAGGCAGGAGTGAATGGGGAGAAGAGGGGGGGAGTGTACATCTCACTGTGTGTGTTTGTGTAGGTGTAAGTTCATATCTGTACAAGCATAGGCAAGAAAGTATGTCTGTGTTTGTGTATGTGTACCTCTAGGGCTGTAACTGGATGTGTATATGGCAGGTATCAATGTACATTGGGGTATTAGTATGAAAACCTCATCTTTTGGGGCCCTTATTTAGAAAAGCAATTTAACAACATGCCTATCAGGTAAGCACATGCTTAACTTTAGGCATGTGCTTAAGTCCCTGGAATATATCTTGCTGAACAGGGAGGGACTGTGACATGGGGCCTTCTGTTCTGTGCGCAGGACTGCGTGTGCCTGTGAGTAGTCCGGTGTAACTGCAGCCTCTCTGGTAATGTATTGTCATTAGCAAAGAGCTACAACATTACGCAGGACTCATGCGTCTGCAGTGGATGTCCTCAGGTGCATATGTTAGTGTGGTGGGCTTCAGTCTCTTGTGCAGAGGCAGAAGGGTATATGCAATAGCAGCTTTAAACCACCTTTGCAATCCTGGATTCTGGAGCCCCTGGACACCAGTCAGACCCCTGTGTGAATCAGAGCACCCTGAATTCAGTGCTCACCAAAGGTCCCTGGTGCCATTATGACAGCTGGGTCACCACCTCCACGCCCCCTTCTCTATGGCTACACCTAATTGTCATAGGAACTGCTCCAGTGGCCCTGCTGTGCCCACGGACCCCCTGCACACAGGGAATCTTCCTTGGCTGAATGCACTGGGTCTCGGCTGTGTTGTGTTGCAGGAGCAGCACGAAGCAGTCACAGAGCACTGACGAATCAGGCTGCAGGCTTTAAGCATGTGACCACATCCTGCTTTTTCTCAGGTTCCCTGCCTCATTCTGCTTGACACCCATCACTGTCGACAGAGATAGCACAAAGTAGGACTCACAGGGACATGAGTGGGGCTTCAGTTTGTGCCAACTGTGCACTAGGGTGCATCACCATCTGTGGGCAGTGTGGTCAGGGAATAGGGCAGAGCTTGACAGTGAACAAGATTTGAGTGAAGAGCATCCATGCCCCTTTCGCTTCAGGGACTGAGGCAGCAGTGTGCAGGGTTGGAATGATGCACATGAACTGAGGTATAGGGCACAGTTAGATTGATGAGGATACACAGACACGCTGAGCACTGTCCATCATGTGCACTGGGACAGGAAGGGGCTTCTGCACAAAATAGGTAAGTGACAGGGTAAGCCAAGACTGTACTGTCATGCAGGTGCTCAAGTAGGGTTGCTATATAGGCATGAATCTCTCTCTGTGCATGAAGGTGTGAGATCCTGTCTGCGGGTGTTGCATGTTTATGTTGTTTGTAGGACAAAAACAATAGCACGATACAGCGGACCAATCTACTTTATTCTAGGAACTTCTAACCCACACTGATTGTAACTCCTTGAACAACCAATCCCAGGTTACAAGGTAACTATCTGCCTCACACCACCACAGGATTGTGTGTCACCAGCTCAACCTCCATTTCAAAACTATGATGGCCACATTTCCACAAGTTGCTTTGCATATGTAGCAAATTGGAGTAAAAGGGAGTTGTGAGCGCATCTCTGGAAGTCAGGCCCCGTACTGGGTGTCTGAGGCTGGGCACCCAGAATTGGAGGCCCCCCAGATTAGAGGGCGTATTTGTAAATTAGGCTGCATGTTTCTAGCCCTTATGGTTGCAAAGTAGTTTGAACACATCCACAGAGAATAACTGATGCAGTGATGTCTGTTTTTCCAAAGCACGGAGCAGGCCAGCTGCTCCTACTAGGTCAATGGCATCTCTGCAACTGTTAAAGGGTCATGAACAATGCTTGCTCCTCTGACATTGCTCTCAGCTGTGTCAGTTTTGCAGAGCTTTTATGGGATGCTGATAGTCATTCAGAACGTTTTTATTAGCTTGGGCACAGACATCTGGGACCTTGGGGTGCTTTCACACACCATTTAGTGATTGCATTAATATATAAAGAAAACAATGAATTTGGAACAGAAGCTCATTTCACTCACTCATTTCACTAATATAAAGGTATTCATTTAAGCATTACTTTTAAAACAAGAGTAAAAAGAACGACTTACTCATCTGAAAAGGTTCCAAACAATGAACTTCATCCTGGGTTAGTTGAAATGAATTATTCTGCAACATTTATAAGCTGCAAGTCATCAGTTTTGTCCTTGTGTACAAGTAAAATCATATAGCACCTGACTTGTGATTTCCCCATTGTGGATCAAAACCAGGTTTTAATACAACATAGAGCATTAAAACTATGTTCACTTACAGCATTGGTTATGGTAACACCAAAATCATTTTTATCACCTTCACCACTTCAAAAACAGCTGGCATTCAGTTTGGCTGAGCAAACATATTTCTGAACTGCCTTCAGTGATCTTTCAGTAAGTTCGCAATTGGCCTGTAACAGAAGCAGCTGAGTAATCTGTTGATCATGCTTTAAATTGGAACTGCACACCTGTAGCCTGGCTTGAGCTAGCATTTCTGTTATGTGTGGCACTGTTATGAGAGTTTCAAGGTTTTGAACAATATTGCAGCCTTTCTCTTAAGATCGTGATTCAGTAGTGGATAATCAGTTGCTTCAAAACAAGGGTACTTACAAAATTCTTTTTCTGACTTTGGATAGCTGGGTTCACTTGTGTCTATTTGTATTTTATTGAGAATTTTTTTTTTCTTCCTAGCTCCAAATTTAAACCTTTGGGTGCATTTGCTCCCAGAATAAGTTGTACTTTTAAATCCGATCAGATGAACTGCAGTGAATTAAGTGTCAATTTCATCAAAGACCACCCTTCTGTTGATGAAACATCTGACTCTTGCAGAGTTTTGGATAGATTGTCTACCATGTTGAGGACTTTTTGATATAATTCATTACCAGAGAACATTCATGTCATCAGCCACATATTGCAGGCATAAGACCACTTGCTCTTTGTTGGAGAAGTCAGTTGTTTCAGCTATCATAATTGTATGCCATTTCCCAGAAATTTTCTCAGAAATATCCCTCAGCTCTAAAAGCTATGATTTCTATTATCCCATTTTGAATAACTGGACTTGTGAATTTGTCTGAGCTCTTTTCAGCCACTTTGAAGTATCAGGTATCATATTCTGCTTGCAAACAAAGCAACTGGATAAAGTTGCAGTCAAAATCTCCACTTCAGGGCTTATTTTCAGCTACAGTACCCTCACAGTCCTTGTCTGGAAAGATTAATAGATTCCAAGGCCAGAAGGGGCCACAGCTCATCTAGTCTGACCTCTTGTTATAGATTCTCCAAAATAATTCCTGTTTGAACTAGAGCAGATCTTTCAGAAAAATATCCAGTCTTGATTTTAAAATTGCCAGTGATGGAGAATCCACCATAACTCTTGGCAATTTTTTTCAATGATTAATGGTAGTTAAGATAACATATGCAACTTAGTATTTTTGTTAGAATCTTCCTATCTTCTTCTCTCTTCTCAGAGGATTAAAAATTTAGCATGTCACCTGCATTCTTCAAAGTCTTTTGCTATCCATTGTTTTGTGGTGACATAAGGAAGTTCAAAGTTGTTTCAAGCCTTTTTCCAGTTAGAGAATCCAGACTTTGTGAAAGTTTCCGTTAGCTACTTAGGAAAAAGTAGTTTGTGCCTAAAAGCTGTTCAACAGTAGAAATGAAGAAGTCACTAGCATCAGAATAATGGAACCATTGAAAATCAACCAAGGTGAGCCCAAAGAATGACCTTGTTTTCCCAGTTTATTCACAAAGGCTTAAATCATGGGTGATGAGATGTTAAAGAAATCTTAGCAGCATCAGGCATTTGGTTCCTGTTGCATGTGATGGTGGAGACAGTTCAGAACACAACCAGAAGAAGTCAAGCCACTTGGTGGAAGTGTAGTTTCCTCTATTTTCACAGACTCCTAGATTCCAAGGCCAGGACAGACCACTGTGGTCATCTAGTCTCACCTCCTGCATAACACAGGTCTTAGGACTTCCCTGAATTAAATCCTATTTGAACTACACTGTACCTTTTAGTAAAACCCACTGATAAAAATTTGCATATTATTTCTAGTTTAAAATTGTCTTGCTTAAACTTTCAGCCTTTTGATTGTATTATACTCTTGTGTACTAGCTTAAGGAGCCCTCTATTATCAAATTTCTGTTCCCCGTGTAGGTACTTAAAGACTGTGATCAACAACCCTGAACCTTCTCTTTGTTAATGTAAGCAGAGTCTGAATAAGCTCTCCCCTGACATGGAGTGATGAGCTGTGGAAGAGGATTTCAGGATCTGGTCTTCTTTGCATGGGCACACCCACCCTGCCTAGGTGCTCAGCATGATGGGATTGCATGCCCAAATAATAACTTTTGGCTAGTGTGGGATCCCCAGTCTTCTTGTTATTGGGGTAGGAGTAACAAAGTGTTATCCTTGTTGTGTGAATCAAGGGCAGCAGAACTGTGCTTGGCATAGCCTGTTTGAGGGGCTCACCTTCAACTGAATGTCACTTGTTAGGCAGGGGATATGGGTTCCAAAGCCCAATGAGTTGAGAGGATAGGGGTAAGTATTTGTGTGGATTAAGGGATGAGCCTCCTGTAATAAGACATAAATTGGACTTACTTGAGAGCCTTGTTATGTCCTGCAGAACTAAAATAACTGATATTAAGGTCTAAGTCTTAGATCTGTACTGGGACTGTTTCTGATGTAAGAGGCACCCTACTAACTGCTGAAATCACTGTGAACTGTGTTAAATGGTGGGACCTGAAGACATCCTAGCAGATTAGCAATCAGCTGGTAAGGCAGCTAGGGGAGTGGAACAGGTATCTGGTGAAGAGGAGTGAAGTGGCTGGCAGGGTGGCTTGCAAAGAGGAGTGGCAAGTGAGTGCCTAGACAGTAGAGTGAGTAAGATGCCTCTGAGGGTGGGAGGTGAAATCTGCAGATGCACCTCTGAAGTCTGGGCCTGCACTGACCAAGGACAACAACTGTGAGTGGGGTGCAGGGAAGAGATGGGCATGTTAAAGGGACTTTTGGTTGCTGGACTTAAGAACCTGTGGGAAAAGGACACTGCCCAACTTACTCTTTATGAACTCTTTTTGAGGTATTTTCCCAAATTAATGCTGGGTTACTTCCCTCCTTTTATTAAAAGTTTCCTTGCTACACTCAGACTCTGTGCTCATGAGTGGAGAAGTATTGCCTATTAGAGGCACTCAGAGGGTGGTATGTAATTTTCTCAGGTAACTGGGTCAGGGATCAAGATGGTTTTGTGTTGTATTGTTGAAAAGGAACCCCTAGATACTGAACCCATCCCTTGTTGTTGCTAACTCTGACTGGCAGAAGGTTTACATTAAACTAAACAGTTTGAGCCCTTGAGTCATTCACTATAAGGCAGGTTTTCCAATCCTTGAAACATTCTCATGGCTCTTCTCAGAACCCTGTCTGATTTATCAATATCCTTCTGGAACTTTGGACACCAGAACTGCACAAAGAATGCCCATAGCAAGCACACAGTGCCAAATACACAGGTAATATAACCTTCCTGCCCCTACTCAAGATCCCTGTTTATGCACCCAATGATCACATTGGCCCTTTTGGCCACAGCATCACACTGGAAGCTCATGTTCAAATGACTATACACCATGACCACCAAATCTCTTTCAGAGTACCTGCTTCCAAGGATCTAGTAAGTAGGGGGCTGCGTTCTTTGTTTCTAGATATATTACTTTACATTTGGCCATATTAAAACACATATTATTTGCCAGCATCCAGTTATCCAAGCCATCTAGATTGCTCTGTATCAGTGACCTGTCCTCTTCATTATTTACAACGTTCTCGATATTTGAGTTGTCTACAAACTTTGTCAGTGATTTTATTTTTTCCAGTCATTGATAAAAATGTTAAATGGAATCGAGCCACCAAGAACAGAATCCTGCAGGATCCCACTAGAAACACATCTGCTCCAAGATGATTTCCCATTTACAATTACGTGTTGAGACCTGTCTGTTAGCCAGTTTTTAATCCACTTAATGTGTGTCATGTGGCTTTTTGGCAACCTAGTAAACAATTCCTACTTAAAATCCACATTGTTCTGTTTAAATATCACTTTCTGAACTGATTGGGCTCATAATTTTTTTCCACTTTGGGAAACTGGGCTTTTTAAAGCACCAAGTATATATATAATTGGCTTGGACTTTATTCTACTTGCACATCACAAATGGGATCCAGTTATGATCACTTATACCTAAGCCACCACTAATTATTAAGAGTCCTGCACTTAGGATGGAAGGATGTGATGCACTGCTACAGACTAGGGCCCAAGTGGCTAGGCAGCAGTTCTGCAGAAAAGGACTGAGGGGTTACAGTGAACGAGAAGCTGGATATGAGTCAACAGTGTGCCCTTGTTGCCAAGAAGGCTGACAGCATTTTGGGTTGTATAAGTAGGGGCAGAGGGCAACAACAATGATTAGGTGGCTGGAGCACATGACTTCTGAGGAGAGGCTGAGGGAACTGGGATTGTTTAGTCTGCAGAAGAGAAGAATGAGTGGGGATTTGATAGTTGCTTTCAATTACCTGAAAGGGGGCTCTAAAGAGGATGGATCTAGACTGTTCTTAGTGGTACCTGATGACAGAACAAGGAGTAATGGTCTCAAGTTGCAGTGGGGAATGTTTAGGTTGGATATTAGGGATAACTTTTTCACTAGGAAGGTGGTGAAACACTGGAATGTGTTACCTAGGGAGGTGGTGGAATCTCCTTCCTTAGAGGTTTTTAAGGTCAGGGTTGAGGAAGCCCTGGCTGGGATGATTTAGTTGGGGACTGGTCCTGCTTTGGGCATAGGGTTGGACTAGATGACCTCCTGTGGTCCCTTCCAACCCTGATCTTCTCTTGACCTGCCAAGATGAAGTCTAATATTGATTTCCCCGGTTTTGAATGCAACACTTTTTGAGTTAGAAAATTGTCTTCTACAATATCTAGAAATGGTGAGGACATTTTAGCCCTGGCAACAGGAGACCTCCAGCACGTCACAGATTGAAGTCTCCCATGATACCACATCTTTTTTTCCTACATATTATAGATGCGTGTGTAAGGAGCTGGTCCTCCTGTTCCCTAATATGATTTGGTGGTCTCCAGAAGACACTAACTAGCACTTGTGCTCTAGCTGTCAAGAGATCGATCCATACGCATTCAGGATTATTCTCTTCTGAGCTGATTAGGGGAAAGGTAATGTCACTTTCGGCAGAGTTCCACTCCCCCTCCCCTTTTGTCCACTTGTTCCTTCCTAAGTAGGTTGTAATAACCATTTATTTTAACACATCAGTTGTGAATCATCCCAAAAGGTTTCAGTAATACCAAGTAGTATGAATGAGCAAGTCATACTGTTTATTACACAGGCTCCTAAGCATTGGTGTAAAGGCAGTTAAAAAATTGTTGTCTTCATGTTCTTGATTAGTTATGTTCTCTACATCTTGATTTTGTAGTAAATGCATGCTTGCTTTTTCCCTCTACCTTACACCATTTACCTAGCCAGTGGTTCACTTCCAAAATCTTTTGCTTCTCTCTTCCTTCACTCAGGAGATAAGAAGGATCTCTGAGCAGATGTCATAGGTTTCACCCCTACTCTGGACTTTAGAGTACAGATATGAGGACCTGCATGTGAACCCCTAAACTGAATTACCAGCTTAGATCTGGTTTTGCTACCACCACTCCCAAGTACTAACTCCCTCCTTGGGTGGTCTTGAGAGACTTCTTCACCAATTTCCTGGTGAACACTGATCCAACCCCTTGGATTTAACACAAGGAGTATTTAACCACCCCCAGTCCTTTCCCTCACCAATTTCTGGTGAGTCCAGATCCAATCCCCTTGGAGTCTAACACAAGGAAAAATCAATCAGGTTCTTAAAAATAAGACTTTTTATTAAAGAAAGGAAAAAGAAAAAACCTCTGGGAGAGATTAGCATACCAGCTACTCTCACAGCCAAGAGATTCAAAACACAGAGGATGTTCCCCTGGGCAAAACTTAGTACACAAAAAAATTCCCAATTTGATTATTCCTCTAATTGCACAAAGACAAAGTCACAAAGGAAAATAAACATAAACCTATTTATTCTTTTCTAAAACTTACTATTCTGATAAGAGGCTGGTTCCTTGATCTTTTCCACTCCGGCTGAAACTGAAGCTGACTCTAAAACAAACTTCCCTCCTTCCTTTTGAAACATCTTGTTCCCCCATTGGTTCCTCTGGTCAGGTGTCAGCTAGGCTAGGTGAACTTCTTAACCCTTTACAGGTAAAAGAGGCATTAACCCTTAACTATCTGTTTATGACAGTGGATCATTTGAACATTCTTCTCTTTCAGCACACTTCCAAATTCCCTGCAGTCATGTATGATCTGTGAGATTCCCTATGACACAATGTGATTAGTGCTGATGACACAATGGGACTGAGGTCAGAGGCTGCTAAAGAATCATGGGTTCCATCATGTCTAGTCTCCCCACTTCCCTTGTGAAAAGTGCTGAGGTGGAAGGAAAGAGGAGAAAAGCTGTCATGGATTCACAGGACCTATGCTTTCTTGACTCTGTACAGTCCCTGGGAGGAACCCTCTTCTGTGTGACAGCTCTTCTCAGGGGTCACATTGTCTCTCGGGTGTTAAGCCCTGAGCTTCACTGCCTCCTGGAACTGTACCTCTGAGCTCTCAGCACACCTGTATCTTGCCATGGGCCCCTCCAGAGAATCCACTCACTGTGGACCCTCAGGTCCTCCACACCAGAAGGAACAATGCAATCCTAATCTCTAGACTGCAGTGACTCTCAGCAAGCTAAAACGGGAGGGTTTATTGTACATCTGAACACAGCACAGGGAGTTTTCAGGGCCTTCAATCCTAGAAAGTCTCAGCACAGTCCAGCTGGGCCTGTACCAGTCCAGATGAGCTCAGACTGCTCTTCGGCCCCAGTCCCAAAACCCCCTCCTTCCACCCAACCCCGTTTTATCATCTTCCCCCAAAAAGCCCCTCCTCTGTTCTTTGTCTTATTTCCTGGGTATACAGATAACTTGGGCCTTCTCTCTTTTGTCCTTTGTTCCCACTGGCCAGAAGCATCTGTGGCTGACTTCCAGATCACTGAGGCCCTCTCTCCTCAGCTCCTTTTTCCTCCCACTGGGCCGAAATGGCTGGCTTCCAAGCTGGATTGGCCTCTGGGTCATTGGTTGTTAAGTCCCACAGTAACCAGGCCATTTTCTGGGGTCCCACCTGCTAGACAAGGCCACAACTGATCCTCTTCAACAACAAATCCCTTCTCCCACCACCTCATTAAACACACAACACACAAGGAAACTGAGTCACCCACATTCTTCATGCAAACCATTACAAAAATAAGAAAACTCCCTCACTCCACCACAGGAGCCAATCATGATGCTCTGGTAGTCAGCCCCAGAGGAGTGGCCTAGGTCTCCCTAGAGCAGGAGTATCAGAAGTTCTTGTTGTCTTCTCTCCCCCTGATTAGACATTGAACAGTCACACGCAAGGTCACCAGAAGGCTGAGTGAATAAGGGGCAATGAAAAGCCTATGTTACTGGTCACAGGCCTCTCTGTGATTAAAATAACAAAAGCTAAATAGTGGCCCCTGACTGGGTGAACTCCCACCACTCAGGTTTCCAGCTGCTATTCAGGGAGCAGGTAGTGGCTATACCAGGCCAGCTTGTGCCCATCTGCCTGCCTCCAGGAGCCTGCGCTGGTTTCTTTGGGAAGGAACTGTTGCCCATACCTGTGCTTCCTCCAGTTGATCTCCTGCTCCACATAGGACTGCCCCTAAGTCATTCTTGAAAGGGAAGTGAGTGTACAGTCAGCAGCCCGCCTGCTGCAGGATGTCTCCTCCCATGAATACACACTGGCCATGCATTCAGAGCAGCGCTTGGTAGAATGGAAGGTGCAGGTTTGATCTGGAACTGGGCTTGGAACCTAATTCTCTGTGAGAGGCCTGTCCACAGGCCATGTGGGGACAGCTGAGATCAAGGGGCTGAGCTGGAGTCCCACACAGGCATTCCCTAGAGGGCCCGCTGCTTGGAAACAGGCCTAGTCTATCAGTCCAGAGGCTCACTGCAAGGCTCAGTTGCTGTCTCTAAGCGGGCAGAGACTGGGGAGGCACTGGTTTCAGCTGCCGAGTTTTCTTCTGTGTGTCAGTGACTGCGAAGGGTCTTCGGGGTGGGTCTGTTAGCCACTGTACCTTCAGAGGATCAGGTGCTCCAAGCTTACTGAATCAAATGGCTTGATTTGCCATCACACTCTGGAGTGGCTGGGTTTGCTTTGTGTGCAGGCCCCAGAGGCCCACTGTAGAACTGTCCTTACAGGCAATGTCCTGCGCACACTCTGTGCCATGCTTCAGTGCAGATTTATTTCTCTGTAGCCCAAACACTGAACCCAGCACTCCAAAAGGCAGAGCTTTGACTAACTACTGGGCTTTGAATATAGTACATCAGAGCAAACAAGTTTTAAGCTACACTAGGTTAATGTCCTGTGTACCAGCAACCTTCCAGATGCTAGGCCTGGTCCTATGGAAACAGCACCATCGTGGCTGCACAGATGCTAAGTGAAAGATAGGCATGTATGTGTTTCAGACACCTTAAAGCTGTATACGTTTTAAAGCCCTGAAAGCGGCATTAGGACTTAAACTGCCTTAAGGCCCTAGCACAGTATGAGACTGAGGTTAGCTCTACATTGGGTGAGGGTGTGTCGACCTAAGATACACAATTTCAGCTACGCGATTTACCTGGCTGTGAGGACGGTGGCAAGTTGACTGCTGCCGCTCCCCCGTCAACTCCACTTCTGCCTCTCGCCGTGGTGGAGTTCCAGAGTCGACAGCAGAGCGATTGGGGATTGATTTTATTGCGTCCATACTAGATCGATCACTATGTGGAGTTAAGGTGTCTTAAGCCTCTTGTAGCCTGTGCTGTGCTGGAGGGGAGCTTCCGGGGCTCCCACGCACCTCTTGCTCAAATTCTACCATCAAACTGAAGGGAGAGCTGCAACGATGCCCCAGCTTGGGTGTTTTAAACCCAAGGTGTTTAAACACCCAGAGGTGTTTTAAAGACCTCTGCACCTTGAGGTCTTTAAAACACAATTTGAGGACTTCAATATCTCAGACATAGGTTAGGGGTTTGTTACAGGAGTGGGTGGGTGAGATTCTGTGGCCTGCATTGTGCAGGAGGTCAGACTAGATGATCATAATGGTCCCTTCTGACCTTAAAGTCTATGAGTCTATGAGCTCCTGTGGGGACCCTTTCTCCCCCAACTGGGGCTCACAACAATGGATCCCAAAGTCAAGGCTTTGCATTTGGCCTGGCTCAGACTGCACCAATGGTATGAATGAAAGAAACGGCCCATTCCCCCTCAGAGGACACATGAACCACTATGACATCAGTATCCCGAGATTTATCATGGACAATGTTCCAATGCTTCCAGCAAAGCCCAGGACACGGGAGCAGTTTGTTTTCTGTCTCCCGGGTTCTGAAGTAAAACAAATGACTTCTCCAATCCCTGCCCCTGCCCCACCCACTCACCCACCCAGCCAGCCAGGCAAAAACATGCACATAGACAACATAGAAGGATAGATGGATAACCCCCACAGCAAAAAGACAGACACACTCCCCCTTTGTAAGCATGCATACCTTGATAGAGAGGCTGTATCACAGGGTATGAGTACAATTTTTGTGGGAGCCCCTTTTTAAAAGATTGGTGGTACATCACAGCTTTAAGCCCCATGAACAACTTAAACTGGATACAAAGTTAAGCCCTTAGACTATTTTAAACTACTTAGATTTCTCTAAAGACCAGCTTAATTTTAAACTGCTCAAACGGTTTGCAGTGCAGATGCTTAAACAGTCTAAGCTGATCTAAAAGCTCAACGTGACTTTGATTGCTCGTGCTGCATCAAGCCCTATATATTGATTGAAATGCAGTGATGGCCCTGCTGTACCCCAGTGTGTTACACAGTCTGACATATAATTTGTGTTTCTAAGCAACCCCATAGAGCTTCAGGAAGAAGGAATGCCTCCTGCTACAACCTCCTAACCCCCAAACAGCCATCTAGCCTGGCCTCCCCACCCTCTCAGCCATCTTCCCACACCGAGCCTGGCCTCCCCACCCCTCATCAACCACCTTCCCACCCACAGCCTGGCCTTCTCACCCCCTCATCTATCTCCCCACCCCCCACCTGGCCTCCCCATCCCTACTCCGCTACCTCCCACAGCCAGCATGCCCTCCTCACACTTCCCCCACAGCTACCTCCCTAGCCTGGCCTCCCCCCCAGCCTACTCTTCCCACCCCCTCCCAGCCTGGCCTCCCCATCCCTGCTCAGCCACCCGACCCGAGTTTCCCTACCCTTCATCCAGCCTTGTCTTCCCACCCCCTTATGAACCTCTCCCCCAGCCTGAACTCCATCCCATAGCCTGGCCTTCTCTTCGAGAGGAAATGGATCTTCAAGTATGTCCTGTAGGTCACCAAGTCCAAGCTCCAGAAGACTGGAGGGAGTGCTTTTAAAGCCAAGGAGACTCCTCACTGAGAATGCTCTTCAGCCAGCCCTCCTCCCCCCATTTATACCAGGGTAGTAGGGCCTTGACCCCCTGCAATGGCCTGACCCTATGGTAGCATGAGGAGCGTTCTACAGAGTTAACTCATCCGTCATCTCCATCCACTCATTCAGTAAGCCCAGCCACACCCCACTCGTGGACCGTGCCTGTCCTTAACCTCTCCCTGCACCCACTCTCCCCCACTCTCCTGGCCTACAAACCTGAAGTTAGCAGACTGATTCCAGATCCCACTGGGCAGGAAACCTCCTGCACCTTCTGCCCCACAACCTCTCTGGCCTGGCCTCTCCACATGCGGCCTCTTCCCCCAGACTGGTTCCTGGCCTGAGAGCAGTGGGTCAGAGTGGGACAGCTGTCTGGTTTCAGGCTGGACAGGACTGGTCAGGATGTGCCATAGACATACAGGCAAGATTTGTGCAGGTATTTAGCTGTCTAAAGATGCCGCTGGATGCATAATGGGATTGTCCATGGTGCCTAGGCCCTCAGTTGCCATTGATTTCAGCAGGGGTTGGGCATCTAAACACTTTGTGCAATCCTACTAGGCGCCTGTCTGCATTGTTAGGCACCTAAACACCTGGACAAATCTGGCCCACAGTGACCCAATAGCAAGGACCCTCTTCGGCAATGGCTGGGCTTGGCCTGGGAAAATGTTGCTGGGTGCCAGTGGATGCTTAAGGAAGGTTCTGTACTCTGCCATCCTCTGCCAGCCACCACCAGTCCCTGCCCCCATGTTCCTTTCAGAAAGGAACAGTACTCACTCCTGCACCCTCTGCTAAGGGTGACCTCTCTGGAGCTGTGGCAATAAACCAGGGGCCAATACTATGGCCTGAGAAGTGGCCTGCAGGAGCCTGGAGCTTAGGGGTTTGGACATTGCCAAGCACTTCTCCGGCCTCTCAATGGGGACAACTGGTCTTCTGCTGACAGAGAGGTCAAGGGAGGGATGGTGCCATCCCCATCCAGCAGAGGAGCCTGTCCTCTGGAATGGTGGCCGAAGCATGAAGGGGTATACGAATGTTTAGTGCATCTGGCATGTAAATACCTTGTAATGTTGGCTACAACAGTTCCATGTGAATGCCTGTTCTCACTTTCTGGTGACATAAATAAGAAGTGGGTAGCATTATCTCCTGTAAATGTAAACAAACTTGTTTGTCTTAGCAATTGGCTGAACAAGAAGTAGCACTGGGTGGACTTGTAAGCTCTAACCTTTTACATTGTTTTGGTTTTGAGTGCAGTTCTGTAACCAAAAAAAATCTATATTTGTAAGTTGCACTTTCATGATAAAGAGACAGCACTACAGTAGCTGTATGAGGTGAATTGAAAAATACCGTTTCTTTGGTTTATCATTTTACAGTGCAAATATCTGTAATCAAAAATAATAATATAAAGTGAGCACTGTACACTTTGGATTCTATATTATAATTGAATCAATATATTTGAAAATGTAGAAAAACATCCACAAATATTTATAATAAATTTCAGTTGGTATTGTATTATTGTGTAACAGTGCGATTAAAACTGTGATTAATTGCAATTAAATGTTTTAATCGAGTTAATTTGTTTTGAGTTAATCGCTTGAGTTATCTTTGATTAATTGACAGCCCTAATTTACTTTAGCCTTCTTAAAACACATTTTTTGCTTGCACCCAGTTTACCAAGCGATTCAGTTTGCTCTGTATCAGTGACCCTTCCTTTCACTAGTTACTGTTTCCTCTTCTTCAGTGGTTCCCAAACTTTAACAACCTGTGAACCCCTTTTACTAAAATATCAAGTCTCACGACGCCCCTCCTAAAAATGAATATTCCCAGGGATTTTCTCCTTTACCTGAGTATAAATTATAAAAGCAGTGATCTTGGAAATATAAAATTTGTTTTTATGACATGCTTATTACACACTATTTATTATTAATTACTATTTATCATTACAGCATTTTTATTAAATTATGAAAATGGCAACACTCTTCCAAGATCTCACTTTCATAGCTTGTATCACTTTGAATAAGCCTATTATAAGACAAGGCTCCTATGTTTCATCAAGGAGTATCAGATGTGAAACAGCATGAATGCATTTAAGAAGCCAACTCAAAGAGTTCCTCCTACACAAGCATTCAGGTCTTGAGTAGTCCAGGCAAGCAACGCACATTACAACAAATGTTTTCTTCCATCAATTTCTGGCAAGTCTGATCCTTTAGTGGTTTGTCTCTAATTTTCTGAAGTCAGCTGGAAGATGCTGGAATTGCTGCCACAACAATGGTAGCAATTGTCAAAGTCAGTGGAGACTTTGGCATCCATCTCTAAAGCCTTTTCCTCTTCCTTTGGTGGCTGCTTAACTGGGGCTCTAGCCAGTGTCTGCCACTATAAGTGCTTTCCCTGGCATGTGTTCAATGTTGAAAGAAAAATCACATCAGCCAGAGTTAAACTCTTGGAATCCTAGGTGGAAAGTCATTGGCTGGTTTTATACCCAACGATGCCACCAAGGGCTTATGGTCTCTTTCTATGTTAAATTTCAGGCCAAAGCAGATATGCACTGAGCTGTTCACAGGCCCATGTGACTGCTAGAGCTTTCTTTTCTGCGTGAACATACTGCTGCTCAATTTCTATGAGTCTTCTTGTTATGAATACGACAGGTCTTTGGTCCCCTTCTGGATACTTTTGTGTGAGCACTCTTCTTAAGCCATAGGCATCTACAGTACTTATAGTCCCATTCTTTCTCCAGTTTCCAAAAGAACTGGACACAAATATCCAATGTATTGTTACTAGCCTCACATAGATGCTTATTTGGTCATTGCAGATCTCCATCATGGGAGTGATTATAATCTTTTCTTTTTTTTTAATTGGAGGGACTGCTGTCCCAATATCAATTTTAAATTTAAGTTTTCAACTGTTTAGATTCATGCTTGTGTACCAAGGTCTTGACTGTTCTATTGAGAATATAGTCATAAGAAGTATAGTCATCACTGTCATCTAATGATAATTCTCCCTCTTGGACTGCTCCTGCTACTCCTGCAGACCTGCATGCTATTGCAAAATATCCCATTTTGTGGCATCTCCTACTTTCTGCCTCTTTAGCTGGACATTTTTGCCAGCAGTGGCTTGGTATCTTGCCACATCTTCCACAGCTTTTCAAAAGCTCCCACTAAGGCTCTTTGGTCTCCCAGTCTCTAGTTGTGCACTGTTCTTAGTTGTAAATTTGGCCTGACAGCTCCTTTCACATTTGCATCTTCTCACTTTACTGTGTCAATATTGTCCAAGTCCTCTGCTGCTAGCATGTAAGTCACATTGCTGTTTCCTTATGGTTGCTTGCATTCTCACTTTTGCTGCAGCTCTTGCTAGTGTGAGACCTGGGTCTCACTGAATCTGTGCTGATAAACTGGTGTCTCTTATACCAACTACTTTTATTAGTATAACTTCTTTTAACATTCCATATTTGCAATCTCTAGCAGGATTGTGAACTGCAATAATAAAGGTCATGTCTGTTTCTCTTTGTTCCTGGCACCTCCTATTAAATTTGGCCCTTTCTTACATAATAGTCTTATCTGCCTATGAAAGGGTATTAGAGGCCTCTTTAACTTTGGAGTATTCTTTCTTTTCCTCATCAGTATTGGGTAAGGCACACAGGATATCAACAGTTTCACCCATGGCAAATATCAGGGCATTTATCTGTATCTTTGTGCTGAAGCCATCTGGACTCACTCAAATCTACAGATCCAACAGGGCCAGCTGCCTAAATTAAACTTCTCTCACAGTCTTTTTTGTGCAGTGGGCTCCATTGCTGTGCTGAGACAGGGCTATGCCTCCTCCCTGCTGCAGCTTTTGCAAGTTGCCTCTCTGATTTTCCACTTTTGCTGTCATGGAGTCACAGGTCTGATTTATGCCCCAGTCTGTCACTGGACTCCTGGGAGTGACCCCTTCAATGTATTGGGCTCCAAGGACCCACACAGTTCAACTGGAGCAGGCCCATGGCCTCCAAGACTGGCCCCTTGGCAACATTTAGGGCCATTTAGGGATCTGGGGCAAAAATCTGTCTGGAGATTGGTCCTGCTTTGAGCAGGGGGTTGAACTAGATGACCGGGGAGGATAGCTCAGTAGTTTGAGCATTGACCTGCTAAACCTAGGGCTGTGAAGTGGGAGGGATAGCTCAGGAGTTTGAGTATTAGCCTGCTAAACCCAGGGTTGTGAGTTCAATCCTTGAGGTGGCTATTTAGGGAAGTGGGGTAAATATCTATCTGGGGATTGGCCCTGCTTTAAGCAAGGGGTTGGACTACATCAGCTCTTAAGGTCCCTGATATTCTATGAACAGGGATCTCTTTCTCTCTCTGTGGGGCCTTATAGCGACTCCTGCTCAGCCAGAGGCTTGCACTGGGGCCATCTGGGCACCAGGCTCTCTGGGAGTACTTACAGTGACACTGGCAGCCTTCTCCAAACAAAGTCTCCATTTATTAGTCACCTGGCACACAGAATCTGGAAGTTCTTAGGTTAGAAAAGAGAAAATGAAGGTTACAGTATTGTCCAATCTGGTTAGTCCAGAGCCCACCCAAGCTGTACCAAATCCCATGTTCAGACTCTGGGTGTGTCTCTCTCTCTGAGCTCCTTCATCAGTTCCCAGGTGAGAGAGCCCGCAGCTTCTTACAGTTAAAGAGGTATGGGCTGAATGAACAGACTATAAGGTGGATAGAAAGCTGGCTAGACTGTCAGGCTCAACAGGTAGTGATCAATGGCTCCATGTCTCGTTGGCAGCTGGTATCAAGGGTCGGTCCTGGGGCTGGTTTTGTTCAATATCTTCATTAATGATCTGGAGGACAGCATGGACAGTACTCTCAGCAAGTTTGCAGATGACGCTAAACTGGGAGGAGGAGTAGATATACTGAAGGGTAGAGATAGGATACAGAGGGACCTAGACAAATTGGAGGATTGCGCCAAAAGAAATCTAATGAGGTTCAACAAGGACAAGTGCAGAGTCCTGAAGTTAGGACAGAAGTATCCCATGCACTGCTACAGACTGGGGACCAAGTGGCTAGGCAGCAGTTCTGCAGAAAAGGATCTAGGAGTTACAGTGGGTGAGAAGCTAGATATGAGTCAACAGTGTGCTCTAGTTGTCAAGAAGGCTGACAGCATTTTGGACTGTATAAGTAGGAGCATTGCCAGCAGACTGAGTGACGTGATCATCCCCCTCTATTCAACACTGGCGAGGCCTCATCTGGAATACTGTGTTCAGTTTGGGGCCCCACTGTACAAGAAGGATGTGGAAAAATTGGAAAGAGTCCAGAAGAGGGCAACAAAAATGATTAGGAGGCTGGAGCACATGACTTATGAGGGGAGACTGAGGGAACTGGGCTTATTTAGTCTGCAGAAGAGAAGAATGAGTGGGGATTTGATAGCTGCTTTCAAGTACCTGAAAGGGGGTTCCAAAGAGGATGGATCTAGACTGTTTTTAGTGGTACCAGATGATAGAAGAAGGAGTAATGGTCTCAAGTTGTAATGGGAGAGGTTTAGGTTGGATATTAGAAAAAACTTTTTCACTAGGAGGATGCTGAAGCACTGGAATGAGTTACCTAGCGAGGTGGTGGAATCTCCTTCGTTAGAGGTTTTTAAGGTCAGGCTTCACAAAGCCCTGGCTAGGATGATTTAGTTGGGGATTAGGTCCTATTTTCAGCAGGGAGTTGGACTAGATGACCTCCTGAGGTATCTTCCAACTCTATGATAAGCCAGCTCTTTATCCCCACACTTCCCAGGCCTTTGTTCTCAAACTAGGGTCTGTGCTCAACTTCCCTGCTGAGAGCTGGGGAAATCCATCTCCTCTGGGTCACTAGTTGCTAGGTGTCAATGTCCTGGGGATTGGCTTTGCCATTGTCTTCTTGGATTTTCCATGGATATGGGGCCATTCTCAGCCAGTCCTTTTTTTAATGACTGTCACCCATTCGGGCTCAGACACCTAGTGACACACATCCACCTATGTCTCTTAACCTAACTGTAAGAGCAGACTTAGTCCTTCTCCCTCAGCCTAGCACACCCCAGGAGCCATGCAAATTATAGGCGAAACTGGAGCACACACAGAACTCATACAAACATTTCAGAAAATTCTCACGTCATCACACCCCACTCATTCACCGCTCCCTCCAGGGGTGGGTGTCTTTGTTTTCCTTTACTCCTTTAGAGAGAAGGATTCATGCACTGCTGATGCTGGGACAGACACAGACAGCCAGGCTTTAAGCAGTAACTAGAGAACCCCTTGATGAGGAAGTGCCTCCATTTATTAAGTGCCCCACTGCAACACATCCTAGTCCTCCCTGTAACTGTGGAAAACCTGGAACTCCATAGCACCTCCACAGGAGTGTCAGCCAGCAAACTAAGGAGGGTGCAGAGATGCTTCCACACTGACTCTCAGTTAATTTCCCCTGCAACCACTGGGACTCACTATTGATCACTCCTTTCAGATCCAGGTGCACTTGTAACTTTTCTCTATCCCATGACAATTGACTGAAGCTCTTTTATGAAAGGACATGAGGTGAATTTCAATTGGTCAATTCATAGTAAATAGACACAGCCTTAGAAATGCCACCTGGGCTGGCTCTGCTGACGTGGAGCCCTGATACAATTGATTTTAATCTGGGAAGAGAAGGGCGTAGAGGAAGAGGAGAACTCTGGTCTTGCCATATGTAGGGTAATATGTGCTACAGCCAAGTGTTGGCAGGAATCCATGCAATAGGGCTGGTTGGAAATTTTTCACTGACACTGGTTTTTGAAGGAAAATTGTTTTTTTGACTAAACAAAATGTATCTGTATAAACCCAGGAATCTGGCAGGAGCAAGACTGGCTGGGAGGAAGTTTATGGTCACCCTCTACTTAGCAGAGAGGGAAGGAGGGAACCTAGGAAAGAGTAGGACCCTAGGGGTCTGCCCTAGGGGCAGGACATACCCTGAAGAGAGCAGGATGGAGAAGACAGTCTGTGGGATAGGAAGCAACCCAGGGAGTAAGCAGCAAGGCTGGGGACTGAAGAGACCTTAGCTGCATGTTGTAGGGTCCCTGAACTGGAACCCAAAGGAGAGGGTGGGCCCAGGTTCCCTTATCCACCTCTGGGGAAATGATATCATTGAAGCAGTGAACTGCAAGACTGCTTGGGTCACTGACAGAGACTTTAAAGGACTATACCCCAGAAGTGAGGGATGCTGAGTGACCTGGCCAGAGGGCCAAGTCATGAAGAGGACACTGCAGCTCCTGAAGCAAGAGAGGGGCTGCAGACAAAAAGACAGAGGTGGAGGTACAGCTTGCAACTGCAGGGAGATGCAGTAAGGCTTTTGACAGTCCTACATAGCATTCTCATAAGCAACTGAGGAAATATGCTCTAGGTGAAATACTATAAGGTGGGTGCTATAACTGGGTGAAAGACTGTACTAAACAGTGGTTATCAATGGTTTGCTTTCAGACTGGGAGGGCACAGCTAGTGGGGTCTTGCAGGATCAGTCTTGGGTCCAGTAATAGCCAATATTTTCATTAATGATTTGGATAATGGAGTCAAAAGTATGCTTATAAAATCTGCAGATGACACCACACTGGGAGAATTTGCAAGCATGTTGGAGGACAGGTTTAGAATTCAAAACAACCTTGACAAATTGGAGAATTAGTCTGAAATCAACATGATGAAATTCAGTAAAGACAAGTGCAAAGTACTTCATTTAGGAAGGAAAAATCAAATGCACAATTACAAAATAGGAAATAACTGGCTAGACAGTAGTACTGGTGAAAAGGATCTGGAGGTTATAGTAGATCACAAATTGAATATGAGTCAGCAGAGTGATGCAGTTGCAAAAAAGGCTAATATCATTCTGGAGTATATTAACAGGAATGTTGTAAGTGAGACACTGGAGCTAATTGTCCTGTTCTACTTGGCACTGGTGAGGCCTTAGCTGAAGTCCTGTGTCCTGTTCTGGGTGCCACATTTTAGGAAAAATGTCGATAAATTGGAGAGAATCCAGAGCAGAACAACAAAAATGATAAAAATATAAAAGATTTAGAAAACCTGATGTGTGAGGAAAGGTTTTAAAATTGGGCATGTTTAGTCTTGAGAAAAGAGTGAGGGGGGACCTGATAACAGTTTTCCATGGTGTTAATGAAGAGGATAATAATCAATTGCTCTCTGTGTCCAGTTAGGAGAAGAAGTATTTGTTTTAATCTGCAGCAAGGGAGATTTAAATTAGATATTAGGGAAAACTTTCTAGCTCTCAGGGTAATGAAGCTCTGGAACAGGCTTCCAAGGGAGGCTGTGGAATCCCGATCACGAGAGGTTTTTAAGATCTGGCTGGACATCTTTGTCAGGGATGGTCTGTGTTTATTTGGTCCTGCCTCAGTGCATGGCATTGTACTTGACCACTTAAGGTCCCTTCCAGCCCTACATTTCTATGAGACTATGATTTCTGAATCAACATTTTTGGTTTTCAACTGAAAATTTTCAGCTTTCCATTTTTCACCAAAAAGTTGAAATGTTCTTTAGAAATGCCTAGTTTTTGACCATGCATACCATGTCATCCTCACTGCAATATGATTACACTTTGAAACGTCTAGTATTAATGTGTGCACACATCAAGTTTTGTTGAGACTGTCTGAACTGTAAGGGAATTTGAATCTTTATCTACATAGCCAGCTTATACAACATACAACTGTACAATTGATAAATATTTGCACATTTTTCAGCAGCTGTTTCAGCTGTAACTGTCCTGTGTAGCCTTTCAGATAGATGGGAGTATTCATTACTGACCTTAGACTGCACTGGTTAAAGATTCAGACTCTTGAGTACCAGGAATATTATTAGTATTAAGAGACCCTAGGAGCATACAAGAAACAATTCCACTTTATTATAAGCTTTTTTATTAACAAACTCATTAAGCAATCCCTCAAATACTAAACTACAATAGCAGATAGCACTAAACACTGTGCACTATGATGGCATTACTCACATCTCCTGCTGGGGCACCCTAGAATGTCAGTCATTATTCTCCTCAACTTCATCATCATCACCCCTGATTGTCATCTTGGCAACTCCCCCATGCATTTCTTCCCCCACACAGGCCAGCTTACACGCTTATACTTGCGAAGGCTCATACATATGTATAAGGGTGTCAACCCTTTTTCCTTGTTTGCAGTTCCACACCCCATAAACTTTGGGGTGTTCTGCTTTGCATAGGGGATCATTTTAATTCCCATTAGTCTCATTAGCATATGCATAGACAAGTCCCCATGGTAACCTGCAGTTACTGCAGAATGTCTGAAGATGTTACAATCGGGTGTCTTGTGGTCTAGACAGGTGCATTGGGGCATATCTTCCCAAACCTTACCCATTTGCACATTCTTCACAATACTCCTGTAACTTTACTGGCACAGAGTTATTCCTGGGTAACCTACCGATATCAACCATCCTTAGGCCTAAAGCTTAGTATGGTTAAGGTTTAATCTTACAGGCCGCAGCCAGCAAGCCTTGCATTAGAGCCTTACTTTACTTATACACCTAATATACACTCATCACTCCTACATACTTCCCATTCTTATACTCTGATGCTGCTATCCTACTTTAACCTAGCCATCATACATTAATCAATTATACTTAACCACAAAAATAAATCCTCAATTAAATTAGATAATTGACTACACTTGCCATGCAGCTTTTCTAGTCTGTAGGAGGAGTTTGTGTGTGTAGGTCATGAAGATGTTGATCTTGGCTGTGGCATCATGTGTTTCCTGGTTAATGGATTGAATGCCATCAACCAGCTGTGCTACTGCATGGTGCCGACAGCATGTAGACATGTACTCAATGGGTGGCACCCACTATGCCATGCAGCTTACAAAATGCTCTCAGGGCAGTGGGAATTCCCACAAGAATCCACTTGCTTAAACACCTCTTGTGATAGGATTAAAATCCAGGCCTGTCTTTGTCCATGTTGGAAGCTGCTTCTTTAGAAACTTGTGGAGACAGGAAATCTGAAAATAGGGCTCATGATGTGTAGCATGGCCTGGGTGTACACATGAGAAAACTGCTCGTGTCTCTGGTCCTATTTTGAGAGTCAGCTGGTGTTTAGATCATGGCATGGCACCCCCATAGTTCCTGGTGTAGTAAGAGGCGGCCCTGAGACATAAACCTTGGTATCAGAGGCCTGGTATGAGGCGTAAGGCCTGAACTAAAGTAATGGTCAAGACTTTGCTGACATAAAGCAAAGTGAAGCTATGATCCAGAGGCAGGCCCTGCTCACAGAAGCTGGCAAGGAAAGGGCTGATGCTGCAAGAAGATACGTACCTAAACGGTACTGAACACTAGAGATCAGAACATTCACATACTTGCACATTCCACACAGATAATGAGGAACAGGCCGACCCATCCCAATGACAGGGGCAAAAGGGTAATATGATAAATAGAGTTGTTTTGTTCAAACCAACATGAACAAGGTGAGAGGCGGCACCTTCCTATGTACAGGGGTTGTACCTCGCTACGTAGAGGGGTTGCACCTCAATACGTCAGGAGTGATGCGTAACTTGTTTGTACCTGTGTATAAGAATGTATCCCTGGGGCGATGTCTTTGTCCGGGCGAGGGGGCAGTGGAAAGTCCCGCCACTAACTGAGCCGAGCCCATTGACCATGGGCACATACTCGTAGTATGCCCTGTAGAGTAACAATCTGGAGGGAACTATTATTGTGTCCAGTACGGCAATAAACCTGGCTGAGGTGCCTTCGTACCTTACTAGACTCTGTGGTCATTGGGGGTTCTCTTCGGGTCTGCTGTGTCACCTATCTGCGCAGAGCTGGGACAGCACACAGAGGGAACACACGCACGCAGCCAAATGATACCAACAAGGAGAGAGCAGAGCACCACATCGGTAGCATCTGACAACACACTTCTTGACAACACCTGGTTGCAATGCAAAGAAAATAAACACCCTTATCCATAATGAGGGAGGTGTTTTGTGTGGCCTTCCAACCCAACACCAGCTGTCAGATCCCAGGCCGAGAGCAGCACACTCTGGTGCTCAGCATGCTCTGGGCTTTGGTTGTCCCTTGGTGGCCTCAGGGAGATCTCCTCTGGGCACTGGGAGAATCTTGAACTCTGTGAACTTGCTAGTTTGTTTTCTCATTCAGGAATTGTGATCATTTATTGATATGGTGCCGTTTGCAAACCTCAGAGCGCTTTTACAGATGTTCAAACAACACACATATAAATTCACTTCATTTCATCCACCATTGTAATGCAGCAACTGTGTGCAGAGATGCTGCGTAACATGCTGAAGATAGGAAAACAATCCCCTATCTCATGGAAACTGTAATGGAATCATTAGTTAACCAGAATGTAACCATGCACACTTGAGTTTGACTACGGCATCATGGTGAAGATTCAGTCTTGCAAAAGACAACGCCATAGGGTCTGTAGTGGCCATAAGAGGCCAAGGCTCAGTTTTACATCTCAGCCAAAAAAATAACATTGGGTCAGTGCTGACTAATCTGAGATACAGATATGAATCTGCTTTGCAGAAGATTGAGGTGGATTAGGATGATTTGGCCTGGGAAGGAGCTGAGTTCCAAGGGATGCCATTCCAGCAAGAGTTTCTTTATTCATTCACTCACCTTTATAATTCCATATGCAGAAAAAGTCAACATGTCTTAAGACCCTATCCAATACCCAGCCATCAGCCCGCCAACCCTCCACCCAACAGCACCAGCCCACAGCTGTCAGCTCCTTATCCAGCAGCACCAGCACCCCAGCCATCAAACCCCCACCCAACAGCATCAGACCTTCAGCCTCCCACTCAACAGTATTGGACCTCCACCCTTTAGCCCCCACCCAATAGCATAAGCCTCCCTGCCTAGCCCCCAGTCTTACCTTTTTGTGTTCTGTAACCAACAAAATGGCAAAAAAAAAATCACCCTGTGACTCAGATTCCAGGAGTCTTTGGATCCACAAAAGATTGTGAAATATGGTGGGCCATGGGGGAACATTGTGGATCATGGACTGAGAAACCATGAGACAGGCTGGCCTTGCTGCTCTGGTGATATCAAAGTGAGATGAGAGCTTCACACTCAGACACCCAACACAGCAGAGAGGGTTAGTCAAGGTGGAAAGACCCAGAGAAAAGCAACAAAAAGGGAGAGGAGGCTGGCGCGATTTCTTTATCAGAAGAGATTAAAGGCCGCAGCCTTTCCTGCCTGCCTAAGAGATTATTGCAGGGGAGAGCACAAGAACTGTCTGCAGATGCCAAGGAGAGAGAGGCAAGGTTTAGGGGATTCTGCTAGTGGTGTAGGCAGCTACATGGGCCACATTCAATATCTAGGGGTTCCGTCTAACAACACAAACAGACCCGGCTTAAGGCCCCAGCTAGTAACCTGAGAAAAGTAAACATCCCCCCCTGAGAACCCCTAAGAGGAAATCCATCCCCACTCAAAAGCACGGCATCTGTGTATGACAAAAGAGAATGTTTGCTACAGAAGAAAACCCAGCATTAATTTGGGAAAACACTGCAACAGTGCTTTGAAAGCAGGCAGCCAGTAAATAGCCTGGGCAGTGTCCTTTGTCTCTGTTTCCCACCTTACAGTGTGACAGTCAAAGGAAAGAATGTCTCTTTAGCCCTTATTGCCTTCACTGCATCCTGCTCAGAGATTGTTGTCTGAACTCAGCAATGCCCCCAGAGTCTGGGGGTGCATTTGGATGGACGGGAAAGGGCGGTCGATGATGCCAAATCACTAAGGCTATGATTTAGTCATAAGTATTTTTACTAAAAGTCATGGACGGATCATGGGCAATAAACAAAAAATCATGGCCCCTGACCTGTCCATGACTTATACTATAAGTACCCCTGACTAAATCATAGGGCTCACGGGGTGCTGCTGGGAGGGCACCCTGGGGAGACCACTGCTCGGTGGGGGTGCCCCTGGGCCAGAGGCACCAGCTGCCAGGGCCACCAAAGACCAGCTGCTCCATCCGCCTCGGGACCACTGCTGGTATGGGGATGTGAGGGGTCACTACTCAAGGGGGGGACCAGGGGCTGCTGCTTGGAAGGTCACTGATGAGGGGGCAGGGCCAGTGGCTTCAGCTGCTGGGGGCTGCCCTGGGACCACTGCTGGGGGCCACCAAGCAGCAGCTGCTCCAGCCATGCCAGGAGCCACTGTTCAGGAAGTCTCCAGGCCCAGCCGCACGGGTGGTTGCTCAGGTGGTCCTAGGGGGCAAGCCTTACAGGCTGCTGTCTGGGCAGTCCCTGGGGCCATCTTCCCATGCCACCTGAGCAACAGCCATTGTGACTGGCTAATGGGCTGCCTGAGCAGAGCTGCTCCAGCAGTGGCCAGTGTGGTAGTGAGTAGTCACCAGGTAGTGGGGCCCTTTCAGATGCTGCCCCATTAGCATTGTCTTTTTATTTCAATGCTGTCTCCATACCAGAGCAAAATCAGCTTACCTTCAAGCATAGCTCTAGTACTCACTGAGAAGAAACCAGGACTCTCACATGAGAGTAACTAGCTCCATTTTTAAACAGTGGAGAGGAAAGAGTCTCACTACTTTCAGAACTCTTTAAAAAGAGCACCCCTCATCAGAGAAAACCACACATCCCTGTTCTCTTTGACTCACTTGTTGTGGCATCACTACCCCTTAATTTAGAAGGTGAGGTATCAGTTAGGGTGACCCCTTAGTCAGAACAGGATAAGTACAATCTGCTGCCCATTCTTCATACATTAAGGATCAACACATCTCATTATTACCCCTGCATTTGGTACTAATAAGAACAAATTTAATTTTTTCTTCATTTTAACATTAGCTTTAATAATCTAATACACAAGTGAAGGAAAGAGTTTCTGTACATTTGGGTATAATTCTTAAGTTATCCAAAAGTACAAAGTTTGATTTAAAAGTCATACAATACCTTTAGTATATAATCTGTAATATCCCAAATTAAGGTTAATAATTTTAACAATACAGTTAAAATATTAGCATCCAAACTTTTGGGTACATCACTTATAAAAAGTGGAAAGCAAACATAGCAATCGGTGTAGATTGTCCCTCAGTAACTGAGCATTTAGAATAGGTTGTCCCTCAGTAAATACAGTTCAGAGAAGTATTTCAGCTATTTTCCTGATTTCGCTTCTCAATGGCACTCCAGCTCATCTCTCCTGATACTGCCAATGTTCGGTGATGTGTTCTAAATAAATGTCCCTTGATCACTTGGTGGCATCCAATACTATGAGTTGCCGCATCAGCCGACCATAGCATTGATCAATTCTGCATTCCCACAACACTCACTCATTACTGGGATCCCCTGTGCCCAGGGCTCTGACAATCAGCACGTGTGTTTGAACCTTGTATCCCCTAGCCCTCAAGGCATCAGCCAGAGGGGAATATTTCTTCACCTTTTGAGCTCAGGCCTCACGGAAAGCTGAGGTCCTGTTCTCAAAAGGAACTGTGACGTCCACCATGATGATCTTCTGTTCTAGTTAGAGATGATGATGTCTGGTCACAATTGGTTGCCCGTTCCGGGAATGGCAGAGTTCATGGCAACCTTCCCCATGGGTGGCGGGATGGCTCTAACAAGATGATCTTGAATGTCATTGTCATGCAGCTGCCAGGCTCTTAAGTGGGACTTGCAGCTACACAGGGCGTGGGATACATCTTGTTGGCATAGTTTCACTTCCTGCATTGCTCATCCCAGTTCCCATGGCAGATGGCTCCATTCAGCCAGACACAATTGGGCCCTGTGGATGAATCTCCAGTTGGCAAATAGGATGAAGCTGCCCCCCTACCCCCAGGGAGGAAATGATTGCTGGCATTCCACTTGCACATCACCTTGAAGGCCTTGCCCTGGTCCAGCTTCCATCTCAGGTTTTCCACATACTGCCAATGGATGGCATCCTTCAGGGTCCCCTCCAGCATAGTTCTAGCTCTCAGAGTGATTACTGTATGCACTGTATTCTTCACCTGTGCCACCTAGGGTGACCAGATGTCCCGATTTTATAGGGACAGGCCTGATATTGGGGCTTTTTCTTATATAGGCTCCTATTACCTCTCTCCCCTGTCCCAATTTTTCACTCTTGCTGTCTGGTCGCCCTAGTGGCACCAAGACTCCCAGCTCCTGACATTCCTCACACCATGTCCAGTGACAGCCAAGTTTTAGCCCAAAACTGCCAAAATTGATCACTTTGACAACACAAGTCTGTCTGTTGTTCACCTAGGCAGAGTAGGTATGTCTATGCAAATATAGTCTGCTCCTGAGGTCTTTCCCACTAGTGTATCACTGGATGTCAGGGGACAGCTCATGCAGACCCTGCTTCCAGTTGGAAGGAATGGAGTGAAAAGGAAATTTAGGCTGAATGTCAGGAAGAATTTCCTAAGAGTGAGACTCTTAGGCCATTGGACAATGTGTCCAATGGGTGAGGAGGGGACAAAGAGAGAGGTGGTAGCCACATTGCCTGAGTCATTTCTAACAGAACCGCACACGACACTGTAGAATTTTCTGTACAGTACAATTCTGCCTGGGGTTGATGAAATGGGCTAGCTGCGTCCTCAGGACACTCCCGTCTTTAACTGCTGCCATTAAAAGAGCAAGGGTGTGCAAGAGCAAAAAGAGCAAGGAAGATGAATGGGGCTGGGTGGGTCGAGGTAAGGTTGCTTTGTGTTAGAATGGGTTCCTGTCTGCATCCTGTATCACTTGCCAGACCGGTATTGCCCTGGCCTCTTCTTTTGTCATTCAGTATTGGACCCATTCTACAACAATATGCATTACCTCACCTTTTGGGGGCGAAGCCAGACCTTTTGGCACCTGCTCCCCTATTTGGTGTAAACATTGCTTGTGCCAATCAGAGGCGAACACACACAGGTTTTGGGGTCTGTCCACTATGACACTTCTGTGATGTCATAGTGGGTATTTTAGGGGTTGCCCTGCCATGTGCAGGCAGAGAGAGGAGAAAACGTGTCCTGTGTATCCCGTGTATGCCGTGTATGCCGTAACCGAGCCTGATCACCTCGAAGCCTCTCTCTCAGCTCACGTGTTTCAAATAGAGCTTCTACGTTTGCCGGTCGTGATGTGTTGGTTTGTATTTGTAAGTATCAGTTATTACTAAATGCTGCATTTTGTTTGTAAATATTGTTAGTAGATATTTTAGGCATTGTGTGTTTTAGGTTTTGTTAACTCTATTAGCTAATCATAAGCTGCTCCCTTACCCCTTGTAACTATCTCCAATAAAATTTAAAATTGATTAATTTTAGTTGTGTGTGTGTCTGCAGTTTGCCTCATGACCCATACTCCCCTTGCATCTCTTACCTATATAGTCTGTTGCCACGTGCAGCCTGGTAAATAACAGGCCTGCATTTTCTTTTGCCCCTGCGAATACGTGGCAATCTACACTTTGATGGGAGAAGATTCATTTTGGTCCCCTGCCTTCTGTCTATTTAGCCCTGGTTTAGCCAATATAATTGCAGAATGTCCTAGAAGCAACAAGGAAGCCAACACATTTCCATATACTGTAGTCACTGCAGCAAGGTGTATCCCCTACCTGAGAGACAAGAGTGCAGAGTGTCTGTGCCTGGTCTTCCTGTCCCAGGGACCCAGAGCCTGCTTCTGAGTAGCACACAAACAGTAGGGTTTGCTGTCCTCCCTTAACCGGGTTACAGAGAGATTGCATTAGCAATTTGTGAGTTAGCAGAAGTTCTAAAAATGGAAGATAAAACAAAGTGTGACAGGCTAAGCAGCCCCTATCACCGGGGATTGATCACAGTGCTAATATCCAGTGACAATGGCACATTACTAACCCAATAACCCAGCTTTGGATATTGGCACTATCACAACCCTTTAACCTGGTAATAACTCATGGGGAAAACACTAACAGTGTCACAGTCTACCAAGCTTCCCCTAGCCAGAGAGCCAACATCAACCTCCCAGCACTGCACAGGCCAGCCTGAACAACCCCCGACATGCCCTGTTAGCAGTAACAAACATGTATATTATGGAGTTTCCACAGGCTCCAGTCAGGATCAGGGCCCCATCGTGCTGGGTGCTGCACTGGCAGGAGAGTTGTTTTGTTTGAGGCGATAGATAAATGGGAGCAAGGGGAGTGTGAAGGGGCAAGAGGAAGAGTTTCAGTTTAAGACAACAACTGAAATCCACACGGTGTCAGAAAAAGAGAGATGGCTCATCAGCAGAGGTAGCTGTGTGAGCCATCAGCTTAGTGAGGGCTTGCACTTGGTGTCCTGATCACGGGGACAGTGGCACTGCTCAGAAGTCTTCCTTGGAATTGTCTTTTGAAGGGAATTTCTCCATGGTTTGAAACTGGACATTTTTGACAATATATTTGGATTTTCTCAAAGAGTTCTGGATTTTGGTAAAACTCTTTTTCACTTTCCATTTTGATTTTGGGGTCCCTCCAATTGCCAGCTCTGACTGGCTGGCTTAGTCACATGGTAGGATTTTCAAAAGTGAAAGTTTCTGAAAGTGAAAAGTCTACTATAACATAAGTTAGCCATCCAAGCCCAATCCTACCTTATACATATGTTGTTGTGTGGCTAGTCTATGCCTCTGCCTGCACGGCTATGGCTACACTGTTTGGTTAGTGAGCTAGCGGTAGCACAGGTATGCCTACTGGTGCTGTCATGGCTGCAGTGCAGACAGACCCTCAGGGAATGGCTGGCCTCAGGCACCTGCTACGGCTGCAGCCACTGCAAGGGAACACCCCTGTGGCCGACATTTAGGGTTACCATATGTCTGGATTTTCCAGGCAAAGCTTCTTTTTTGAGCTTCCTTTCTCTGTTCAGAGGGATTTCAAAGAACAGGCAATGCCCAAGGGTTTTGCAGAGTGGACTGTAAACGGGTTGGGACTCACCACCCGCGGTGCCTCCTGCTGGTGATTTCAGGAATTAGCTCGATTCCAGTAGAGCACCCCCTCCTGGTGGTGTCCTGTCCATTGTTCTGCCCTCTGCTGCTGTCGCTGGACCCGCGTTGCTCCCTGCTCAGTGGCATCCCCTTCAAGGCCACTGCCCTCCAGCAGTGTCCCTTAGTCCATCTGGACCCCCTTGCAGGGGTCGATGATCAGCAGTCCGACATTCCAGCCACCATATGCAACCACACACCCCAAAGTCTAATCCCTCTTGTCAGGGATCGGGTATAGTCTATAATGGCTGTTCCCTATGGCTAAGAGCTGGGTGTACTGCAAGGAGGAAGGGAGGGGGGACCAGGCCCATCCCCTACTCTGGGTCCCAGCCCAGGGACCTTCTGGCATCAGCCTTGCTGTCCTCTTTCTTTCCCCTCCTCTGTCTGTTCCCCTGGGCCACTTCCCCTACAGCCCCTTGCACCTGCTAGGCCTTTCCCTTCAGGGCCTGCAGCCTAGCAGCTATGGTCTAGAGCCTTCTAGCCTCCCTGAGCCTGCACAGCGCTGCGCTGTGCACAGTGCTAGTCTCCCCCTTGGAGACTGACCTTCCCCTGTCAAAGGCCTGGGACAGACTGACCGCTCCCGTCCTGAGCAGCTTTTATATCTGGGTGAGCCTGGCCCTGATTGGCTCCCTCCAATCTGGGCCCTGATTGGCTCCCCGTAAGCCCTTTTCTAATTGGCTCCTGGCTGTGCAGGCTTCCTGGCCTATCACAGACCATCCTCCCAGGGAGTGGGGAAGTCCACCCCACTACAGGACAAACAGCAGTTCAGAAAGAGCCCCAACTGGTCCTCTTCCCGATTGGTCTCTCCCTTGCATCTGCAGCTGACTGGTCCATTCTCCTGCAAGCCAAAACTGTCAGATTCCACCCACCCAGACCTCAGCTTCCAGCCCTGGGAATGGGGGGAGGGGTCCCAGAGGGAAACACTGACTGACAGCTGTCGCTGTGGCCTGTGCATAGGCCAGCCACCCTGCCATCATGGAAGAGAGTTACATTGTCCCCCACCCTCAGTGAATATCCCTGCCACAGGTACCCCCACCAGCTCTCCCAACTGTACCCTCCCCAACTCCCCACCCTCCACCAGTGTTAATGCACTTCAACCAGTTAACCTGTGTATGGAGATGTAGATGAGTTCAGTAAGTTGCAAGAAGGAACAGCATTGTGAGGAGTGAGCTGAGTGGGAGATGTATGCCAAAGAATCCCCAGTCTGTGGATAACAGTGTGATCACAGTGAAAGGAGCTGCAGACTCCTCATTTGCAGCCTTGCCCAGGTGCTAAGATGGGCTTTGGTGAGGGGCCCTAAAGGGAACAGTCATGGACAATGCAGCTGATTTGTCTGACTGTGCTGATGAGGTGCTGGAAAGGTGGGGGTTAGAACTGGGGAGTGTGACATTTGTGAAAGACTCATTATGAAGCCATTGAGGGTATGTCTGCACTGCAATGTAATCCCAGGCTCGAGCCCCACAAATCTGTCTGACTTGGGCCAGTAAGCCCTCAGTACTCAGGGCCTAGGATTTGGCAAGGGTAGTGAGTCTAAGATCAAGTCCCATTGGGACTTGTGTCCAAAGTGCATCATCTTGTAGTGTGGATGCAGCTCAGGCCCAGGTCCCCGACACTTATATCCTGAGAGTATGCCAATGCTATTCCACAATCCCATGGGCCAGTGTTCCTAGCCTTTCTATTCCAGGACTAGCCAACTGACTCCCAAGAAACAGAAGATACTCCCTGGTTCAAGTCCAGCGTCTCTGTGTTTAACCCTCCCATTTTACCCTGATCACTGAGCTGCAAGCAGAGTGAACTGTCTCCTGCATTAGCTATGGCCTCTGGTAAGAAGGAATCCTTTGCTAAATGCACTGCTTCCTGCTCATGGGACCACAGTCAGATTCTGGTAAATCTGTGGTGCGAGGCAAGCAAGACGTTTGACTTCAGGAGGAGTACTGGAAATGACCATGTGTACCAAGAAATAGCAACCAAGCTGTCAGTGCTGGGGATTAAAGGAACTGGTGACCATTGCAGGGAGTGGATTAAATGCTCAGGAGTGAATGTTGGAAAGCCAGGGATGAGAACAGCACCTCTGGGAACTCCCCATCATCCTGCCTCTTTTACGAGGACTGTGGCTGAGCCCTAGTAGTTCATAATGGCCTGGTCAGCTGGGATGATGACCTTCTGTCCTCGAGTTAAGTACAGGACCAGAAAGGAACAAGCAGCAGCAGGCTAGCAAAGGGACTGGTGCTCACACCTGTCCCTGAGAAGGCTGCAGCATGTCCTGGGTCCATACCCAGAGGAGCTGTTTGATGAACACCAGGGGAATAGCCCCTCCATGGTACCATGTCCCCCAGAATAGGAATGCATTGGACAATACCATGGTTGTATGGCCCATGCAATGGGGACTGAACACTAATTGCGCATGGCAAATGTACCCCAGCCATTCTCCACCACTGTGCGGCGGTGCTAAGCGCATGCTAAACGTGCTGAAAAGGGAACTGATAATGGAGGGACAGGGTACATGCACAAGTACAGAATTCATTTGTTTGCACTTCTTTCACTGGTTTGCACTGTTCAGTGTTTTGTTTAATTTATTACAAGTTTTGGTGTTGGTTTACTACTGGAGTTTTGGTGTTGTGAAGGCAGTGAGACTGCCGGACATTGTTTTAATATTACTTGGGCTTTTTTTAATACAGCCAGGTCCACAACTAAAGGCTTTTATTTTATTAAAGTTTATTGCCATACCGGCAGAACGTTATCTAATGTGTATTTCAAAGAATAAAGATAAAGCCATGACAAGGCACAACTGGGAAGCTATATCCAAGCACAATTCCTCAATATATCTATTCAGCTTAATCCAAAATGAAAATACACAATTCATGTCACACAAACCACTTCCCCCAAACCGTTGTGTAACCCAGGGTCGGCAACTTTTTAGCAGTGGTGTGCCAAGTCTTTATTTGTTCACTCTAATTTAAGGTATCATGTGCCAGTAACACATTTTAACATTTTTAGAAGGTCTCTTTCTATAAGTCTATAATATATAACTAAACTATTGTTGTATGTAAAGTAAATAAGGTTTTTAAAATGTTTAAGAAACTTCATTTAAAATTAAATTAAAATGCAGAGCCCCCCGAACAGGTGGCCAGGACCCAGGCAGTGTGACTGTCACTGAAAATCAGCTCGCATGCCGCCTTCGGCACCCATGTTATTGGTTGCCTATCCATGGTGTAACCTGTTATCTCATCCACAATGAACAATTCATGACAGTCACACACCTCCCCATTGGTAGCGTACAGTGAGAGTACTGCATTTATTGGAAAAAATGATATACAAATACATCAATAAAAATACTATTGTCGTTCTTCCACTGCCCAGGCAAGTCTATGCTGTGGGTAGATAAAGCATCTTTCCCGTGTGCATCCTGCTCCAGCTGTGACAGGTGCACCTTCTTGCTGAGTGTACCAGTTCAGCACAGGTCCATTGAAGGGCAAATGGCTCAACTCTGGATTTACAAAGGCCACAATGATGTGGCTAGCATTGATGACACTGGAATCAAAATGGTTCTGTAGACAGTGCCAGCTGGATTTTAATCTGCCAAATACACATTAAGCCTTCTTTTGCCAGGGCCTCTGAGATCAGGATATGGCTTGCTAAGCCAAGACCAGAAGAACAGTGGGGACAGGTGCTCCATTTATGACAAGGTCATTTGTTGGGAATAATGTCTCAGCCTGCTCATGAAGATAGATTTCCAACTGGGAGAAAATACTGGCATCATGAACTTTTCCAAGGTATCCATAAAGCAGGTGTCCATAAATCATTCTCCATGAGGGAATGCATACCAATGGAGTAGTACCCTCTGCATGTAACATACTTAATGTGCTCTTTGAGGAGGGCAAATTATGGGCATCTGAGTCCCATAAATGGCCCTGGCACAGTCTGGAAATTGCATTCTCTCAAAATCAGCAGTTACTTTAGGGATATTGCACCATTCAGTTTTGGTCCCCCCACTACAGAAGGGATGTGGACAAATTGGAGATAGTCCAACGGAGGGCAATGAAAATGATTAGGGGCCTGGGGCACACAACTTTTACAAGGAGAGGCTGAGGGAACTGAAGTTATTTAGTTTGCAGAAGAGAAGAAAGAGGGGGGATTTGATAGCAGCCTTCAACTACCTGAAGGGGGGGTTCCAAAGAGGATGGACCTAGGCTGCTCTCAGTGGTGGCAGATGACAGAACAAGAAGCAATGGTTTCAAGTTGCAGTGCAGAAGGTCTAGGTTGGATATTAGGAAACACTATTTCACTAGGAGGGTGGTGAAGCAGTGGAATGGGTTACCTAGGAAAGTGGTGGAATCTCCATCCTTAGAGGTTTTTAAGGCCCAGCTAGACAAAGCCTTGGATAGGATGATTTCGTTGATGTTAGTCCTGCTTTGAGCAGGGTATTGGACTAGATTACTTCCTAAGGTCTCTTCCAGCCCTAATATTCTACGATTCTATGATCCTATATTGTTTATGCCCAGTACCTGTGGGTAAATCACATGCCTGATTGCCCCAGAAACCTCCACCACTACTTTACCAACAGCTGATTTTCCAACATCAAATTTGTTTGCAGTGGGCCTGTAGCAGTCTGAAGTAGCCAGTCTCCAGATAGTTTTAGTGACCTGCATCTAGACTGGCATAGCTATACTCATGCATATGTCATGATGCTGGAGCAGCCAGGTAAGCTGTTCACAAAGCTCCAGAAATATAGCTTTTTGTATGAGAAAGTTCTGGACCCACTGCTGGTCATTCCAGGGCCTCATGATGATGCAACCCCACTAGACTGTGCTTATGGTCCTGCTCCAGAAGCACCTGTCTATGTAGGGGGCTTCAGTAGCTCGCCTGGCAGCCGTGAGCAGCATCAACCAGTTCAAGTCTGACATTTCTTTACTGTCCTCCTCCTGCTCCAACAGGTGCCTTCAGTAGGTCAAAAAATGTAGCTGAAATGTCCTGCAGTGTCTCCTGAATGAATCATAGAATCATAGACTATCGGGGTTGGAAGGGACCTAGGCAAACACCCTGCTTAAAGCAGGATCTATTCCCAACTAAATCATCCCAGCCAGGGCTTTGTCAAGCCTGACCTTAAAAACCTCTAAGGAAAGAGATTCCACCATCGCCTAGGTAACCCATTCCAGTGCTTCTACTGCCTTCCTAGTGAAAAAGTGGTTTCTAAATCCAACTAACCTCCCCACTGCAACTTGAGACCGTTACTCCTCTGTTCTGTCATCTGTATCACTGATATCATCTATATCCATCCTCTTTGGAACCCCTTTCAGATAGTTGAAAGCAGATATTAAACCCCACTCATTCTTCTCTTCTGCAGACTAAACAATCCCAGTTCTCTCAGCCTTCCTCATAAGTCATGTGCTCCAGCCTCCAAATATTTTTGTTGCCCTTCCACTGGACTTTCTCCATTTTCCACATCCTTCTTGTAGGCGGGCCCAAAACTGGACACAGTACCCAGATGAGACCTCATCAATGTCGAATAGAGGGGAATGATCACATCCCTAATCTGCTGGCAATACCCTACTTATACGACAAAATGCCGTTAGCTTTCTTGAAACAGGGGCACACTGTTGACTCATATCCAGCTTCTCATCACTGTAACCCTAGGTCCTTTTCGGTCAGAACTGCTTGCCAGCCATTCAGGTCCCTGTCTGGAGCAGAACATGGGATCTTCCATCCTGAAGTGCAGGACGCCTTGACTTGTCCGTTGTTTGAAACTCATTCAGATTTCTTTTGGCCCAATCCTCTAATTTGTCTAGGTCCCCCTGTATTCTATCTCTACCCTCCAGCGTATCTCCAACTCCTCCCAGTTTAGTGTCATGTGAAACAGGAGTGAAAGCCCATGTAGGACATGTTCTTCCAATGGGAACACCTCCATGTTGCTGGATCCAGTTGCCAGGAGCATGGAGACTGAAAAGATGGATCACCAGAATGTGTCGACAGGCTCTGACAACTTCCCTGTGCAGTGGTCCAGAAATTCTGAACCGAGGGTTAATATTCAGGGTGAACACTGAAGCCTGGATTTACAAACACTGAGTTCCACACACCTGGGCTTAAACTGCAGTGTAGTCATACCCTGAGGGTCTGTCTGCACTGCAATCAGAAGGGGTGACTGCAGCATCTAGCTAGAACAAAGGTCTCTTGGGTCTGCCTACACATGCTGCAATCACCCCTGCTGATTGCAATGTAGACTGACCCTGGGAAAGCTCATAAAACATTCAGGGCTGACATGCCTGAAGTGCCCAGGCACCAGTGCTCATCCTTCTCCCCATCTCCCAGCCCAGCCCTCTCCATGCCTGGTTGAGGTCAGTGCGTGGGGGAAGGGCATCTGGCTAACACTCAGCCCAGCCAAGGCTGAGTGATGTTGGGGGGAGGAAGGAAGTCCTCTGCAGAGCTCTCCTTGCCCATATCTACTCTACATCAAGGGCACTGTCACTCACATCACAGAATGTGGTCACAGCCTTGGGTTTTCTGTGTCCACCGAAACTACCAGCACTGCCTACTGCCACCTGCAGCTGGCTAGACTTATCAGAACAGCTCTGGCCTCAGTACTTCACCATTTCTGACTCAACTCTGGACATTCTCTATGTCTAGAAATGGAGCCTCGTTGACGTGAGAAAGGAATAACAGAGACAAGATGCAGCATGCTGCATGCTTAGCAGCACACCTCACCAGGAGCATAAGAACATAAGAATGGCCATACTGGATCAGACCAAAGGTCCATCCAGCCCAATATCCTGTCTACCAACAGTGGCCAATGCCAGGTGCCCCAGAGGGATAGGTAATGATCAAGTGATCTCTCTCCTGCCATTCATCTCCACCCCCTGACAAACAGAGGCTAGGGACACCATTTCTTACCCCATCCTGGCTAATAGCCGTTAATGGACTTAGCCTCCATGAATTTATCCAGTTCTCTTTTAAATGGTCTTATAGTCCTAGCCTTCACAACCTCCTCAGGCAAGGAGTTCCACAAGTTGACTGTGCACTGCGTGAAGAAGAACTTCCTTTTATTTGTTTTAAACCTACTGCCTATTAATTTCATTGGTGACCCCTGGTTCTTGTATTATGGGAATAAGTAAATAACTTTTCCTTATCTACCTTGTCCATCCCTGTGCTCTGCTCTCAGCACTGGCTCCTCATTGAATACAGAAGTCTGCATGGGACTGGCCCTAGATCATCACTCCTGCTGCAACCACCACTGTGAGGCTCCCCTGGGACAAGGACACTGTCAGCCAATGGGGTAGGCTTGGGAATGTGGAACCTTCCCAGGAGCCAGACTGAGACTATGGAGCTCCCTGACAGACACTATCTGAACAGTCACCACCCTTGTTGTGTTCACAGCTACATGCAGATTCTCCTCCTGATCAGTCTTTCCCTGATGGCGTTGCTGACCACAAGGGGGGAAGCGAGTTCTGCTAGGTCTCTTCCACTTTGTGGAGGCACTCAAATGCTGGGGTGCTAGGGGCCAGTATACAAACTGAGATAACTAGAATGGGGTGTGTGGGGACAGATGCTAGATAGATACAGGTCAATGGCTACTGAGAGGTGGGGCTATATTAATTGTTTCTCTCTGCCCCTTTCTCACTCTCTCTGTATTTGTTCTGTCCTGGACTGTCTCTCTCACCTCACCCTCTCCTAGGCAGAACACAGACCAGTCATGCTTAAGTCTGAGTTAAACTTTCAGACCAGTAGGTTAAGATTAGGCTATCTGAGGTCAGTGGGTATTAGACTGTGCTGACAGAGGGGGGCATCTCTGACAGTAAGAAACAGGGGTGGAGGGCAGAGAAGCCTGCGGGATGCTACGACTGTATTTGGTAGTTTTGCTCCCTTACAGTGTATTCAATGGTAGCTGTTTTGCAACATTGTAGTTGCCACTGTGTGTGAGGGACATGAATCAACACAGGGAGAGGGCAGGGCGGCATGTTTTGTTTAATTACAATAATGAAGCTGTGAGGCTAAGAGTTCGGAGTGCTGAGGCTTTAATTGGCAGGGTCTGGTGAGTGCGAGTCCGTCAGCTGGAGCCATATGGAAGCAGCAGACTGAGGCAAGTGAGTGACAGCCTGAATCCGAGGCACTCTCATTAATTCCACAGCAGAGCTGTGATTGATGTGTCAGCTCCCTGCTGCTCTGTGTTTCAGGCTGATGGATCCATATCATTTCTTCTGCTGCTGCTGCGATCCACAGTAGGAGAGGGAAAGAAAAAAAAGAAAAAAGGAGCAAAACAGGAAGGAAAAGAAGAGGAGATAGCAGGAGAAAGTTGGCAGTTTTAGACTGAAGCTGCTAGGCCTTGTCTGTGCTAGAAAGCCAAGCCAGGTCAGATGGATGGAGTTTAGTGCAGCTATACTAGCCATGCCACATGGGTGTAGAATCATAGAATGTCAGGGCTGGAAGGGACCTCAGGAAGTTATCTAGTCCAACATCCTGCTCAAAGTAGGACCAATCCCAAGACAGATTTTTGCCCCAGATCCTGAAATGGCCCCCCTCAAGGACTAAACTCATAACCCTGGGTTTAGCAGGCCAATGCGCAAACCACTGTTTCATGGATATATTTGCACAGTCCAACATCACCCTCATTTGCAATGCTCTCTGAGTAGCTAGCTCCCAGTTCTCATCTTGGCCCCTAAGCAGGGCACTCTGGGAGATTTCCCCTGGCCATTGCCATGCTGGGAGACATTAGCAGAAGGCTAGTTGATGTGTTTCAGCATGGCTGTGTCCACATGGGTTCTCTAGGGAGCAGGTTGAGCCATTCAGCTTTGCCTGCATATTTACCCTCCTTAAAGGGAGCCTGTTCTAACCTGATAGCCATTTGGGTTATTTTTGAGTGTAGAAGGAAAGGCTCTTGGGGGCTTTAATTTCTCTAGTGTAGATCAGGCCTGCTGGGCCAATGCACTAGGTTTGATATGGCAGTTCCCATTAACTATACACTAGAAAGAGTCCTAGATTACAGATGAGAAAGCCCTATTCAGTCACATCTCATCCATCCCCTTCCCACCTCCCCTTGCTGAGTTCCTGCAATACTGCTAGAGCACCATCCAGGCCAGCTGTAACTGGCCCAGGGAGGGGCACTCCACTGCATGCCCTGGCCTGGGATTTACCTCAAATGTCTCTTTGTCAAATGCCAAGGTGATCCAGGGTGCTTTTCAAATAAAGACCTTCTACAACGGTAACACACTTGCCCCATGAAAAACACCAGATAGAAGCGTTACATTATCAGAATAACTCTCATTGGTGAACATACCTTGAGCAAACAGTTACCTAGCAACTTCTGAGAGCTGCTGGTGTCTACAAATTAACCCTTTCATGGGTGTAACATACAGCACAATAAGAGGCTCTCAATCATCATCTTGAAGATCTGAACTGTGGACAACAGTAAATTTTGTCTCCATCTTCTCCCTGCACTGTGTTATGGTATCTGTCACTCTGGGCACATAAATCAGTGGCCACATTTATAAATATTGGAAAACAAAAAGAAAAGAGTTTGTTTCCTGTCTGCTTCCTCTGGCCAAAGACAGACATGAAACTGTTCCCTCATTCCTAAAATCAGGCTGAGTCAGAAAATGGAGTGTCAACTAACCAGCCCCACTGGATGCCTAGCTACTCTCTGTGTGTCTGGATCATTCTGCAAGTCACACAAGTTTCCTACCTGTCAGCTAACCACAGAGCTAAGATCTGAAAATCAAACTGTCTTCATTGTGCCTCTGACATTGCTTCCAGGAACAATGGCTGTGAGCCGAAGCATGGCTTGTGAATTGCTAATGCATGAGGCGGAAATGGAGTAATTATGCAGCCAGGAATTACAGCATTTTTACCAGACACGCTCCAGCACCTCAGCTGCATTGATACAACTGCACTGCTGTAGTGCTTGTAGTGTAGACCTGCCTTAAAACTGGAGTCTTTTGTTTGAAAAAGTTTTTTTCACCACAGTTCTTCTTCCAGCATGGCAGCCAGTTCTTTAGCCAAGACCCAACACCTGGAGCTCACAGCACTCACTTCTTGACTCCTCAGAGAAGCTTAAAATAGGAGTTCTCTCCCCCCTCTTTTTTATAGCCCAGTAAAGATTTGAAATGTGTTCTTCCGAAGTGTGTTCCTAGACAAAGATCCTTTCCCCTGCTGGGTGTAGATGCCATGCTAGCTGGTGTAGGCGCCCTGGTTGTGAGTTTTACAATGCAAATGATCTTCCTGCAACCTCCTCTACAAATGAGCAGCTCACTGTCCTTGGCCACACCTGGCTTGGGGGGGGGGGAGGGGGTTGGTCCCTTTCCTTTATCTGGGAAAACCTGTTTATCAATGTCCCCTGCCAGGCTTGGTTTAAACACCTTTAGTTACACATTTCCAGCACATCCATATAATTCCTTGTAGGTTAACCATACATACACCTCCCAAGAATATTATTGATCAGTGAGTTATTAGTTTCCCAATGATATATCACATGACACATTTTAGATACAGATTATGTCACAGCATGTTAAGTGTAGTGAGTGTGTCAGGCCTGACAAGAGTTGATGACGCAGAGTAGCAAACCTCTGAGTCATGCCTCTAAATGCTCCTGGGAAGAACACTCCAGAGAGTATGTCTATAAAGATATTTGTGAAAGCAAATAGCTAAGTGGCACAAACAAAGCCAATTAAAAATGCAAAGACTATTTGTGGATCATTTCTTTGCAGTGGCAGCCTAGCTCTGATAGTTTCTTGTTCTATGATCGAAGCAGAACCCAGGTGGCTCCAAGGGAGTCTCCAGAACTTCTGATGGCTGGCTGAGAGCTGTGTATCTGCTATGGCCTACTGCAGACATGGAAGATAATACAGATGGTACAGGCATAACAGCATAACTAGACCAATGGGAGATGTAAGCCAAATGCTGCTGAATATTGAAAGCAGGAGAAGCAATACTCATGCTACACAGACTAGGAGCTTCCTGCTGTAGTCTTTGCCAAGGCATATAATAGAAATGCAAAGCAATCTCATATGCTGACTTTTTTTTAACTTGGACTAAGAGCTCATTAGATTAACCCTTTCATGAGTGTCACATCCACACACCCTTCTGGAAGTGTTACATACAACAAACCCACCCTAGTATTCTGGAAATATAAATTTCAGTAAACAAAGAAAAAGAATACTTATGTGTTTTATTGTATTGCACAATTATTCAATTCTTTACAAATTTAGCCTCTCTGGAAGCGTCTTTAAATGTTAATGTCTGGGTGACACTTCTGGAATGAATTTGGCCTTGTGTAACTCTACTTACATCCATGACATTACTTCAAAGATGATTTTGGCCTTTTAGTGTCAGATTACATGCTGGTTTCTGGATTTTTCTTGCAACTAACTTCTCTGTCAATCAACAAGGGGTTATGGAAAATAGATCCTGTCAAATTAAATTGATGTCTTTTTTTATGGGACTACAAGTTTAGTTGATAAAGGTAATAATGTTCATGTAATATACTAAAGCAACAGAGTTCTGTGAGGTGTTAGACTTGGAACTGCACAAAAATTTCATTAAAAATCTTGAATGATTTAAAATTAACATGGCACACATTGAATGGATTGAAAACTGACTAAGTGATAGGCATCAAAATGTGATTGTAAATGGGGGATCATCATAGAGCAGATGTCTTTCTAGTGGGATCCCATAGGAGGTTCTTGGCCTTACACTATTTAACATTTTATCAGTGACCTGGAAGAAAACAAAAGCATCACTGATAAAGTTTGCAGATGACACAAAAATTGAGGGAAATGGTAAATAGTGAAGCAGACAGGTCACTGATACAGAGTGAGCTGGATTGATTGGAAAGCTGTGTTCAAGCAGACAATACATTTTTTAATAGAGCTAAATGTATATGTGGAGGGGGAGGGGGACACCCACATCTTTAGTGCCTCCTTCTGCTGTGTGTGATACTGCAGTCCTTTTCCCACTCCTGGTGTCCCCTGTGGGTTGTTGACTTTGCTTGGCGGATCTTCAGTGGCTCAGCCCTTCTGGGGTAGCAAAAGTCCAGCAGAACTATCAGCCCTCACCAGGGTCTTCAGCCCCAACTCTGGACCCTTTAAATTCAGCCCTTTGCTTGGACTTCCATACAAGCTTTGTCCCATTCTCAGGACTTATGCCACTTCACTAGTGGGGGAACCTGGGCCCTCCCATTACTCCAGGTCCCAACCCAGGGACCCTATAAACAGCGGCCACATTTGGATCACTTCCATCCTCTGCTGCTACTTCTCTAGGCCTCTTCCCACCTGGCCCCTTTATTTTCACCCCTTAGATGCGGGTTAGAATTCTCAGGGCCTTGCTTTCCCAGGGTCAGTAAACATAGCCAGTCAACTTCCTCTCGCCAGAGCAGAACAGCCCTCCTCACCACTTTGGTCCCAGCTGGGACTGACCTGCTAACCCCCTGCTGCTCCTTTTATCTGAGCCTGCTGGGCTTTGATTAGCTGCTTCCATGCGTGCTTTCTAGGCAGACCCAGTGGGGCCACCTTCACTGATCCTGGGGCAGGGTGTAGTAGGACCATGGGGCCTCCAGCAGGGGGCCATGAAGTGCCTGGTGCTTCCCATCACTCTATAAATCTGAAACAAAAAATCCAGGCCACACTTACATAATGGTGGACTCTCTCCTGGCAAGCAGTGACGCTGAAAAAGATTCGGGGGTCATAGTGGATAATCAGCTGAACATGAGCTCCCAATGCAATGCTGTGCCCAAAAAAGCTAATGCGATCCGGGATGTATAAAAAGGGGGAGTAGGAGCAGAGAGGTTATATCACCTCTGTATTTGGCATTGGTTGGATGGCTGCTGGATACTGTTGCCAGTTATTTGCCCACAATTCAAGAAAGATATTGATAAATTGGAGAGAGTTCCAAGAAGAGATGGGGCTGCAGCAAGCAGAGGTGGATTAAGATTTATTGGGGCTCTGAGCACAAAGAACATCTGGGCCCTCCCACATACTGGGGAGGCCACGCCCACCCACTTTTTAACATGGACATAGTAGCCTCAGGCAGTCGCAGAATGGTAGCATGGGCAAGGGCTGCTCTTCACAGCAGCTCCCCCACTGCGAAGCGCAGCTTCTGCTAGCAGCATCAGCCTCTTCCGAGTGGGGGTCTGAGATCTGCATTAGCCTCCTCCCTCACCAGGGGGCCCTTCCCCCTACTCCTCCTCTCCCCCCAATGCCCCTTCCCCCTGTGTGGTTCACTTAAGGTCTGCTGTGCCAGCTACCCGCGCAGAGCTGGAACAACATACAGAAGGAACACACACACACAATGACCACAAGATCTATTAAGGTACAAAAGCACTCAGCCAGGGTTATTTTTGATGAAGCATGGTCCTAGCTCCCCAGATCAATGTCTACAGTTACACTAGCACATGTATACCCAAGACGATAAACACAGTTCACTGAATCGCTGGACTTTCCATTTCCCCCTAGGCTGGCCAAAGACACCCCCTCTGAGACTCCATTTTATACATCAACACAAACAAGTTATGTATCGTCCCTCTGACGTGGTTAGTTACTGCCCCTGATGTGGGTTGTTACCACCCATTACCTTGTACATGTTGGTTCAATCAAAACGTCACTATCCATCACACTGTCATTCTGACCTTATCTTTAAGAGAGTGTTCCTGTTATATTTTTTGTGGAGGGGGTGTTTGTACCATACTTGGTATCAGAGGGTGTTCTGGTACCATCCTTCTGGAATCTGTTTACATGAGTGTCCTATGCCTAACCTTTCTTAGGAATGTGTATGTTTTTGCAGTACCAGCCCTGTTCTTGCCAGTCTCTTTGAGCGTGTACACAGGCAGAGCCTGACTCCTGCTTACAACCTGTCTCTTGCTGACTTTGCTTTATATTAGCAAAGCTTTGACCACTACTTTAGCCCAGGCCTCAGGCTTCTGATACAAGGGCTTATGTCTCAGGATCTCTTCCTACTACACTTACATGGGGAACAAATATTTCTCAAGGGGCTCTTCAATATAGGAGAGAAAGGGATAACACCTTCCAATGGCTGGAAGTTGAAGCTAGACAAATTCAGACTGCTGATAAGGTATAAATTTCAACAGTGAGGGCATTAACCATTGGAATGACTTACAAAAGGTCACAATAGATTCTCCATCACTGACAATTTTTTTATCAAGATTGAATGTTTTTCTAAATGATCTGTTCTAGGAATAATTTGGGGGGCAGTTCTCTGGCCTGTTATACAGGAAGTCAGACTAGATCACAATGATACCTTCTGGCCTTGGAATCTAGGAATCTATGAAACCTTGAAAGAGCATGTTCCAGAAATACTTCATATTGACTCTTGGTCTCAGAATGATACTGTGGTGATATCAAAGACTATTGCTGCATCTGGCAATGGCTAATACCCTCAGATCTTAACTAAAGGTATATGGACGATTATATAGGTACATTACTTCCATATTTTATTAAAGTACTTATGGGATTTCATTACTCCACATATACTTTACCTACATCCTCAAGCTGTGTATAATTCCTTTCAGTAGGCATCATGACACATGATGAGTACAAAGGGCTTCTCACTGCCACTTGCTAATCTATATGAGATACAGTTTCCGCTACAGTAGGTGAGATGTTACAAGCCAAAATGACAAGAGGTGTCAAAACGCACTAAAGCCTGAGCAGAAGACACTTCTTGTTCAGACCCTCTCCATGCTTTTGGGCATTTCCAGGACCATTGCTGGATTTTACCTTTTGTAATAATTCGGTCAGTGCTTTCCAAGGACCAAGAAGCATGAAATGAATTTTCCACAGTAGTTTTCTAATGCCAAGAAAGCCTGCAGCCCTGTAGAATTACCAGGTCCTGCAGACAGAGTAGCTGGCTAGCTTTGGGTTTTGTTGAACTGGGAGGATTCCTTCAGCACCACCAACTCTGTGTTCTCAGTAACTTGGATTTCTCCTGATAAAATGTACATTTACTTTTATTCATTGTCAGCTAGAGGTGGTCCGAACATGGGAGCATCCCAAACTGCAGCATTGTGGGTAAAATGGAATCTGGAGTCAAACTACTCTGGCTTTGGTTTTATCAAATACAAGTGATGAGATTTGCAAAGCTGCAGTCTCCTTGGCCCATTTTTGTGCTCAAAGCACATTTCTTCTGTCAGCTTTTTACCTCTTCCAGATTATTCTTGAAACTGACTAATTTTTAGATGAGTGCATCTCCTATTAGCTGGTTAATAGTGTACTGAAAACTCATTCTAGATCCTGGAAGTGCTGATTCTGCACTTGTAAGGCACTGAGTTGTCTTTACAGATCTTCTGAATGAATTTTACAGAGACATGCTATTTTACCTCAGTATCTCTAAGCAAACCTCACCCTAATCTGAACCCAAAGGTGCATTTATTCCTCCACTGGGCCAATTTCTAAGCAGTCTGAGATTTAGCCTATGCCCCAGTAAGAAGGATCTTCCCCTCTTGATACCAGCAATGGTAAACTTGCCACTGAGTCTGTTGGCATTTCGCCACCATTGCTAGTCGCTCTGCTCGATGCGTTTCAGAACCACACAGCGGGGTTGCAAGTTACGATTTTCTACCTGTAGTCTTGTATAATGATCCACAAATAAATCACATTATGGCCACATGTCTATTGCATTCTCAATCTTGCAATGGACAGAGCATTGGGGCCAGGTGCACATTTGCCTTGTTACAGTCTGTGTTCATTATATAAGTAGCTAACTCTTTTTGGTCTGTGGTGGTCCATGCCAGGGTGCTGGGTGACTTGAGGACAGGTCTGGCCCTGTAGCTGCTGCCCTGTAGCTGCTGACCATGTTGTACAGCAGGTGGGATACTGCCCACTTTGTGACTGCCGGCTCCCCCATTGTGACTGCAGGTTCTACATGAGGACCTCTTGGCAGCAAATGTGCTGGGACCAGGACCACAACCACTAAACTGGGGTTTTCACTTTTAATCTGTAAGGAGATGGAAGGGATGGCAGAAATGCAACCCAGACTTAGGGTCTGAACCATGCCCCCACATCTGAAGATTTGAAAACAGCTTAAGAAGTGCTCCTGTCTCCAGCACCAAGACACCCAGCTCCCAATGGAATCAAAACCCCAAATAAAGCTTATACAGGGTAAACTCATAAATTGTCCACCCTCTATAACACTGATAGAGAGATACACACAGCTGTTTGCTTCCCCAGGTATTAATCACTTACTCTGGGTTAATTAATAAGCAATAGTGATTTTTTTAAGTATAAAAAGTAGGATTTAAGTGGCTCTAAGTAATAACAGACAGAACAAAGTAAGTTACCAAGCAAAATAAAACAAAACACACCAGTCTAAGTCTAATACAGTAGGAAACTGAATACAGGTAAATCTCACCCTCAGAGATGTCCCAATAAGTTTCTTTCACAGACTAGACTTCTTCCTAGTCTGGGCCCAATCCTTTTCAGAGCAACATTGTGGTTTATGGCCTGGGTCCAGCAATCTCACACACCCTTGTAGTTATAGTCCTTGGTTCCAGTTTCTTTTAAGCATCTCTTTGGGGTGGAGAGGCCATCTCTTGAGACAGCTTAAGACAAAATGGAGAGGCTTCCAGGCCCTTTTATATTCTCTCTATTGTCTCTTCGTTCTTCCATGCAACATCACAGCAACAGATGGAGTTTGTAGCCACCTGGGCAAGTCACATGTCCATGAATGATTCAGCTTTTTGCAGGCCAACACCATTGTTTACATGTTATTTTGAACATTCTCAAGAAAGCTCAGATGTGGATTGGGGTCTCCCAAATCCATTGTCAGTTAAGTATTTCTTGATTGGGGACTTACTCAGAATAGTCCTTTCTCAAAAAGCTGACTAAATGCTTCACTGATGCTACTTAGAATCAAACACATTGAGATACAATTACAGAGCCAATATTTATAACTTCAAATACAAAAAGAATACACACATACAGACAGCATAATCATAGCCAGCAAATTACAGCCTTTCCATAGACACCTTACTTGACCTCCTTTGTACAAGATTTGGTGCAACTATAGAACCTTGGTTTATACGGTCACAGTTCATGTCAATAATTTCACACCACTACCATCCCCCACACACATATAACCCAAACACAGTCTTAGCTATCCATACACTGAGGCATGCATCCATAACCCATCGCACCCCTGCACACTTGTCTCTGCCCCAAGTCCATCCATACACTCCTCTGATCCAGCCTCACGAAAACCACCCGCACAGTGACTACACCCACATTCCATACAGGGCTCAGTCCCTGCTCCTCACAACACACTTTCTTCTTTCAAAGGGTTTTACTTCTTTAGCATTGGAGGAACAGCTACATGCCTTGTAAATCTTATCCAAGGGCTGCCTGAATAAAAGCTACGGCAGAGGGAAGCTGAGTTACGCATCCCTGAAGTCCCCTTTTGGGGTGTTTTGGGAAATGTGCTAGGCTGGGGTAGTCAATTATGTTTTGTCAAGATCCACATTTCTTGATCAAGATCTAGTCAAGGTCCAGACCCCAGAGAAAATAATTTTGAAAAAAATAATACCAATGATAATAAATATATAAAAAGATCTGGGGGTCCATTCAAAAGCATCTGGAAGTCTGCATGTGGCCAATGCTCTGCCTTTTGACTACCCCTGTTAGGGTCTCTTATGCTAAAGAGCTGCGTGAGCCCATGTCCACAGAACTGGGTGCTGCACGTTAGCACTCAAAGGGAAAGAACAGTTGCTTATGGTTTTTGCTGAAACCATTTCTTCCTTGAAGGAGATGAGGTCATGGCATCAGCAGTCTGACCAGCCAGGGTCGGAAAGGAGCCCCCTTCTCATTCCACTTCTTAGCTGGAGCACTTTCAATCCCCTTCCTTATTCCAGGTCTTGGAGGAGGTGTTTTACTTGTGATGATTAATCAAGGGGGCTGAGAGGAGAATTTAAGAAAGAAACAACATGAGGCATCTCTGTCACTGAACACAGAGGAGGGGAGAAGATCAGCATAGGAAGGAGGAGCTTGAGTTTAGAAAGATTGGGTTAGAACTAGCTTGCGGTAAATTGCTCCACTTCAGTTTCACATAGCATATGCCAAACAGGTTTGATATGATGGTAAGTAGAAAAAGGGGAGCTTTGATGACCTGACATGTCCTACCAGCAAACAAAAACGGACTATGGAGTTGTTCAACCAAAACAGAAGTCTGTTTTTGTTTGCTGGTGCAAAAAGGAGAGCACAAAACTGGTGGGTAACACTGAAGTTAATCTCACCGACCAGTCATAAACTGTGCTTCTGATCCCACACTGGTTATCATGAAGCAAAAAAAGAAATCACAGTCCCCTTATTGCATTCCAGTTTTCTGGCTCCCAGTTAGCATGTAGGTCCAGTGCAGTTAGAAGTTATTTTAAAACTCTGCTCACTTATACAAAATGTTCTTCTGACCCCAAAGGGTCAGCCACATTATCAGGTCAATATGATTTTGGATCTTCCTCAAAATACCACACTTCCAGCCAATTCTGCAGTATCTAAAACTGCAGGTTTATTACAAAGAAAAAGAAGAGAGTTGTAAATAGTAAAGTAATCACTTCAAAGTCTATATATCAGGTTCTTTTTAGTATTGGTGAGTTTGCTGGCTTGAAAGTCCCTCTGGAGTACAGCCACAACTAGGATGGATCATTTGGTCCTTTGTTCAGAGCTTCAGTTTGTAGCAAAGTTCCTCCAGAGGTAAGAAGCAGGATTGAAGAGAAGATGGAGATGATCCAGCGGCCCTTTACAGTCCTTTTGCCATGTGTATGGTACTTCCTTTGTTTCAAACACAAGCTTCCCAGCACATGGCATTGAAAGGCCTTAGAGTTGTTTCCATAAGCATGCCTCTGAATGCCTTGCTGAGTTATAGAGTGTAGTCCTTGGCTCCTTTAAATGGGTTCATTGTACAGCTGATGTCTCTTGATGGACCATCAAACAGGTCTAGTCTGATGCCATTCTGGCTGGGGGGTGTCACCCAGAAACACAGCACAAGTTTGGAAATACAGATATACCACATATATCTTTAACTCACAATATAAATTGATACCAACATAAAAACAAGATGATGATACTTTCAAATCATAACATTTTCATTGACACCTTACATGGCATATCTGGTCAGAGTCCTTGAAATGTTACACTGATAACGTAAAGTGTCCCACATATTCCATAAAGCATCACAGAATGTAAGGAACCTGGGAATGAATCAGGCTTTACACATACTATCAAGTGTTGGAAATTACAATTCAGAGGCAAGACTGTGCAGTGAGGTGGCTATGGTTGATTTATCCAGCCAGCACCTGCATGGTAAGTGATGTAGGAGAAAAACCTTGAATGAGCACACAGCAAAATGCTTTGACCTCATAACAGCCCTTTATCAGAGACAAGCCATAAAAATGATGTGAGGTTTGAAAAACCTGCCTTGCGGCGAGAGACAAAAAGGGACTCATACTATTTAGTGTATCGAAGAGAAAGTTAAGAGATGACTTGTTCACAGTCTCTAAGTACCGACACAGAGAAGTTTTCTGATAGTAGAGGGCTCTTCAGTGTAGAAGGCAAAGGCAGAGTGAGAGCCAGTGGGTGGGGGCTGAAGCTACAAAGACTCAGGCTGGCAATAAGGCACATTTATAAGTGAAAGGAATTGGAAGAGCTGGTCAAAAATTGTTCCCTGAATTTTTCTGATGAAAATTCCTTTTTAAAGAAATGGAAATATTATTAAGAATATTTCTGTTTTCAGCTATTTTTGTAGTTTTCATCACCCCCACTCCAACTGATTTAATTTATGCTTTTCAAAAACAAAAAATAAAAGGCAGTTGTTGGGTTTTCTGAAATAAATCAAAAAAAGATGTAGAAAATTTTCATTTTCTTGAGAATTTTTTATGAGAAATAAAATCCACTTCCCAACTCTCTGTGGTAATTAACCACTGGCCTAATTTACATAGTGATGTGGGAGATTCACTGTTCTTTGTAGTCTTTAAATGAAGACCAGATGTCTCTCTCTAAAATTACTCAGCTAGAAGGCCTTGGGCTGGATGCAGGAATCCCTGGGTGAGGTTATCTGGCCTATTCTGCAGGGCCTCAGACTGGATGATCCTGATGGTTCTCTCTGGCCTTAATGTAAGGGGCCAACCTTACTAAAATTTAGTGGTTTGTTGTTGTTGTTGTTGTTGCTAGCTTCCCGTACCAAAAGGGCAACTGATGGGACATCAGGACCTTAGACTGACAGGGGCACTGGAGACAACTGCCTGGAACTGACTGAGGCTGAGTTAAGGAGAGAGTAGGAGCCCAAGCAGAGCTGGGGAGCAGGGCCATGCCAGCCAGAGCCAAAGAGAACCAGAGAAGCAGCCCAGGGAGCAGATCCATGCTGGGAGCAGAGCTATAACAGCAAGAGCCAGAGGTACCAGGGAAGCAGCTCAGAGAGCAGACCTGTGCTGGGAGGAGAGCCACAGCAACCGGAGCCAGAGGGGCCAGAAAAGCAGCCCAGGGAGCTGAAGGCAGAAAGCAGCACTAAGGCAGGAGCTGAAGCAGTCCAGAGCCCAGTGCGCTGAGCAGCTGGGGAGAGCGAGGGGGACCCTGGACAGTGGGCCCAGCACAGGGAGATGCCCCCAGTCAAGCGGCCTTGCTGGCCAGACTTGGAGGGGGATTGTAACCCTGATGGGGCAGGGGCAATGCTGGAAAGAAGAGTCCTGCCACCTCAAGCCTGAGGGCATGTGGCCACTGCCAGAGCAAGTGTCCAGCCCACAGCATTTCTGCAACACAGCCAGGGCCTGGGAGGGAGGCCTGGGACATGTGAAGAGCAGAAAGGATGTGGACATATTTGGAGAAAGTCCAGTGGAGGGCAACGAAAATGATTAGGAGGCTGGGGCACATGACTTACAAGGACAGGCTGAGGGAACTGAGCGAACTTAGGCCACGTCTAGACTACGCGCCGTATCGACGCGTTAAAATCGATTGCTCAGGGATCGATATATCACGTCTAATCTAGACGGGATATATCAATCCCTGAGCGCACTTATATCGATTCTGGAACTCCACCAACCCCAACGGAGTTCCAGAATCGACATGGTGAGCTGCGGACATCGATCCCACGCGGTGAGGATGAGTGAGTAAATCGATTTTAGATATTCGACTTCAGCTACGTTATTCACATAGCTGAAATTGCGTACCTAAAATCAATTTTACCCCGTAGTGTAGACCAGCCCTTAGTCTGCAGAAGAGAAGAGATGAGTGAGGGTGAGATTTGACAGCAGCCTTCAACTACCTGAAGGAGGGTTCCAAAGAGGTTGGAGCTCGGCTGTTCTCAGTAGTGGCAGATGACAGAACAAGGAGCAATGGTCTCAAGTTGCAGTGAGGGAGGTCTAGGTTGGATATTAGGAAAAAACATTTCACTAGAAGGGTGGTGAAGTACTGGAATGGGTTACCTAGGGAGGTGGTGGAATCTCCATCATTAATGATTTTAAGGCCTGGCTTGACAAAGCCCTGTCTGGGATGATTTAGTTGGTGTCAGTCCTGCTTTGAGCAGGGGGTTGGACTAGATGACCTCCTGAGGTCTCTTCCAACCCTAATCTTCTATGATTCTATGAAAAACAGTGGCAGAGTGAGCAGGGGCATGTGCCAGGTCTGGGAGGGAATGAGAAGAACAGTCCCTGGCTGCTCGCTATGCCGGGGATCCAGTGTCCAGCACTGGGGTACTCTCCAGCCATATAAGCTGCCCAGAGTCTTCAGAGTTACATAGGAGGCTGCTTCCCTTTCACCCGCTTTGGTTTGGGATAAAGATTCCTGGCAAATTAACAGCAAGAGCCTCCCCGTATTGCAGGGGGTTGATCATGTGACTGCAGTAGGTTCACGGCATTGACAGCACTACCATATCACGTGACTTCCCAATACTGCCACCTTCTACCACACCTGATATTGCCACAAGGAGGACAGCTCCTCTCCATGCAACGTGTTTCTTTCCCGCCCTGGGCAGCCTTCACCCACAGTGGTGAAAATGGTTTTGTGTAGGGAGTGTGCCAAGCAGCAGCTGAGAGGTCCTGCTTTGTGGCTGGAGAAGGTTTTGCACTGAGCACTAGGAGGTGGCATCTCACTGCTCTCTCTGTATGCAGCAGCATTTCCCCAGTTCCAAGGCAAAGCAGCTCCCAATGCACCCTACTGCAATCCCTGGGTGGAGGAGTTTCCATTTTCACAGATGCTAACGTTTTCTGCATTAGCCCCAGACATCTCCCCAGACTGCATCTGCTCCTTCTCCCAGAGCTCCAGCAGATGAAGGGCAGGGGGAAAGCTGCCTTCTGGGGCCCAAGGGCTGGACCAGAGGAGAAGTTTGCAGCTCATTGCGATGCATGTGAGGAATGCAACTGACAACAATCAGCACAACTGCCTGCCAGTGGGGGAGGAGCAGCTTCTTAGGCTTTGTCTACACTTACAGTTTTGCAGCGCTGGCAGTTACAGCTGTGGTCGTACAGCTGTGTACGGCCAGCGCTGCAGTGTGTCCACACTTGCACCAGTTGCAGCACTGTTGTGAGTGGTGCATTGGTGGGCAGCTATCGCCATCAGAGCACCTGCGTCCGCATTTTGTCGCTGGGTTGTGGGAAGGGACGGAAGCGTGCGGGTCATTCTGCTTCCTGTGGCCAACGACCCGTGCTGCCAGGGATCGGACCCCATGCTAACGGGCCCACACCTTAGGCACCTTTTAATTTTTTTTTTTTTTTAACTCCCGTCCCAGCTGCGGTCTGCTCATGGCCCGTCTCCTGTTGAGTGAAGCGCCGGCGGGGCGCGGCAATGCCACTACTCATCAGTAGAGCTCCAGCTGGGGCTGCGGGGCTGCGGCAACTCCGGCGGCTCCAGCCATGAGAGTGGGGCGACGGGCTTGTTGCGTCTCCGGTCAGGACCGCGGATCGCGGAGTCTGCCCGCCGCTCTGACCGGGCGTCACCGGGAAGCGGAGTCGCAAGGCTTGCTCTCGCTCCAACTGGAGCGCGGCAAGGCCGGCTCTCCCGCTCTGGAGCTCCGCTGGAGCACGGCAAGCCCGCTTCCCCGCTGGAGCTCTGGGCCCTTTAAATAGCCCTAACCCGGGGCAGTGAGGGGGGTATTAAAGTCCTGGGGCTTCCAGCTGCCTCTTGCCACCACTTCGCGGTCCTTCAAATAGCCGCCGGAGCCCGCCTCCCCGCATTCCCCAGTCGCTCCGCGGGAACTTGACTAGTGACAAGAGAGGGACGGCTGGCTGAGAGCAATGGAGGAGGCACATGGAGCGGGGAGTGATGGCGGCGGCAAGCAACGAGATTGTGAAAGCTTGCGTTGTGGAGGATCCAGCGTGGACGCGGCTCTGGCTGCTTTCGCAGGCCAGTCCGGAGGACGTGCAGCCACGGTATCTCTGAAAGCTGGAAACATGGCGCAGGGGGTGCGGCGCCTTGGGCAGAGTGGCAGGGCTGGTTGCGGGCAGCAGTGTGTGGGGGGCTCGTTGGCCTTTGGCAGGGCTGCACCGGGGTGTGCTCTGTGGCACTCGCGGAGCTCTGTGGCTCGAGCAGACCACAGGAGTAGGGGCTCGACTCTCGAGTGCCCTTCTGCCAAACAGACGATTGGGCTGCAGTGGGCTAAACCATGGCAGTGCAGAGACTAACGACTCGACTGAGGCACAGGGATGCGCCGGACTGCAGCCCTGGGCCAAGCTCACTAACGCGAGCCTCTCGCCACAGAGCACGTAGGCAGCTGGAACGCCCGCACCAAGCCCTGCACACTCTAAGACCATGAGCGCACCCTAAGCCACCTGTTCCTCATCATAGCCCCGCTAGCACTCCCAGCGTGCCTGAAGCAGCCTCGACACTCCCTGTCTCCAACCAGCCCCACAATCACGCCTCGTGCCGGCTAGCCGCCTAGAGCGGGGCAATCGCACTTACCTCCAGTCAGCCTGCACATGCCTTCAGCCAGCCCCATGTACCACGCTGCCCTGCAGTTCCAGGCCATTACCCTGCGGGAGCATCTGGAACCAACACATGTGACACCCAGGGAGTGGCAGGGACCACACAGTGAAACAGCAGTCATTAATAACAATCACAGCATATATGACAATGTATAAAATTTATATTCATATAGTTAGGAAAGTAAAAATAATACATGAAAGAAATGAGAGCTTTTTTTTTCATTTTTTGAAAGTCATCCCTGCGATCTGTGCTTCTTGGCACCCCCCGCCCTTCTCCTTAGGCGGAGCCTGTTCTTTTCATGGTTTCCTTATCCTCCAGTCCTTGCAACTTCTTATTTCTGTGGACATACAGATTCTAACTGCTTTTCACACCATTCTCTCTTAGTCTTCCTTGGTTTTTTTTAAGCTTTGCAGTCTTTCAGAAGTCTGCACTGTGGAGCGAGTATAGTCACTTTAAAAAAACAGCAGGGATAAACTGTTAAGACAGAGCCGCATTGTTTTAAGAGTTTGGTAGCATCATTTACACATTCTGAGCAATAGCACAGAGAGGCGCAGCTTGCAGATAGAGATGGCGAGTTTCCACATGCAGCTCACAGTGGAAGGGGCTGCCACATTGGCTCACTGGGAAGGGTGGGGTGGGGGTTGCTCACTGTGGAACGCCATGGGTTCTGGGGCTTGTGAAAGCAAAGGCACACAGGGAAACTCAATGGCTATTCTACACTAGCATGGTTGTCAGGCAGCCACAGCGCCCTCTGCTCCCAAATACATTTGCTAATCCTACAAAGAAAAGCTGCCTTACCAAGAACAGGCCCTCTGCTGTTCCTCATACCAAGTCCCAGCAGCTGTCGACTGGCTAGCTTCCTTCCAGTGGAAAATAGCTTGGCTGCAGACTCCTGGGAGTCGCCAACACTCAGTAAGCCTCCTCTCAGTTCCCTTCTACAACCCCCCCCCCCCTCTCTCAGGCTCTGAGCTCCAGGGCAGTGGAGTGCAAAGCAATGATAAGAGGCTAAAGGAATGCTGGGGATAAGTCTATATACCCTGGAGGCCAATAAAAAGCTGGTGAGATGTCCACAACTGATGACCAGAGCGCGCATCACCAGCGCGGGCCGCTGATACCGGGAAGCAGACCCAGGTGTACAGCCAGCGCTGCAAACAGGGAGTTGCAGCGCTGGCTGAGCTTTTAAGTGTAGACACCTGCTAAGTTGCAGCGCTGTAACCCCCTCGCCAGCGCTGCAACTTGCAAGTGTAGCCAAGCCCTTAGTACAGTGACTGCTTGAGCCCAGTTCAAACCTGAATCTCCAGCAAAAAAGGAAAGGAAAGCAGAGAAGGTCATTAACATGAATTCCCGGCAGTCGAGTGGTTCATTTCTGGCACCAACCCAAGGCTGCCTTGGCCCTGGATGACCTAAGGGGGCTTTTCCCACATGAAGCCTGATAATAGACATTAAGGGATCCCTGCTGAGGGAGTGGACGAAGAGACTCCCTGAGAGAGGTCCCTGCACTCTCTCCTATTGACAGCTTTAGGATATGCTCCTTTTCCAGCTGGCTGGGAGTGGTCTTTGGGATCATCTGGGCATGGGTTTCACAGACCCTGAGTGAATAAGGGGGGAGATGCAGCTGAGGGGAGCAGGCTGTGTTTTGGCACACACAAGCCAGACCCCAGGCCCTGTGATCCTAGAAATGGCACTAATCCCAGGGCACCTTTCCACTAACTTGTACAGCCAGCCGGTGTGGCAGGGGCAGCAAGAACCTGCCCTGTTGCTGCCATTGGTTCAGCTGAACTGGATCTGGGGAAAATATTAGTGCTGTCAGGCTCCTGCACCTGCACAGTTAGAGACACTGCTCAACTGGACTTGATTTCACCAGGGTTAATGAACAGGGAGGTAAAAATGTGTCAGTCTGGCCACTGGAGCCTTGTCTTCACTAGAGCTCCAATGGTGCTAGCACCTGCTCAGCCAAACAGCTTGTTGTACTGGTGGAATCTGCCCTGTGACCCAGCCACTTCCCCAAGTACCCACCCACCCTTATGATGCTGTCAGTGCTATGGTGGCTGCACTCAGGAGCAGCTCTAGACATTTTGCCACCCCAAGCACAGAGGGTCTGCTGGTCCCGTGGCTTCGGCAGACCTCCTGCAGGTCCACCAAAGCCATGGGACCAGCGGACCCTCCACAGGCATGCCTACGGGAGGTCCACCGAAGCTGCTGGACCAGCAGACCCTCCGCAGGCAAGCTGCCGAAGGCACCCTGCCTGCCGCCCTAAGGGCAACCAGCAGAGCGCCCCCCACAGCTTGCCACCCAAGGCACACTCTTGGAGCGCTGGTTCCTGGAGCCACCCCTGGCTGCACTCCATGGCAACACAAAAAGCCTGTCTAGATTATCTCTGCTATTCAAATACCTGATTGGCTCTCCAGGTAGCTGTGACATTATCTGATTAAAATATGACCATATAGCTCATTGTTGCAACCACTGTTATATATTTGCAGCAAATCTTGTACAAAGGCTGTTGAGTGAGGTGTCTATGAAAAGGTTATGATTTGCCGGTTATTATTATGCTATCTGTATGCATATATCATTCTTGTATGTGAAGTTATAAGTATTGGTTCTATACTTGTATATCTAATGTTTACTCCTGGGGAAACACCCACTAAGTAATTAGCCAGCACATTTTGGAGGCACTATTCAAATTGAGTGGCCCATCAAAGAAACATTTAACTAACAATGGACCATGGGAGATGCCTATCTACATTTAATGAAATCTCCTGCTGTGACTAGGCAAAATGCATGGACATGTGACTTGCCTATGTGACTCCAAACTTTATCTTCTTGTTGTGATTTTTCACAGTAAGAACAATGGGATGCCCTCCACATGGCAAAAGCTATAAAGGGCAAGTCCTTCTATGATGAGATAACTGGCTCTGTGGATGAGGGAAAAGCAGTGGATGTGCATCATATTGGGCTGCATTAGTAGGAACGTTGCCAGCAGATCAAGGTAAGTGATTATTCCCCTCTGTTCGGCACTGGTGAGGCCCCATCTGGAGTATTGCATCCAGTTTTGGGCCCCCCACTACAGAAAGGATGTGGACAAATTGGAGAGAGTCCAATGGAGGGCAACAAAAATGATTAGAAGGCTGGGGCACATGACTTAAGAGGAGAGGCTGAGGGAACTGGGATTGTTTAGTCCGCAGAAGAGAAGAATGAGAGGGGATTTGATAGCTGCTTTCAACTACCTGAAAGGAGTTTCCGAAGAGGATGGATCTAGATTGATCTCAGTGGTACCAGATGAGAGAACAAGGAGTAATGGTCTCAAGTTGCAGTGGGAGAGGTTTAGGTTGGATATTGGAAACAACCTTTTTCAACTAGGAGGGTGGTGAAGGCAACTGGAAAATGTGTTTACCTAGGAGGTGGTGGAAATCTCTTCGTAATGGTTTTTAAGGTCAGGCTTGACAAAGCCCTGGCGGATGATTAGTTTGAACTGGTCCTGCTTGGAGCGGGAATTGGACTAGATGACCTCCCTATGGTCCGCTTCCAACCCTAAAATATTCTATGATGCTTTACTCTGGAGAAACCTTGCTACAAACTGAAGCTCTGAACAAGGAACTGAACTGACCATGCCAAGCCTGTGGAATGCATATCCAGAGATTGATTCAAGCCACAGTTATTTCAAATCACTGCTACAAGCCTGACCAGAACTTGCCATTTAATTGTATGTATTGATTCTTTAACCAATTTTAAACTCTTGCTTTTTTTTATAAATATAATCTTTAGATTGGATACTAAAGGATTGCATCAAGTGTGATTTGAGGATTAAGTTACAAGCGCTGAATGGAAGTGCGGGGGTACACCCTGGAAGAACCCTGCGCCACGTCCCGTGCAGGCTGCAAGCCCCACGCCAAAGAGCCGGCAGCGCGCCACAAACGCCGTCCAGGACCGCCTCAGTGAGGCCATTGGCCCCACACCCCTCGGGAGATGCAGTCCACCCGCACCATCCCCGACACCGACAGCCCACTGCGCCCAGACATCGTCGTCACGGACGCGGATCGGAAAAAGAATCAATCACCTTGTCGACGTGACGATCCCGTTCGAGATCAGGACTCCGGCGTTCCGCGAAGCCCTAGCCCCGTAAACTCGAAAAATATGCGCTCCTTGACTGACCCCTTGCGGCCAAAGGGCACGAGGTTTAACAAAACCGACGCCCCTGAATCGTCGGGGCGCTAGGCGCCTGGGAACCCCTGTAATGAAATGTGTACTTAGGGCCTGTGGGGTGGGCCGTCGCATGCGATGACTCATTAGACTTTGAATGGTCTCGAACACTATCCCGGTGGTCCAAGGGATCATTTACACCGAACAATCACCGCCACCGCCATACCAGGAGTGAGCCGATGTGGCTCCAACACACCCAACGGGGGGGGGAACCCTTAAATAAACCCCCCTACTAAAACTACATCCCCTGAGTCCCTGGAACCCACCAAATGCTGGATTCCACCACGTGAAAGGGTCACCCTTTCCCTCATTAACCAGTGGCCCGCTTGCCTCATCCATGACTATGTGTAACCCATTAGATGGAAGCGATGTACCACTCACTGCCCCTACTATATTTTGACCTCCCACCCACCGAACCCCGCCATTGGGGAACATTACAAGACGTAAGTTAATATATGCTAACCCATAACCAAATACCAGCGTTCCCCCATACTCTGTATGTTGCCCCCGATGACTAATGACTGACACGCCAAACTCTGTGTATCATCTTTATTTAAATATTCTCTAATAAACATATTGACCTGGGTGTGTAGGATCAGAAGAACCTACTTTTTTTATCAGACTGGTTGTGAAGGACCACTCATCTCTGAATCCAGTGGTTTTGGTGGTGATATAAGAGCAGCCTTTATGTTTCCTTGTCAGCCAGGGTGGTGAAACAGGAATTTACTTTTGTGGCTGGTTTGGTATATCTTATGAAAGAATAACCACCAGTTTTGAGTTGTGTTTGCCCTATTTCTCAGCAGTGTGTCCTGAATTTGGCATCCTTAGCTGTGACCCACTAAGGCATGGTTACAGTAGCATTTATTATGGAAAGAAATTTCACACACCTGTGAGCCCCTGCAGCATGGGAAACGACCAGGGAACTATGGCATGCTTGTGCACATGACTGCAAGGAACTAGACTGATCTGTTCACTGTGGACATTCAATGATGGATCTTACTTAGCATTTCATCACCATGAAGACAAGAAAAGCTGGAACAGCTTTGTGCTGGTCACTGGGGTGTGCATGCCCAATACAAAATAACTTTTCTTGACCTGTGTTTTCATTGCATCACCCAGGAGAACAAGCCTTGTTCCTTGTAATGAAAGGAGAATTTTAGAGTTGGCAACACAGTAGGAGGCACACTGCTACTGCTGGTGAGGTGGCAAAATTTGAGACACTCTTTTGTGGTGGCAGAATACATCCCTTAAGCGTCCAGCCAGGTCCATTGAGCAGTCCCACTGAAATTGGCCAGGCCTCAGGGGGAATTGCACTATTCAATACAGCTGGTCAGCAAAAGGAAACTATTTTTTGTAGGAAATTTAGAAAAATGTTTGATTTTTCAATAAAAATTGAAAATGAAATCCAAAAGCTGTTCCATTCAGGCTGTGCCATTCACCCTGCCCCATTCCACCTACTCCCAGGAGTGTGCTGTGTCCCCACTCCTCCCTCTCCCTTCTGGAGCACTGTCAAACAGCTGGGGGCAGGCAGAAGTGCTGGGAGGGAGGGGGAGGAGCAGGAACACAGCATGTTCAAGGGAGGAGGCAGGGGGAGCTTGGCTCCCAGTGGGTGCAGAGCACCTACTAATTTTTCCCTGTGGATGCTTCAGCCCTGGAGCACCCATGCAGGTGGCACCTATACCCTGACTGAGGCTGGCTGGAAAGAAAACCCAAGAAATTACAGCAGTGGGTTTCCATTTTTAACTATAACGTTGTTTGGATGGAAATTCCAAGGTATCTTGGTTGATTGTGCCAGGTGCTGGCCACATGGCTTCACCACACACGCCTCTCCCATTCTCATGAACATACTATGTTGGTGATAGGAGCACAATCCCTCCATAGGCATTTTGGAAAATATGGGAGGGTGTGTGTGTGTCTGTGTCTGTGTGTGTGTACAGACTCCATTATGACTAACAGTTTTACCTGTGCCTTTCTCCATTAGCATTGCATTAACAGAGGGTTTTGCTTTAATTTTCCTACAGTTGACTAAAAGAGTTGAGAAAAAGAAAATAAAAAAAATCCAGAACTCTGGCTAGCAGAGTTTGCAGGGTCTAGCAGCATTGCTAGCAGAGCTTGGAAATTCCATTGTATACAGGGTCTGAATGTATTATCCCCTGACAGCTGGTTTGGGAGCAGGAGACACTTCAGGAGCAAACTCTATTTATAGGAACATCCATTGTTTCATTTTCTCTGTGTATATCTATCTATATCTATTTTCCTACTGTATTTTCCACTATATGCATCCAATGAAGCAGGGCTGTAGCCCATGGAAGCTTATTAGCTCAGTGCTTTGAGCATTGACCTGCTAAACCCAGGGTTGTTAGTTTAATCCTTGAGGGAGCCATTTGGGGATTGGTCCTGCTTTGAGCAGGGGGTTGGACTAGATGATCTCTTGAGGTCCCTTCCAACCCTAATATTCTATGATTATGCTCAAATAAGTTGGTTAGTCTCTAAGGTGCCACAAGTACTCCTGTTCTTTTTGCAGTTACAGACTATCATGGCTGCCATTCTGAAAACTACTCTCCATAGTTATCAAGCAGACAGGGATTGTGTAGCTCTAAGTGATCAGCTTTGACTGGTGGTGTACTAATGGAAAAGAACCCCATAGATATTGAACCCGGCCCTGGTTTCTGCTGGCTCCACCTGACAGAAGGGTTACACCTTTAAGGAGTTAAGGCACAGACACACACACCCAACCTGCATATGCTTTGAAGCACACTGCTTACAAATTTATGGATACCAAGTCCAGAAAGGATCATTGGGATCATAAAATCTGCCCTCCTAGATAACACAGGCCAGAGAAATGCCCCAGAATCACTCCTGGAGCAGACCTTTTAGAAAGGTAGACAATCTTGACTGAAAAATGGTTGGTGATGGAGAATCCACCACAACCGTTGGTAAGTCAGTCCAATGGTTGTTAATTACACTCATTGTTAAAGTTTGACTTATTTCTAGTCTAAATTTGTCTAGTTTGAACTTCCAGATATTGGATCATGTTAGACCTTCCTCTGTTAGGCTGAATAGCCCATTGCCAAGTATTTGTTCCCTCCATATGTACTTATAGACCGTGATCAAGTCACCCCTGAACCTTCTCTTTGTTAAACCAAACAGATTGAGCTCCTTCAGTCTGTCACTGTAGGACAGGGTTTCTAATCCTTTAATCATTGTTGTGGCTCTTCTGACCCCTCTCCTTCAATTTATGAGCATCCTTCTTGAATTGTGAGCACTGGAACTTGACCCCATTTTCTAGCAATGGTTGCACAAGTGCCAAATACAAAGGTAAAATAACCTCTCTGCTCTATCTGAGAGTCCCTTTCCCTATAACAAGTGGGGTTCCGCAGGGGTCTGTTTTGGGACCGGCTCTGTTCAATATCTTCATCAACGACTTAGATGTTGGCATAGAAAGTACGCTTATTAAGTTTGTGGATGATACCAAACTGGGAGGGATTGCAACTGCTTTGGAGGACAGGGTCAAAATTCAAAATGATCTGGACAAATTGGAGAAATGGTCTGAGGTAAACTGGATGAAGTTCAATAAAGACAAATGCAAAGTGCTCCACTTAGGAAGGAACAATCAGTTTCACACATACAGAATGGGAAGAGACTGTCTAGGAAGGAGTATGGCAGAAAGAGATCTAGGGGTCACAGTGGACCACAAGCTAAATATAAGTCAACAGTGTGATACTGTTGCAAAAAAAGCAAACGTGATTCTGGGATGCATTAACAGGTGTGTTGTAAACAAGACACGAGAAGTCATTCTTCCGCTCTACTCTGCGCTGGTTAGGCCTCAACTGGAGTATTGTGTCCAGTTCTGGGCACCGCATTTCAAGAAAGATGTGGAGAAATTGGAGAGGGTCCAGAGAAGAGCAACAAGAATGATTAAAGGTCTTGAGAACATGACCTATGAAGGAAGGCTGAAAGAATTGGGTTTATTTAGTTTGGAAAAGAGAAGACTGAGAGGGGACATGATAGCAGTTTTCAGGTATCTAAAAGGGTGTCATCAGGAGGAGGGAGAAAACTTGTTCACCTTAGCCTCTAATGATAGAACAAGAAGCAATGGGCTTAAACTGCAGCAAGGGAGATTTAGGTTGGACATTAGGAAAAAGTTCCTAACTGTCAGGGTAGTTAAACACTGGAATAAATTGCCTAGGGAGGTTGTGGAATCTCCATCTCTGGAGATATTTAAGAGTAGGTTAGATAAATGTCTATCAGGGATGGTCTAGAGAGTATTTGGTCCTGCCATGAGGGCAGGGAACTGGACTCAATGACCTCTCGAGGTCCCTTCCAGTCCTAGAGTCTATGAATCTATGCATTCAAGGAGCTGTAAAACCAAGTCCATTCTGGTGGCTTTGCACCACATAGGTGTACTCCTAAAGCTGCCAGTTACTTTTTTTTTTTTAAAGTGATTGAAGGTGGTTATTACAGATCTTCAGATCACTAGAAGTACAGCATAGGAGCAATCTCCTTGGATTCTTTGTTTAGTATCATTGATGATATGTTTAAAAACAAGGACATTCCAAGCCAAAATGTACATTAAAATGGAGTTAAGACAGAGTACATACCAGTAATTGACGAATGTCATAAGGTAGGGTTTCTCTCACTGGATTCCTGTAAACAGTCCTCACACACCCCCACAGCAAGATCAACACCATGTGCTTTATTTACAACATGCAAGTCAAGTACAAGTTCCCCAAAGCATACAGCTTTTTCCGTCTTCCCAGATACAGAGGCAGAGTTCTCACCACCCTAAGCTCCTGGTATGCTAGCCTCCCCACTCCTGTCTCTTTTAACTGCTCTCCGTGGAGACACTGGTTCATCATGTTAATTGGTTAATCACCTGGTGCCTAATAATTATCTCATCTATTTGGCCCACATGAGGACTTTTGTCAGGTGCATGGAGTGATGAATCAGCCTCAGGCCACTCCCCACTCTGTCACACATGGTAAAAGACATTATCCCCAAATCAAGCATTACAAAACCAGGAACTACAGCATTATGTTACACTAATAGTCTCCCAAGTATACTGAGCTATGGAAATGCAGAGCTAGGGCACCCAAATAACCTTAACTCTGCCCCATAGTGACACTAAAATATGAGAAAAGAATGTGTATTTAAAAATGAATCTTATCTAACTTGGGACCACAAAACCTAAAAAGCCTTAATGCTAACCAGAGAGTTAGTGTGTGGCATCACTACAGGGCAGAGCTAAGGTTGTTTGGATGCCTTAATGACATATTCCAGAGCTTATGATGTTTGGGTTTCCAGATCAAAAACAGGATTCAGGAGATCCATTCCTTGTTCTGCCACAAACTTCCTATTCGGTGCAGGTCAAGTCACTCGAACCAGACTATTTGTAGGTAGAATGATTCAGTGCTTCAGTTTCCCTATGTGAACTGGGGATAATAATCTGTCCCCCTCGCAGGGCCTGTCTAGAAACCATCAGTAATGTTTAAGAGGTGAAAACAATGAAGCTGTTCAGGAAGAAATGTGGCACTGGGCTGGGGCTGGGTGGGATGTGTGGAGCCCCCCAGGTAGGGAGGAATACTGGGAACCAACCACTGTGCTGGAGACTGAGGTGGTGGCAGACTGTGCTGGGGATGGCGAGCAGAAGAGCGAAGAGATCAAGGACAGAGTAGGTGGGGTAGCTGTGACACAAGGCTGGGGCCTCACCTGAGAGAGCTATAGAAGAATCACTGAGGACCATGCACCAGAGTTCATTGGGGTACAACAAGCAACATGGGGAGCCTAGGCTCATGCTGTTATGATGCCTGCCTCACCCATGAGCCGCAATAGGCTGTTCTGATTCATCGGCAAGGGGTGGCATTTTGGCCCATTGTGGTTTGAGACCTGGCTTTGGCTGATCAGGGACTGTGTGTCCCCCACATTCCCAGGAAGCCCTGCTCTGAAGTGGGCTCTGAGGGCACATGGGCATGTTTTGGGCCCAGGGGACAGTGCTGTGCTATGTAACTGGTGGTGGGTTTGCTTGGTAGCAGTAACAATGCTGCTGTATTGCTGGAGCTGGGAACTCCCCACTTTCTGACACTCCTGCTCCTGAGTTGGCGTCCCCCATCACTGGGCTCAAGGGAGGCCAGAGCGTCTGGGATGCTGCAGGTGCAGGGGCAAGTGTAACTTTTAATTACTGGTAGAGAGTGACTCTTTCCTTTGATGACATGATGACTCCAACAGGCAGTGGCCCTGAAATAATTGTCCCCCCGCCCGCCCCTGGCGCGTCCCCGATTCCACCCTTTCCCCACCCCCATTCCAACTCCTTCCCCAAAGTCCCGCCCCAACTCCACCCCCTCCCTGCCCCTATTGGATCCCTTTCCCAAATCCCCACCCCATTCCCACCTCTTCCCCCAGCGCGCCACGTTCCCCTTCCTCCCCCCTCCCCCACGAAACAGGTGTTTTGTGGCGCAAGCGCTGGGAGGGAGGGGAGAGAAACAGGATGCGGCGGCAGGCTAGCAGAGGAGGCAAGCTGGAGCAAGGGAGCTTCTCTGTGAGTGGTCAAATTTGCCGCCCCTTCAAATTTCTCAGCCTAGGCAATAATACGCCGCTACCAACAGAAGCCGCTATGTCTGCAGCCTGTCCCGCAAAAGGTTCTGTTTCTGGTGCACTGTTATCAAAGACAGCCCCGGAGCCACACCCCATGAGACTCAAAGCACAGACTGCAAAGCCCAGCCATGTGAGGGCAAAGGCAATCTGCTGAGAGAGATGCAGCGCCCTCAGCCTGGTTGCATTGTGTATTATCTTTATCTTGTCATGCTAATGCTTCCTTTGGGGAGCTGCAGGTGCCTCACACAGTGTTTTCTGGTTGTCTAAGTCTGCGTCTACACTATGAGCTAGGGGTGCACACAACAGGACATCTGGCTGCTGAGCTCTTCCTGGCGCTACAAAGCCCCAGACACTTGGGCTCCATCTAACCATGAGCTAAGGATGTGATTCCCTCCTCATGTACACACATTTGCCCTAGCTCTCACTGAGCTAGTATGAGGAGGCATAAGCCTTGTAGCCACAGGAGCACTGGGGGTGGCAGCACGGCTGAGCTGTGCCAAGTGCAAACATGCCTGAAACTGATTGGTATGTACTTGGACTGACTCAGCCATCTCTCCACTGCTGCTACCCATGCTACTGCAACTTCATTGCTATTATATTCATGCTAGCTCAATAACAGCTGTGTGTACACAAGCAAGGGAGTCACACCTGTAGCTCGTAGTGTAGACAGAACCTAAGTGTGAGTCTGAGATTTTGTAGCGACAGGAAGGCCCCAGTAGCAGGATGTGCTGTTGTGTACAGGGACCTGAACTCTGCCGAAGCAGCATTTGTTGATAAGTGAAGAATGAAAACTGTTTTCCAACCTTAAATCCACGATCACCAGTAGCTTCAGCTTTGGACCCCGCTCTGCTCTTTTTCCCTGCTGGGTGGAGCTCAGTGGGGCTACTCACGTGAGAGAATGCTGCAAAATCAAGGCTATAAGAATTAGAGGCTGTCGAGACTGATTTACTAGGGAAGATAAAAATAGCTGAGTATCTCTATCTTGACTAAGGATGTCTCAGGGAGATGTGAGAATGTGCAGACCTCAGGCAGGAGAGGCATTCTGTGCTGTGGAATGCAGGGAGAGATATGGGAATAAAATAAAGAAAGGAAAATGCAGGCTGACTCTCAAGGGAAGTCTCTTGAGAGTGAGATGAGTTAGGCTGTCAAATGATCTCCTAAAGTAATCTTTGTCATTTTCTGACTTTTGATCACTTAGCCATGCAATCCTGGGATAGTATTAGAGCCATTTTACACATGTAACTAGTATAGAGCCACACAGGTTTATACAGCACTCTGTAGGCATGGCAGAGGGGAAGGTTCCTGACCTGGCAATTCCTCACACTCTGAGGACTCTGTATTCCTAAGAACATAAGAACAGCCATACTGGGTCAGGCCAAAGGTCCAACTAGTCCAGTATCCTGTCTTCCGACAGTGGCCAATGCCAGGTACTCCAGAGGGAATGAACAGAACAGGTAATCACCAAGTGATCCATCCCCTGTTGCCCATTCCCAGTTTCTGGCAAACAGAGGCTAGGGATACCATCCCTGCCCATCCCATTGCCTCCTCCAGGTAAATATCTCCATGCCTGTACTTGGAGTTACCATCTCATTTCTTCCATTGTCATGGGGTGAGGAGGGATAACTGCCCTACAGGTACCCACAGGCCACTACTTTCCCCCAAAATTCCCTCAAGGAGAGGGTTTGAAATGAGGTGAGGGAGCCAGTGCTACTCTGTCAGCTCAGCATTACCATAGGAGGGTTTGTCTTGCTGGCTTGGAAGAGTTCAATGGAAAGTAGCTGGTTTCCCAAGTTTGACCCACATTACCCATGGAGCCTCCACTGATGGGTTTCTGTCAAGGAATGGGGAACATACCCCATCTAGCCAGCACTCTAGCTTTCTGTGCCACCTGAGCATGGACCTGCCCACTGGTTTAGCTGAAGGGAGTGTTTGCCCCAAGTACACAGAGTGAGAGATTCCCCCAAACTTCAGCTACAGTGTTTTACTTAGCTCTAGTACTTAAGGGCAAGATGGGCGGGGGTTGGAGAACGTGAGGGGCTATGGGAAAGGGCGGGGGGTTGTTAGATGCAGGTTGATGTTAGCTTTGAATAAATTTTGTAATATTAGGAAAGTTCCAGAGGGTCGAAACAATGCCAGGGTTGTGCCAATATTCCAAAAGGGCAAGCAGGACAACTACGGTAATTATAGGCTAGATAACCCAACATCAGTACCAGGAGAAACTATAGACTGATTGATATGGGACTCAATCAATAAGGAATGAAAGGATGGGAATACAATTAATACCAAAGAGTATGGTTTATGGAAAATTGTAAACAACCTAGATATTTTTGATGAGATTAGAAATGTGGCTTCTGATGTTTTGATGTAATATACTTAGAACTCTGTAAGGTGTTTGACACAGGCCTGGTCTACACTATGGGGATAAGTCAACCTAAGTTACACAACTCCAGTTACATAAATAATGTAGCTAGAGTTGATGTAACTTAGGTCGACTTACTGCGTTGTCTACACTGCACTGGATCAACAGGAGAGATACCTTATACTTTTTGTTCCAGTAGAGTACCAGAGTCATTTGAAGAGTGATCTGCAGTTGATTTAGCAGGTCTTCAACAGACCCAGACCGTGCATCGATCGCTACAGTGCAGACCAGGCGTTGGCAACCTTTCAAAGTTGTGTGCCGAGTCTTCATTTAGTCACTCTAATTTAAGGTTTTGAGTGCCAGTAATACATTTTAATGTTTTTAGAAGGTCTCTTTCTAGAAGTCTATAATATATAATTAAACTATTGTTGTATGTAAAGTAAATAAGGTTTTTAAAACATTTAAGAAGCTTCATTTAAAATTAAATTAAAATGCAGAGCCCCCCAGACCGATGGCCAGGACCCAGGCAGTGTGAGTGCCACTGAGAATCAGCTCACACGCCACCTTTGGCATGCATGCCATAGGTTGTCTACCCCTGGTGTAGACATACCTTAACATTGCACAACACTGTGATTAAAAAATTAGCACTGCACAAATTCAATGTAACTGTCATAAATATAGAGGGAAAGGTAACAACCTTTATGTATGCAGTAGCATAAAATCCCTCCTGGCCAGATGTACTGAATCACTTTACCTGTAAGGGATTAAGAAGCTCAGATAACCTAGCTGGCACTTCACCAGAAGGACCAACGAGGAAAGAAGATACTTTCAAATCTGGGGTGGGGGTGGGGGTTGTTTGTGGCTCTCTTTGTTCTCCCTCTCCCAGAGAGAGAAACCAAGCAGGGACAACATCTCCTAAAAATATACCTGGAATGATCCATTTAAAATTACAAAAATTGTAAGTAGGCAAGGAAATGGGTTAGGTTATCTTTTGTTTTGGCTTGTAAATTTTCTCTGTGCTACAAAGGTAGTTTTATTCCTGTTATTTGTAACTTTAAAACTGAGCCTAGAGGGGAATCGTCAGTGTTTTAAATCTTTTTATTACCTTGTAAAGTTACCTTCCATCCTGATTTTGCAGCTATGATTCTTTTACCTTTTCTTTAAATAAAGTTCTTCCTTTAAGAATCTGATTGATTTTCAGTGTCCTATTCTCAAGCCTCCTCAGAGAGGGGGTGAAGGAGCTTGGGGAATATTTTGGGGAAATAGGGACTCCAAGTGACCCTTTTCCTGAATTTTTGTGTAAATCACTTGGTGGTGACAGCAATACCATCCAAGGACAAGTAAAGGAATTGTACCATGGGGAAGTTTTAACCTAAACTGGTAGAATATAAGCTTAGGGGCTATTTCATGCGGCTCCTCACATCTGTACCCCAGAGTTCAGGGTGGGGAGGGACATGGGAGGCAAGTTTGTAGAAATTTTGATGGTGCCCAGAACCCGCCCCCCCAACTCCGCCCCCTCAAACTCCGCCTCCACCTGCCTAAGGCTCTGAGCGGAGTTTCAGGGGGGAGGTCTGGGGTGCAGGTCCTGGGCTGGGGATTAGGGTGCAGGAGGGGTGCAGGCTTTGGGAAGCAGTTTGGGTGCTGGGTGCAGGCTTCGGGCTGGGGCACAGGGTGGGTGTGCAGGAGGGGGTGAGGGCTGCAGGCTTTGGGACGGAGTTTGGGTGCAGGCTCTGGGCTGGTGGTAGTGTAGGAAGGGGTGAGGGGTGCAGGCTCTGGGAGGGAGTTTGGGTGCTGGGTGCAGGTTCTGGGCTGGGGCAGGGGGTGAGTGTGCAGGAGGGGTGAGGGGTGCAGGCTTTGGGACGGAGTTTGGGTGCAGGTTTCAGCTGGGGCTGGGGTCGTAGGAAGGGGAGGTGGTGCACGCTGGGGCAGAGATCAGGTCTGCAGGGGAATGAGGGTTGGAGCTGAGGATGAGGCGTTCGTGCTGCAGGGGTGCTCAGGGCTGGGGCAGAGGATTAGGGTGCAGGGGAATGAGGGCTCTGGCTGGGGATGAGGGGTTTATGATGCGGGGATAGGCTCTGGCTGGAGATGAGGATTAGGGTGCACGGGGGATGAAGGCTCTGGTTGAGGATGAGATTAGGGTGCAGAGGGATGAGGACTCTGTCTGGGATGAGGATTAGGGTGCAGGGGATGAGGGCTCTGGCTGGGGATGAGGGTTCTGAGGCGGAGAGATGAGGGCTCTGGCGCGGATGAGGATAGGGTGCAGGGGGATAGGGCTCTGGCTGCGGAAGGGATTGTGGTTTAGCCACTCAAAGGGATCCCCCCCAGTCCTAAGGGGAGGACCTCACAGGACCAGACAAAGCCACTATCACGGGGGACATTTAAGTAAAAGAACAGGGGATGGGATTGAGGTTCAGGAGGAAGGGAAGCCTGGACGGGACACCGAGCCAGAGAACCACGGACAGCCAGCCCAGCTGCTCCTCGAAGGGTGTCAAAGGAGCCAGTAGACACCAGCCAGAGGATCACCGCCACTACATGAACGGTAACCAGGGACCGGAAAACAAGCCCACAGTCACTGGAGTTCTCCATCGGCCAACCTCCTCTCCCTGTCGGTAATGGTCTTTTTTAGCCAGGGTGGGAGGAGGTTGCGCAGGATCTGGACTTCGTGGGCCACGGGATAGGGATGGTAGAGAAGGAGATGAGGGGAAAAGTGCAGCCAAAACAACGCAACAAGAGATTCAAGTGAGGAGACCGTAATAGGGGCTGCAACCTGGCGCACTCTAAGTAAACAGCGCAGGGTCTCCCTCACCCGCAGACGGGCAGGTGTCGTGGGACGAGGGTGAAACCTACGCCAAACCGCCCGTGCTTCACGGCCCATGGAGGCGCCATGAATATACCTTGGCGGGCCGGACCAGGGTGGAGTAATAGGCTGGCCCACCGGGGCTTCCTCACCCTCCAGAGGTGCGGAGAAGGTTCCGCCACCTTGGTGTCAGGGCAGGACACAAGGTGTGAGGAAATGGCAAAGGGTTATGGAGCACGAGCGTGGTAGAGTTGTTCAGGCGCAAGTTTTAAAACGGACTGGCTGCTGATTGTGCAGCCGGGCTTGCGGAGAAGGGGCGGGCGGGCGCGGTCGGGTTCTACAGGCAGGGGCCGATGAAAAGGTCTGAGGGCCCGGGGTGGGGGTGGCGGGGCGTGCCTCCCGCAGGACTCACGGTCAGACGGTAGGCCTTGAGCAGATGGGCTAGCAAACGCGCCTCGCACCTCCTGGAGCACGCGCCGGGGAGTACAAGGTCTGGAGAGCCCCATGCGTTGAGCAAGCGTCAGGGGATCCAGCCAGCTGCCCTGCTCGTAGTCCAGGAGGTCTCCGACCCTGGTAGCTTCTGCCAGGACCAACCTCTGGCGCACCGCGGGGGACTCCACCACCTGCACACGGAGCTGGGGATTGTGTAGCAGGGGCTCCGCGAGGAGATCCGCCTCCTCGGTGGCCGCCACGGACCTGGTCGCAGAGAACAGCTTCCAGGTCTGGAGGAGGTCCTGGTAGAAGACCGGCAGCCCAGAGAGGTCTCGTGGAAGACCCCTCGGCTCGAGATAAAGGAGCTGCCAGTCGTATCGGAGCCCTCGGAAGCGGCGCAGGAAGGCGTGCGCCAGGGCTCTCCATGCCGGACCACCCGCACCATAAAGAAACCTCTGCAGTGCCTGGAGACGGAAGACGTGGACCTGAGTGCGCAGGCACTTCAGGCCCTGCCCTCCCTCCTCCAGGGGCAGGCGAGAAAGTAGAGTAGCTGGTTAAATCGCCATGTACTGAGGTGGTGTGTCCCCCCTTCGCCTCAGAGGAGGAAGAGCCCAGCCAGAGGAAAGAGCAGGCGGAGCTAGCGAGCTCTGAGCCCGTCCCTCAAAGGGTCAGGCAACGACCCGGAACTATAAAGGCCGGCCCTCAGAGCTCAGTAGGGCCCCAGCCGCTGGAGAAAGCAGACGTCCCTAGGGGAGCTCGAGACTGGGAAGCTCCTGCAGCCCAAGGCAGCTGCCCAGACTGGCCAGAGCTACCCCGCGCCCACTACCCAGAGGAGCTGCCGGAGCTATCCCGTGCCAGCTACCCAGAGGAGCTGCCGGAGCTATCCCGTGCCAGCTACCCAGAGGAGTTGCCGGACCTGCCAACCAGCCCCAGCCGCGACGAACCCATGCTCCTGGACCCTGCAGAGGCCGGTGTCAGGACCCAGGTAGGGCCCGAGGTGGAGTACGGAAGTAGCCCAGGGGCAGCTGACCCCAGTCTGGCTGCAGCATTACCGGAGCCTATGTCAGTGTGTTGTGGTCAGGATCCCCACTGACTAAGCAGCGGATTGACAGCCGCTGCTAGGGCCCGAGGCTGGGACGCAATGGAGTGGGAGGGCCTGCATCCACCCGGGTGGCAGACTCCCCCTCTCCCTGGCCTGAGGAGGCTGAAGCCTGTTACTGTTGCTGAGCCCTGCCTGAGGACCTGAGCATTCTGACTCAGTGGTTGTTGCCCCGCCCTGACCTAGGGCTGGGGCTCATAACTGTTGTTACAGCTCAGCCCTGCCTGAGGGTCTGAGCCTCCTGACCCAGCGGTTGTTGCCCCGTCGGAGCTGGGGCCAGACGTAACCACAGTGCCGCCGACTACCGCAAGGGCTACCGAGGGGGACCCCTGGACTGACTATTTCCCCGGACCCCTCGGTGTGTAGTGAGCTGGTGTGGCTCCTCTCCGCCCCGGAGAGGGTCGAGCCCCAGTGAACTCTTGTACATGCCAGAACAAAAATAATCTGTTTTAATGAAGGTTCACAAGCTGCAATGAATGTGAAACAATGTTGTCAGCTAAGCTGCTGCATTATTCACTTTTATTTGTACAAGGTCCTGCCATTAATATTGACTACAAGAAAATGCAATTAAAATTTTTCTACTTGAATAAACCTCTCAGCACTGTGTTAGTTAAAGGAAGAAAACCTTTTGAGCTACTGTGGAAGAGAACATCTTAGTGCGGTGGCTGTGTGTGTGTGCGCGTGCACGGGTGTTTCTTGCATCCCGTTTACTCACCCCCTCAGGTCTGTCTTCCTCACTCTCTGGTCTCTGTTCCCTCTATGTTCGCCCCTCGCTCAAGTCCCTCCTCTCTTGTGGCGGCCCCCCTCTCTCTCTCATTTTGAGTATCCCTGAGCATTGTTTCCCTTCAGTTAGTTAGAACAGAGGCAAGCATGTACCTGGTATTATTAGTGCAGACAGGTGGGATGTGCTCCAGTTTCTAGCGGGGTTCACTGTAATCACTTGAAACAGGCTGAGATGGTCCCAAACAGAGACAGGTCCATGCCCAGTAGAATGAGTCAGGCCTGTATTTCTATGCAAGAGTGTTTATGGGGCAGGCTAGCAGAGAGAACTGATTTATTATTGAAATTCTTGCATACATGGATGGGCTCTGAATTAGTTGTAACCTCTCCAGAAAGAGATGCAGGAGTCATTAAAGACAGTTAGCGAAAACACACAGTCAATACACAGCCCAAGCCGAAAAAGTGAAGAAAGTAGAAGAGGATAGAGGATTTTATCATTTTATAAATCACTGTGTCCTGTGTACCCTTCCCCATAACACAGGAACAAGGAGCACTGAATGAAATTAGAGACAGAAAATTTAAGACAGAAAGCAGAAGTACATGACATATAATTAATCAGTGGAACATATAGTCACAAGATATTAATAAAGAAAATAACCCTGTGCAGGTGCATATCATCTCACAGAAAAAAGTGCAGGGGCTTTCCTTTGGGAGGAGCTAGAGCAGGAGAACTTGAAGTGATGACTCCTGGGCTATGTTCTTACCTACCACTCAGGAGGAGGGCTGGGAGACTAACTTCAGTGGCTTTGACAGGAGGCTTTTGGGAGCTCCAGTCATGTGCATAGTTTCTCATTAGAGTCTATATCCAGTAGTTTATGACATTGTCATTTTGCCTAGGATTATGTGACTATACAGGGAAAGCCTGACTGGTAGGGGTGTGCCTGAGCAGGAGAGAAAGTTGAACTGAGGCCTAGGGGTTTGAAGGCAGAATGGAACTGAAGCCAGGAAAGGTTAAGCTAGACTACAGCATGTGCATGTGTCAAAGAGTTTGGCCTTTTGGGAGCCAGTAATTATGAAGGAACTTCTGCTAGAGAGATTGAGGCAGCCAGTGCCAGGGAGGCTTTGTGGTTGTGGAGATGACCAAGGGCTATTGGGAAGTGGAGGGAGATTGGGGGTATCTGAGGCCCAGAGTTTTGGGATAGTGGAGGTGCAGGGGGTAGCAGACGTTTTTAGCCAGAGGTCAGAGAGGAGCCAGGACCTTGTAGATGCAGAACTGTTGTAATAACTTTAAAAAAGGGAAGAAGGAGAATCCGGAGGTACTACAGACCGGTCAGCCTCACCTCAGTCCCTGGAAAAATCATGGAGCAGGTCCTCAAGGAATCCATTTTGAAGCACCTGGAGGAGAGGAAGGTGATCAGGAGCAGTCAATATGGATTTAACAAGGGCAAGTCATGCCTGATCAACCTGCTTACCTTCTATGAGGAGATAACTGGCTCTGTGGCTATAGGAGAAAGTGGTGGACGTGATATATCTTAACTTTAGCAAAGCTTTTGATACAGTCTCCCACAGTATTCTTCCCAGCAAATTAAAAATGTATGGATTGGATGAATGGAGTGTAAAGTGGATAGAAAGCTGGCTAGATCATCGGGTTTAATGGGTAGTGATCAACAGCTTGCTGTCTGGTTGGCAGCCGGTATCAAGCGGAGTGCCTCAGGGGTCTGTGCTGGGGCCAATTTTGTTCAGCATCTTCATTAATTATATGAATGATGGGACGGATTGCATCCTCAGCAAGTTCACAGATGACAGTAAGCTGGGGGAAGAGGTAGATATGCTGGAGGGTAGGGATAGAGTCCAGAGTGACCTAGACAAATTGGAGGATTGGACCAAAAGAAATCTGAGGTTCAACAAGGATAAGTGCAGAGTCCTGCACTTAGGATGGAAGAATCCCATGCACTGCTATAGGCTGGGGACTGACTGGCTAAGTGGCAGTTCTGCAGAAAAGGACCTGGGCATTACAGTGGATGAGAAGCTAGATATGAGTCAACAGTGTGCCCTTGTTACCAAGAAGGATAATGGCATAATGAGCTGCATTAGTTGGAGCATTGCCAGGAGATCGAGGGACATGATTATTCCCCTCTATTCGACACTGGTGAGGCCTATCTGGAGTATTGCATCCAGTTCTGCCATCCCCCCACTCCACACGCACACAAAAAGGATGTGGACAAATTGGAGAGTCCAGCAGAGGGCAATGAAAATGATTAGGGGGCTGGGAAACATGACTTATAAGGAGGGGCTGAGGGAACTGGGCTTATTTAGTCTACAGAAGAGAAGAGTGAGGGGGGATTTGATAGCAGCCTTCAACTACCTGAAGGGAGTTCCAAAGAGGATGGAGCTAGGCTGTTCTCAATGGTGGCAGATGACAGAACAAGGAGCAATGGTCTCTAGTTGCCATGGGAGAGGTCTAGGCTGGATATTAGGAAAAACTATTTCACTAGGAGGATGGTGAAGTACTGGTATGGGTTACCTAGGGAGGTGGTGGAATCTCCATCCTTAGAGGTTTTTAAGGCTTGAAAAAGCCCTTACTGGGATGATTTAGTTGGGGTTGGTCTTGCTTTGAACTAGATGACCTCCTGAGGTCTCTTCCAACCCTAATTTTCTATGATCTTCTATGAACTGGGCCTACAAATTTACCCTAATTGTGAGCTCAACTGTGAAAACTGAGTGAAAAAACATAAAATGTTACAGTAGCCGATAACAAATGTTGATGGGAAAAGATGCAAAAGCAAGACAGAAAAACTGACTTAGTCCAAGCAAAACAGCCCCCTGGCATCACTCAAGGACTGTGCTAGGATAATGCCTGATGTGAGCCCAAAAATCAATGAATCAAAATTGGTGTGCTGGAAAGTAGACCTATAATAAGGGGATGGTCTATTTTATCCACCATTCCCTTTCGGGGTCCTTAAGAAAGAAAAAATTGAGAGAGAATATGGACAAATAGATGGAGGCTGCTGCTACACTGGATGAGTAAAAGAAGGGGGAGGAGTGAGCTCCATCTTGGCTGCCATCCCCACTGTCTCCTGGGACCCATCCTGAGAGGTGTCCTGACCAGAACGGGCCAGAGAGAGGGACCCCCGTGGCATCATCACCTCCACCAACTCCAGCTGTATCCCGAACACCGCTAGGGATGTGAGACTTTGTCTTCCACTGACCCAAAATGTGTTCTTTTCCTTTCCTACTTTTTTCTTCTCTGTCATCTCTCTTTCTCCTTTTCCTTCTGTTTAATAAGAGCTAGGCTGAGCCAGCCAAGTCTGCATATTTTGGAACCCTGCTGTAAGCCTGTGTGACCAGAGAGACAGCTCAAAGAGATGCCCTGAACAGCCCCATGCTGATCCAAATTTGCCAGGTCTCAGGCCAGGTCTACACTGCGACTTTAAATCGGTTTAATGGCCGATATACCGATTTAACACTGTATCCGTTCACACGACGTCGTCATTAATATCGAGTTAACCGCCTCCTTAAATCGATTTCGGAACTCCTCCCAAACGAGAGGAGTAGGGCTTCGCACGTGCGCTAACTTCGATTGTGATAGCTCGTGATTCAGTGGTTCTGTGGTCGGACGCAACTGCGCCGCTAACTATTGGCTGAAGGGCTGGCATCCGAGTGCTGCATGGCTGACCGGTCTGGACAGCATCTGAGCCTTCACGGTATGCAGTAGACACGGGCAGGTACAGGAACATGTCCATCGCGATCTTTGATTATTTCTCGTGTCCTTGTCCGCGTGAGCTGTGTATGTCCCATCAGCACGGCTGGCAGATGCAGTCTCATCCAAAAAGAGCTCGCAGGGCGTCTGGGAGTGTATAGGTTGATCGCTGTAGAATATAGGGGGAGACAACTCTATTTTGTTCCGCTCCTGGTTACCAGACAGTGAATGCCAAGCGTTTGATAAAAACTTGAGGATACCGCTGCCTGTCGTGACAGACTCCGGTGAGCCAATGGACCTCATTAATGCGAGGGGAGGGGATCTGAGGTTCCAGCTTCCCAGTCCCAGAGTTTCTGAAATTTTTTCCATCCTGGCTGAGCATTCTGTATGTCTGTAGTTCAACCAGTGTCTGCGGTTGTGTGTCTAGGACTACTCGTCGCAGTTTCTTTCCCACACGTTGAAAAAAAGGGACAATCTTCCTTGATATTGCTTGAGCTGACCTTGTTGTATGTGCTGCTGTATGACGGGACGTTTTACACCTGAAGAGCAGTATCGCCTCTCTCCATCTTTCCTTTCTGGGATGGTAAGATGGGTGGCTGCAGTCTGCCGACCATCCAGGAGCTGCCTTATTCGTATATTGAGCCTTGCTAGCGTAGATGTATGGACGATATGGCTTGCAGCTTATTGTCATTGAAACTGTGGGCTGAATTTTTGTATCACATTGTTGGTTATTGACTTGTCTTGGCAATGAGTACATTCTTCCCTTGTATGGTGTCTAATTAGAGTTTCCATTTTTTTCTGCATGGAACTATTTTGTTTATAAGCACCAGGCATGCCTCATCACTGCTCCCTCCCGACCTCTTGTATCTTCTCGATTAACTAGTCTCTGTTTCTTATGCTTGTTTTCGCTTAACTTCTTGCCAAATGGGGTAGGGACTGCCCGGCTGTCCCGGAAGGTGGAGAGGAAGGAATATGCAGGGTGCGCTTTTTGCAGGGGCACCCTGTGGATCTGCCGGAGCACCTGGTCTCTTGATCATGCGATTTCTAGGTCTGCTAGTTCTTCTAGGAGACGCGATGCCATATGATCCGACTTGTGCAATTTCGCCTCGATGCGGACTGTTCCCTGGTATAGGAATCCCGATGAGCTTTGCGCTGACTTTTTCTGCTCTTCTGTGTCGGCTCGTCCCAGTGCACAGGTGTCGATGCCCCCGAGTTTACATGCAGCTAGCTCCAGAAGTTGTGCCTTCGGTGTACTAGGTTCTTGATGCTGGTATGTGAGACAATCCGTTTTATAGGTTCCTGTTAATGAACAGAATGCAGTTTGTCGTTTTTTGAAATACTAAGGTTACGCTGTGCTGACAATCGTCTGGTGAGCCGCACTAACGGTTGATGGCATGGCGGGGGGTAATGTAGGCTAGTACAGGTGGTTTACAGCGTCTTGTATTTGCGATTTTGGCTGTGGCCTTCCGTGTCATGGTGTGGTTCGTGAACGCTCTGTCCAGTTTTCTTTTCCCCCTGCCGGTACGTGAATATAATTCTGAGTTGTAATGTACTCTGTGTACTGATGTTGTGGGACCGGTGTGCTCTGTGTGAAGTCGTATTGCTCTTGCCCCTCATGGGTTTTTGTATGTTGTGCCCGTGGTGTCTGGTTGGTTGTGGCGGGATCCGGATGTTGTGAATGGTGATCCTTTTTCTGACGTGGATGGTCAGACGTGTACTGTGCTTACATTTTATCACGTTGGGTGTGCTTATCGACCCTTCGTTCTTTGTCGTAGAGTTCTGAACTGCATTGGACATGTCTAGCCTTATGGTGGCTCGTACCTTCTCTTGATTCAGTACTATCTGTGTTCTTAATGTAGTATCTCTTGTCCCTCCGATCTCTCTT
>NC_133775.1:70681561-70697084 GCF_003597395.2 Chelonoidis abingdonii | reverse complement strand
GCAAGCAATCGATTTTGTGATCGCATTGTGGACGCGCAAAACCGATTTTATAACATCGGTTTTGTAATATCGGTTTAAACTATTTCAAAATAATCGTGCAGTGTAGACGTACCCTCAGAGTGGCTGATAAGAAATATGTGCTGGGCCAGTGTTTATCCCACAGTGAAAGAAGTGAAAGTTGACACCAGAGCCAGATGCTGCATTTTCTCTCTTTGCAGTTCTTGTCTCTCCCCATTTTGTGTGTTTGACTTGTTTTTTCTTTTCAGGAAATGGAATCAGAGTTTAACAATGACAGCTCCAGCTCCAGCACAGCCTAGCTAACGTCCTTTTTTCTTCCCGAAAGATCACTTATTACCATCTCTGGTACCATCTAAGCGACTGTGAAACAAGACAGTTTTTCCCCTCTAAAAAGCTCTCACTAGCTGAAGGGAAGGGAACAAGGGTGTGGTTACACTGACAGCCTGACTTGATATTTTACATTTCAGATGCTTGAACTATTTTACACCTTTTCTGTATCTTCAATAAAAGGTTAACAGGCTGTTTAATGGGGTATTTGCCATGGCAGGCTGTAGTATCTGGATACCAAACCCTGAATGTTGTGTAACCCTTTGTAATGTTGGACAGTGACAAGGTCAGGTTAACACCTTTGACTTTTGAGGCCCATTTATTCCATTGAAATTAATACAACAGTTCCAGGGAAACTGGGCTGAAGGGGAAGGGGCAGCAAGGTCAGGGACAGCCCATGGGAGGAGAAGTGACAGCTGATCCCCAGGTCCATCCTGGGTCTCTCCCAGTGGCTCCTGTCCTGGGCTGCAGGGCAGCTCTGGAGGAACGGGACAGCGAAAGGCCTTACACCAGTGAGGCCCCATGGAGCTGGGGCTCTGGAGATCAGGCACAGGCACTGGATCTGGAGAAAGGAGCAGCATGGCCAGCTCTTTGACAGCAGACGTCCCATGAGGGGAGAGAGCAAAGGGAAAGGCATGGCACAGAGCAGGGCTGGGAACTGCACCCCCACCCTGGCTGGGGAGCAGCAGCCATGTTTGGTTAGTGGCCCTGGCCTGCTAGTAAGGTGACTGGTTTACCCTCTCCCTGCCCAGCTGCAGGGTCTTCACAGCCCATCCCTGTCACTGACTGCCCCTATGATGCTTGGCACTGCTTGTGCTCTGCCAGTAGCTTGCTTCCTGCAGGCACTGACCACTCCACTACACTACAGCCTGCCCCAATGAGCTGCTGGCCTCCTTGACAACTCCAGCCATCCCATCGTTCGCTGGTCCTCCTGCCCCAGAGCCATGAGTGATTGCCCGGCATCCCTCTGCTCACCAGTTGCTACTGCTCATGGCCCCTCCCTTATACCAGCAGGGCTCAGGATCAAGCACCTCAGCTGATGGCAGCAGTGGCAGGCTGGCATGGGGAGACAGCCATCTCTCAGATATGGGGTCTGTGATGCTCTGTACCTTGGGGGAACACACTGGACCTCCATGTTCATCCTTATAATATGATTGTGTGGTATCCAATGCAAAGTTTGTCATGTCAAGTGTCTTCAGAAGGCTCACTAGGAGGGTAGTGAAGCACTAAAATGGGTTACCTAGGGAAGTGGTGGAATCTCCTTCCTTAGGAGTTTAAGGTCAAGATTGACAATCTCCTGACTGGGATGATTTAGTTGGGAATTGGTCCTGCTTTGAGCAGGTGGCTTGGGCTAGATGACCTCCTGAGATCCCTTCCAACCCTGATATTCTATGATGCACTGAGCATTATGGTTATAGTAATGTTATAGGTTGAGTTTCATTTATATAGTTATGAGGCTGAAAATGTGTCCTCATGGCTTAAAACAAGCCCGGGGAAAACTCTCCTGGAGCAGAGGGGCAGTTCACACCTCATCAGGGCATGTATGGGACAAACCCAGCCCAGTCTCACAGGAACAAAGGATCTTTTGAACTCTTGAGTGAGTCACCCCCCTTCCCTTGGTCAGTTTGGGACTATGATGAGGTAATACTCACCTGACTCTGAGAAAAGCCAAGAGGGAAGAAAGAACATGGTTAAAGGGAGAGAGACCTTTGCCATGCTCTCTCATTTCCACCTCCATCTACAGACGCCACCACCAAGTGACTGAAGCACTTATCAAAGGGGAGAACCTGGCTGAAGGACAACCAGCCAGCCTCTGGTGAGGAGCATCTAAATTTGTAGCAAAGACTCACCACCCCAGTGCTTCCTGGTGGTCGTTTTGGGAGTTAGCTCAACTCCAGCTCCAGAGCTCCTCTGCTGGCCAATGTCTCACCTGGCTCAGGCCCCCTGTCCCTCCTGGACCCAGGTGCTCCTTTACCTCAGGGTTCTGCCCCACTCTCTGGGTCTACCCTCCCAGGGGAACCCCCACCTTCTAAACCCACATTTCCTCAGTGGCTACTTCCAGTCATCATCTAGCCTCAGCTCACTGGGGCAGACAGCAGTCTGTAATGGCCACTCATTTTTGTCAAGGGGTTAGGACCTCCTGCCCCTGCCTATTCCCAGGCTGCACCTCTGTAGCCCCAGTACCTTCATAGGCCTTCAAGAAGGCCTGCAGCCTGGGGTTTTACCTGGCTGGAGCTCCCCAGCTCCCTTGTCCTATTCCCCACCACTGTTCCAGTTCATGTATCTTCCTCTCAGGCAGCTAGCCTTTCTCCCTCCAGGGCTGGAGAGAAACTCTTTCAGCTCCTGGCCCCCAGCTCTCTTATAAGGGCTGGCTGGGCCCTGATTGAGCTGGCCACAACTGTGAATGCTTCCCCAATCAGCCTAATTTGGCTGATTTAATCCCTTTTCTTCAGAAGTGGGGCAGCTGCCCAGCTACAGGCACTGAAATCCACTGGCTCCCTTGACGCCTTCGAGGAGCAGTGGGCGCTGTCCGGGGTTCTCTGCTCGGTGTCCCCATCAGGCTCCCTTCTTATGACCCTCTGACCACACTCCTGTCCCTGTTCTTTTATTAGTTGTCTCCCGTAATCAGTGGGCTTCTGCGGTCCTGTGGGTCCTCCCCTTAGGCTGGGGGGGGGGATCCTTTAGCACTGGGCGGGCTTTGCCCGCCCACTTCCCGGAAACCCAATAGATACAGGCACTGAAAGTGTTAAGATCAGCTTAGAATGTGTTTTGCTTTTATTTCATTTGACCAAATCTGACTTCTTGTGCTTTGACTTATAATCACTTATAATCTATCTTTTGTAGTTAAGAAATGTATTTGTTTATTCTACCTGAAGCAGTGTGTTTAGTTTGAAGTGTGTCAGAGACTCCCCTTGGGATAACAAGCCTAGTACATATCAATGTCTTTGTTAAATTGACAAACTCATATAAGCTTGAAGCGTCTAGCGGGCATAATTGGATGGTTCAAGATGGAGGTTCCTAGGGTTGTGTCTGGGACTGGAGCCCAATCGCTCTTCTCTAGACCTCTCTCACATCATCATTGACGCACATGCTCTCCAACTTCCTTGGCTCTCCTCATCTTTTAGTCTTCTCTCAGATGTAAGGCTCCTCTGTGTGTGGAACTCATTGCCACAAGATTTGTAATAGCAGATGCCAAAGACAGGTGACAGACTCTGATATCTTAGCCTTTGCTACTTTGAGCCTGGACACATGTTTAGGCCAAGAAATAATTTCATTTTCTTTGTTTGAAATGTTTTATGATCCTCTCAAGCTATTGTCTCATTTTCTGTTTTTCCATTTGAGCTTGTCAAAAGTTAATTTTTTTGTTGTTGCCTTTTTTGATATTTTGCTTCAAATGCCTCTTCCCATAGCTCCTCGCTTTCCACTAGGTATAGACACTCTTGGAAACAGTTATGCCCTCAGAAGCTCCTCCCAGGCCTGCATTAGACATTGCATAAGCATGTTGGCAATTTCCTGGCTGTTCTCTGAAGCCTGGGCAGTGCTTTGCACAATGGTCCCTGCAATATGGCTTCCAACATTGTATGTTGAGTCTCTGCCCTCGAATGGTTTCTACACATATGCATGAAACTTCTGTCAAGTTTTGTTCTGAGCATTCTTCTGTGCTGTTAGTCAGTGTTCTGGGAGCACATGCCAGTGGGCAATCCCCTTGCAGAAGAACAGCCCCAGATCATGTTAGCAGCATCTGAGACCTTAGGCTCATTGGTAATCTCAAAATATTCCACTGTTGGTGCTTCTGTGGCAACAGTTTTAATTCCCTAAAGCTTTTCTCAAGCTGATCACCATGTGCTATTCTAAAACAACATTCCAAAGCGGAGCACTGAACTGTGACATATTTGAGATGTTTTTGCTAAGATACGTTAGCACGTTCGTGAATTCCCCCCCCTCGCTCTCCCCAGCTGCTCACCGCACCCAGCTCCGGACTGCTCCAGCCCCAGCTCCACTCTACCCCAGCACTACTGCTGCTCTGCTTCCAGCTCCCTGGGCTCCATCTTTGACCCCTCTGGCTGGCATGGCTCTGCTCCCCAGCTCAGCTTGGCCCCCTGCTTTTCCCTTAGCCCCACTCTGTCTGACCCAGGCAGTTTCAGCTCACACGGAGGACAGGACCCCCCTGGCCTCTTGACTCCCTGATTAGGCTGCCCGCCCTGTGAATCAGGCTTACTTGGAGCATTGGCCACTCCCCATTGTTCCTGGGGACTGTCAGTCTCAGTATCCTGATTTCCCAATGACCCTTCCCTTTCTTTGGTACTGGGAGCCAGTCACCAAAACACCCCCACTGGGTTTTAGTAAGGGAACAACAGTCCGCTTGTATTCCCCCTTGCTAAAGTTCTGCCACAGCCACAGTATTCACACTGGTACATCCAGGCCCCATAGTAACAACATATACCCGCATCATGTCATATTAAAAATCCGTTAACAATTATCAAAAGAACCTATCTAACATTCTGCATCTACTTCTTCATTAAAACACTACATAGAACCAATAACATAATCATCTCCAAGTTCTCTGGGGCCATCTTAGGATTGATGATTCATTACCCATTTTTGTATTCCCCTGTATCCCAGGTCAATTTGAGGGATCTGACCATTTTCATCAGGGTTTGGGTTTGCCCCACTGGTTTCAGTCTCCTCGGGACATGCAGCTCTATGCCTCCTATGAGCTGTGGTCAGACTAAAAGTCCAACATTTTAACTAGGCCCTATATATCACTCTCTCAGGGCCAACTTGTTCAGGCTGGATAGGGTAAACCGGCAGTTCAGAATTGTTGTGAGTCACCACAGTGCAGGGATTTGGCTCTCATTTGTCCTGTATTTTATTACGTCTCCGGCATCTATGGCTATGAACTGGTACACAGTCACCACATCTGATGATCGCAAGTCCCATGGGGCTCTCATAAGTCCTTTTCCTACTTTGGGCTGTGTCTTTAGTTGTAGTGACAGCAACTTCGCTGGCTGTCTTTGGCCTGTCATGGACACCTTTGACCCAGTCATTGAAGTTTGTCACTCATCCTTACAAAAGACTTCTTGATGCTTGCGACAGGATTCAACTGATCACCGCTGGCGCCTCCTGCCGGTTCCTCCAGAAATTAGCTCTCGACCACTGCAGGGTGCCCTCAACGCATGGTGTTGGGCCCATCATTAGCTCAGCTGCCCTGGGACCCGCATGGCTCCCTGCTCAGCGGCATCTTCCTCCAGACAGTCTCCCGTTTACTTCAGGACACTGCCCTCCAGCAGTGCCCACTAGTCCCACCTCACTCTCTTCCAGGTGAGTGTTAGTAACAGCAGTCCTTCCATCTGCACCTGCCTCAGTAGCCAACCGCAACATTGTAGTCTAGTCCCCATCTCAGGGGCCAGTTGTGGTCTGTCTTGGCCCCTCTTTGCAAAGGCCAGGTGCAGTACAAAGGGGAAACGGGGGGAGAACCAGGCATACCCACTACTCTGGGCCCTGACTCAGGGGCCCTTTGGCAGCAGCCTCCCTCTGCCCTTCTTCCTTCCCCTCTCACCTGCTTAGTTCCTCTGGGCCACTTCCCCTTTGGCTGTATGCACCTACCTGACCCTTTGCAACAGCGCTGCAGCCTGGCAGGTAATCGGCTGGAGATCCTATCTGCTCCTCCAAGCCTGGCTGGTGCCGCTTCTTTTGTCAGGAGCCAGTCCTTCTCCCTTGCTGGCCAGGGAGTGACTGACTTCTCCCTAGCTGGGCAGCCTTTATATAGGACCTATCCCAGTCCTGATTGGCTCTCCCAAGGCCTTCTCTGATTGGCTGCGGGTTGGCACAGCCTCTCTGGACTCATTCAGCCCTTTTTCTCATGGGGTGGGGCACCACCCCACCACAATGCTTCTCTGGCAACACCCTTAAGTTAGCCACCTGTGCAGGAATCAGCCTTGGTGTGCCGCTTGAACTGGAACTGGCAATCTCTCACCACATCTTTCTTGAGGAAAGATAACTCGTCCTCCCTTCTCCTTCCTTGTCACCCGCAGCTCATTTCCATTCTCTTCACATGTTACCTTCACCTGAGGAACCACTCCCTCAGGCCAGAGTACCTCTGCAGATCTGTTTTGAGGATGCAACTCCACAACCTTCAAACTTGAGTTTAGAAGACTCACTGGTACTCTTCCTTTGATGGCATTAGTCTGTACATTGGCTGGCTGGAACCCATTAGGTAGGTCTACCCCAAATGTAGGCTGTACAAGAGCTCGATATCTATTGGTATTTCCTGGTACCCAGCAGTGTTCATCAAGGATCTTCCCTCTCCAAGGAGGAATAACAGTCTTATGTTTTCTGCCCACTTTAACATTTCCAATCTGCCCCGCAGGGCCCAGTGAATGGTTTTGCCTTTCCGCTTGAGTCAGTACTCTACTCAGCACAGCATTCTTCTTAAAGTGCCCATGAAGATTCATCCCCCTGGTTCCTGCTACTGGCAACAGTAATTCCTACAGCTCACTAATGATGTTCATCCCTAGAATCCCTGGGACTCCCTCTCCTATATGCCTCCCTTCAGAAGCTTTGTCTTTCAGGATGAAGATGCATTTCCCTGTCAGTGTCTGGCCCATGTACTCTATGTCTGCTTCGAGGCATCCCTCCACTGGGATTGCCAGTCTATTAATTGCTATTAGACGTACAAACTGTGCTGTGTATGGTCAACAACTTGTCTTTCAAATACTTTTTGAAAATGTGACTCAGTAATGATGGTGACTTTTGAGCCAGTATCTAACAAACATCTGGTCTTCACCCCTGCTATACATACTTCAGCAGTTGGACAGTCTCCAAATGCTCACTCACAGATATGCTGGCACTGTCCACGTTCCTTTCAACACTGTATGCAGAGTGATTTTCCACCAAGGACAGGCCTAGGAATCCTTCTGCCACTGCTTGGCCTACTACTGTAGATGGACCACTCGCTCCTGGTGCCCCATTGGTTTCCAGTGCCTGGGACTGTGTTCTCTTTCTCAGTGGACATTCTCTAGTACGCCCTGGTGTTTCACAAGTGTAACAAATGTACCTTCCCAGCTCATCCTTCACTGGGGATCTTCAGGAAGCTGGTGCCCTTGGATACTTTGGCATACTAATGAGATTTTTTCTTTCATCAACTCAGTCATCACTTTCAGCATCTCCTCCTGTTGGACCACCAGTCTTTGGACAGCCTTACTTAAACTTTCCAGTGTTAACTGTGTTTGGGGCAGGGTCTTTTCCCCAGAAGGTCTAGTCACTAGGCCCCCACTTTGTGTATGCGGGTTAGGCTTGGCTATCTCCTCCACAGGAACTTTCCTCTTTTTCTGACCACATAATGGCAGCCTGCATGAGTTCATGGAACTTCTTACCAGGCTCTTCCTTAAACCTCCTTTTCATTTCATGGTGGGGGGGAATCATTCCAGAACCCCAGCACCAACTGCTCTTTCAGAACCATATCTGGGTCTGGAACTCGGCAAGGGTCTTGCCGCTCCACTTTTCTCATTCTCTCCTGGAGGTCATATGCATATACCTGGACACTTTCACCAGGATCCTGCTTTCTCTCAAAGAACTCCTTTAGTCAGGTTTCAATAGGTACCTTGTTTCCATACATTTTTAGGAGGAGTTCAAATCCCTTTTCCACATCTTTCTTGTCTGCCATTGCCATGGACTTTACTGTGGCCTTGGCCTGGCCCTTGAGGTGTTCCTCTGTGACATCCACATGATCTTCTTCAGGTACTCGTAGCACACACACAGCTGCCTTCACAGACTTGACGCACTCCTCTACCATAATGTCTCCTGGTCTTGTCAGGAAGCCACCAAACTCTGTGACCTTCTGCTCCTGGGGGACATAGATAGTAGAGGGGTTCTTACCTTCTGCTGCCTGTTGATCTATTATTGCCTTAGCCAGTGATAAGGCTTCTCTCTGTTCTGTTCTAGCTTGCTGCAATGCCTCAGCTTGGGCTGATAATCTATGCTGAAGTTCAGCAAACTGGGCCTGTAGTTCCTCAATTCCAGACATGGTAGGGTTCTTGACCAGGCCTGGACAGTGCAATAGAACTCTACCAGTAAACCAGTGGGGTGGATCCTGTGGATAGGATCCTGTTCGTGGCACTAATTATGTAAGCGGGATAATAGTCACGCTATTGTGGGGAACTTTCCTGACTTATACACTACCCCAGTGAAAGGGGCTAGTGAAAGGATTCGAGTCCTTGCTCCCACTTCCTTTACTCAGAGGCCTGCCTGATCTCAAGAGCTCCCCTTCCACTTTCCTGTGTGGCAGAGTCCTCGTAACCCCAACAAGGCAGGGCCCAGGATTCCTGGGAGGCTTGACCCCAACCTTGTCATGATCATTTAGGACAGCGGCTAGGGTGTCCCCACTCCGGAATGCTCTCTCTGCACTGGATGCTTCCCTGACCCACTGATCATTACATGCAGTTCAAAGCAAATACAATTTATTAAACAGAAATCAATTAAAAAAAATAAGGAAAAAATGGGAAAAGTTAAAGGAAAATACATCACCCCGCTCTGTGGCATGGGGCATCACAACCAGCATCTCTGGAATGTAAGGGAAGTTCAGTCTGTTTCTCACAAATCCCAGGCCTCCTTCTCAGGCCCTGGCTGTGCTGTAGGGATGCTGCTGCAGGTTGGAAACTTGCTCTGGCCGTGGCCACATGCTCTCAGGCTCTAGTGGCAGGACCCTTCTTTCCAGTGTCACCCCTGCCCTGTTGGGGTTATGATCCCCTTCCAAGTCTGGCCTGCAAGGTGTCTTGGCTGGGGGTATCTCCTCGTGCTAGGCCCACTGCTCAGGGTTCCCCTCAGTCTCCCCAGCTGCTTACCGCACCCAGCTCCGGACTGCTCCAGCCCCAGCTCCAGCTCCACTCTGCCCCAACTCTGCTGCTGCTCTGCCTCCAGCTCCCTGGGCTGCTTCTCTGGCCCCTCTGGCCCTGGTTGCTACAGTTCTCCTCCCAGCACAGGTCTGCTCTGTGGGCTGCTTCTGTGACTCTGCTCCCTGCACTGACCTGCTTCCCGGGCTGCTATTCTGACCCCTCTGGCTGGCACAGCTCTGCTCTCCAGCTCAGGTTGGCCCCCTGCTCTCTCCTTAACTCAGTCCTTTTTGACCCAGACAATTCCAGCTCACACAGAGGATGGGATTTCCCCTGGCCTCCTGACTCCCTGATTAGGCTGCCTACCCTGTGAATCAGGCTGACCTGGAGCATTGGCCTCTCCCCATTGTTCCTGAGGAGTCTCAGGGTCCTGATTTCCCATTGATCCTTCCCTTTTCTTTTGGTACTGGGAGCTAGCCAACCAAAACACCCCCACTGAGTTTTAGTAACCCCTTACACATACACAAAAGCACATTTAGAGTTCAAAGTTGAGTAGCCAAAGTTAGGAAATGCCAGTGGTTGCCTGTGCAGCCTTAATTCAGCCTCTTGTGCATATGCAAAATAATACAATACAGTCTTTAATTACATGATCATATAAAATTTTTCCCTAGGGCTTTTGCCTCATTCAGTGTACAGACTGGATCACAACTTCCCTGCCAAATTTCAAGTCTTGGGCCAGGGCTGCCCAGAGGATTCAGGGGGCCTGGGGCAGGGACAGGTCTTCAGTGGCAATTCAGCTGTGGGTCCCTCTTGGAGGGAAGGACCTGCCTCCGAATTGTAGCTGAAGAATAAAGCGGCGGCAGTAGAGCAGCCTAAGTGCTGCCGATTACTGCTTTTTTTTTTTCCCCATCGCTTGTACTCACCGGGCGGCACTCCAAGGCATCAGCAGCATTTCAGTGGTGCATCCTTCACTTGCCTCAAGTCTTCCGCTGCACTGAAGGACCCGCCGCTGAAGACCCGGAGTGAGTGAAGGGCCCTCCACGAAAGTGCTGCCGAAAATCCGGAGCGGTTCCCCCCCACACCTTGGGCAGCCCTGAATTGGTCCAAAGCATGGAGGCATTAGAACTTCCCAACAAAACAGTTGTCAGGCTTTTTTTAATATGGGCAAAACAATGTATTTTTGTCTAATCTTGTTCTCAGAAACAGCTGAATTATTTTTGCTGGTAATTTCCAAAAATCTTCAGCCTGAGGCAGACACCTGTCATGGAAAAGTTCAACTCCAAACAATTAAAGATTGGTACAGTTAAATCCAAGTGGAAATAACATCAAGCAACCTTAACCACATTCAGAACTATGCGTAGTGCTACCATCTCCTCCTATCCTAAGGGATATAAACTCTCATGCTTTAAACACATAAGCCAACCACTAACTGCCCAGGGTTTGGATTATATTTTCCCTTTGAGCATGTTATTACTTGGTTCAAACTGGGAGCCGGGAGAGGGATACTCATCCTCCTCTTCCACATCTCCAGATCCGAAGGCTGCAAAGAAAAGCTTCCATATGTGACCCAAATGTAACTGAGGCAGGGGCATCTGTCAGAGACTGCAGGCAGCCTGAAACAGAGTAAACTCGCCTGTTCCTTTCAACAAGGTGGTTACTCAGAAGTCCAGTGATAATTGAAATGTAGCATTAAGTTTCTCACTGAGATCGAAGTGGGTAAGAAAGAAAAGGAGCAGTCCTAATGTAATGATCTGCACAATGGCCTGTGAGGCATGATCATGTTGGTTTCATACCTGCATGGTGTTTGGGAGACACTACCACTTAACTTTGTCCCCAGTCAAGAAGAAGCCCTACCCAGCAAGCCTACCAGAGCCCAGCTGGGTGTCTGAGCCCCTGTGTGCTGAAGCCAGCAGACCCCAGCAAGCCCACATGAGCATATTCTGAACATGCATCCAGTCTGCTGTGAGCTGCGTCTCATTCAGGCACCCCAGGTTGGTGGGGCTTACTTTGTGATCAGAACTTGGCCTGAGGGTAGGGCAAGGCAGGACATCTCTTCCCCCACCCCTCTCCAAGCTCACAAACCAAGGGTTATTTACTGCATAACATTAGGTAGTTTCTTGCACCTTCCTCTGAAGCAGCTGGTGCTGTCCCTTATGGGAAATAGGAAACTGGGCTGGCTGAGGAACTTGTGCAGTCCACTCTGGCCACTCCTACACTTCAGTAGACTGTGAGCCAAGTTGGTATCAGGTCCAGTTCTGGAAGGTATTTGCCTGCTTTTTGTCACTCAGGGCCCATGGGATCCCCACTGCTCCTGGATTTCTTAGCAGCAGCAGCAGCAGCAGCAGCAGCTGTTGCCAAGAGTGATATTCATTTCCTGGGCTTGGCAAGAACATTGTGACTTTCATACTACACAGAGCTATGGTCCTCAATATGCAACAAACATCAATGAGAAAGAACAGCAGCAAGCTACACACAGCCCAGCTTCCATCTTTGTCTGCGATCTGAGGAGTCTCGCTTTTCTGGACCTAGTGCAGCCCAGAACCATCTAGAGGTGTGTCAAGGTTTTTTCCCCCACTTTGAACTTTAGGATACAAAAAGTGGGGACCTGCATGAACACTTTTAAGCTTAATTACTAGCTTAAATCTGGTACGCTGCCACCAGCCAGAATTTAGTGTCTGGCACACTTTCTATTACCCCAAAACCTTCCCTGGGGAACCCAGACCCAAACCCCTTGGGTCTTAAAACAAGGAGAAATTAACCATCCCCCTCCTTTCCCCCTCAGACTTTCTCCTCCCAGGGTTGTCTTGAGAGGCTTCACACAGAGCCAAACTCCTTGGATCTTAAAAGAAAGAGGAATTAACCATCCCCCTTCTTTTCCCCCCAGACTTTCCCCTCCCTGGGTTGCCTGGAGAGGCTTCACACCGATCCAAACTCCTTGGATCTTAAAACAAGTAAAAATCAATCAGGTTCTTAAAAAGAAAGCTTTTAATTAAAGAAAGAAAAAGTAAAAATTATCTCTGTAAAATCAGGATGTAAATGCTTTACAGGGTACTCAGATTCACATAGACTAGAGGGACCCCCTCCCCCAGCCTTAGATTCAAAGTTACAGCAAACAGAGGTAAAAATCCTTCCAGCAAAAAGACATATTTACATGTTGAGAAAACAAACATAAGACTAATCCACCTTGCCTGGCTACTACTTACAATCTTGAAACATGAACGACTGATTCAGAAATATTTGGAGAACCTGGAATGATGTTCCGTCCCCTCTCAGTCCCAAGAGCATCAACAACAAACAACACAAAAAGCACAAACAAAGACTTCCCTCCACCAAGATTTGAAAGTATCTTGTCCGCCTATTAGTCCTCTGGTCAGGTGTCAGCCAGGTTACTGAGCTTCTTAACCCTTTACAGATAAAACAGACATTAACCCTTAACCATCTGTTTATGACAAGGTGGAACCTCATAACTGCAAGTGAATCTCAGCAGAGCAGTTTGCATTTCAGATGCAGAAAGCTCACCACTAATTATCTACCTTGTCTCCATGAGGCTGGGTTACTGGAATGCCTACTTAATAGGGATGCACCTTAAGGCCACTGAGAAATCAAAGCTCATGCAGAATGCAGCAGCCTGTTCATTAGCAGTGTTCCCCGAGAAGCACATTAGCCTTCTGCAGTGGCTGCCAGATGGCTGCCAGGGGAAGTTTAAGGAAAGTTGAAGGGAGTTAAAGGCAAGGAAATTTAAACTGAAGACTGACATGGTTTAGATCTGGCCTGCCTTACAAACCCACTACTCTTTTTGCATGATATCACAACAGATGTGGATCAACTGAGCTGACAGCCTTCTGGTCTCATTGAAAAAGGGCTATTGCAGGATATCCTCAGTGTTTCCTGGGTCTGGTCTGGGAGCGCTCAGCCTCCTGTTCACATCACGAGCTTTCCGCAGCGAGTCCCCCTGGATGGGACACCTGGGGAGGCCTTACCCCCAGAGGGGTCATGCACCCCAACTCTGCAGTCAGCAGCGACTCTCAGCCAGTGAGGTAAAGCAGAAGGGTTGATTAGTTGTCAGGAACACAGCGTAGAACAGATCTTGTTAGCACAGAAATCAGGAACATTCAGCAAAATCCATCTTGGGGGGATCCAGACCCTAGAGCCATGGGCACCACACTGCACCAAGTCCCAAACCAGGAGACTGACCAACTTCCAGCATCTCGACCTCCGGAGACTCAAGGCCATCCCTAGGGGGTGCAGAGTCCAGGGCAGAAGTAATGTCACTTACTGTACCTACAAACAGCCAGGCATGGCCCCGCTCACACTCTGCATCCCCCAGGTCCCTGCTTCGGTGGTGCTGCTGGGCTCCAAGGGGCTGGGCCATGCTGCAAACCTTCCCGGGGCTGGGGAGTCTGCGGCCTTACCACACTCTCCCTCCCAGCACTTCAGGACTGGGGAAGCTGCAGTGGCACAACCATGTGTTCTCCCTCCAGGTGGTGGGTGCACTTTCCCTCAAGTGGAAGGGGTGGTGCCCCCAAAGCACGGGGCCTGGAGTGGTTGCCCCAATTTGCCATTCTCTAGGGACGGTTCTGCCTGCACTCATCACTTGTTCTCCAACCCCTCCAGCTTATTCTTGCAGAGGATGAGCCCCAGCCATCAGTTGCCAGGATACAGTGTCAGCCATTCTTTGTGCCCACTCAGCCCTTCAGCAGTCACACCTGCCCTCTAGGGGTCTCTAAAACAATCACACACCCTTGTCCCACCACCCAGATACTTGAGTAACACATAGGGGAAACTGATGCATGCACATAGTATTCAGAAAAAACATTACGAACATTCCCACTTTGTCACAATGAGCCAGAGAGTAGAGAACCTGTGGCTCTTGCCAAGAATATTTCCCCTGTGCACGTTTTATTATGCTGCATTCCTAATAAATATCAAAGAGGATCTCAGCCTGCTTTTCCTAATGGGGATATTGTTGAGGCATACAGTGGTATTCCTGATTAGCAGGGAGCATTTAAATCAATGGGTTTAATTAAAAAATTAGGTGCCTAGGTACCTATCTGCATCTTCATGCACCTAAATACTTCTGAAAATCTGGCCCTTTTGAAAATGTTATGCCAGGTGGTTGTTCATTCACTCTCTCCCACTCACAGGTGATTATATAGGACAACGCATACCCCAGCACTAACTTTACTTTTTGTAAAGCTAAAGTGTATGGTTACATGGAAATTAGTGAACACATGCAAATTAGTTTATTGCCTGATTTGCATGCCCTGCAAATCATTACACATGGAGCTACACAAAACATGGCAGCTCTGTTGACCCTCCTTTCACATGGGGGCTTCACAGCAACATTCCCATCTTCTTCAGTCTTTTGTAGGGATTCATAGAATTCGCAGAGTTTAAAGCCAGGAGGGACTATTCTCTCATCTAGTTTGACCTGTGTGCCACAGGCCGGAGACTGTCACCGTGTAATTTGTGTTTTGACTAAAGCATCTTCCAGAAAGTCAGACAGACTTTATCTGAAGACACTACCATGTGGAGAATCCGCCACATCCCTTGTCAGTTTGTTCCAATGATTAATCAGCCTCATTGCTAAAAAATTGCATCTTATTTCTAATCTGAGTTTGTCTGGTGTCAGCTTCCAGCCACTGTTTTTTGTTCTGCCTGTAACCTTCTGCCAACAGCGTGGGGTCCTTATTTTAGGGGATTCACTACAATTTCTTGATTTTTGGCTTGAGCCCTTCCAAAGCAACCTGGGCTCCTATAACCACTCTGTGCTAGGGAAATCTGTACCCACTCACAAGTAGAGAGATTTACACAAACCAACTTTATTAGCAGCACCTGCATCCGATGATGTGGGTATTCACCCACGAAAGCTCATGCTCCAATACATCTGTTAGTCTATAAGGTGCCACAGGACTCTTTGCTGCTTTTACAGATCCAGATTAACACAGCTACCCCTCTGATACTTAACTTTATTAGGGGGACAAAAAGGAAAGGCCAGGTCAAACCGGGACAAATATTTACAATATAACACCTTACACTACCATTACCTGAAAGCGTGTAAGTCACAGTCCCAAACCACTCAATGGTCAATGCAGTTTGTTCTGCCTCCCAACCTCCCACTTTCAGTTTGTGGGTTCCCAACTTCCTCATTCATAGTTTGTGGTTCTAAGAGTCCAGGAAAACTAAAGGTCCTGTTTCAAAAGTGGGTCTGTGTCATAAATAGATAGGTAAGGTAAGGGTTAAGTTTCTTTTACCTGGAAAGGGTAACCAAACACCTGACCAGAGGACGAATCAGAGAACTGGATTGTTTAAAGTCAGGGGCGGGAATTTGTATACTCGGGGTCTTT